>NC_064925.1:110352026-110666585 GCF_023897955.1 Schistocerca gregaria
TTCTTGGAAGAAGAAAATCCTTTTGTGACGTGTGTCACCCAAAGGCGCCTCGGTCCACACACAATACAAAGGTTTCGAGCTGCCTCTGTTGCCACTACTCCTCTATTAAATTGAAAGCGAATAATACGTAGCAGATGTTAGACCTTTTTCAACTTGCGAGTGTACTTTACAACACTTGAACAACGTCCATAAGTTTGAAGCATGAAAAATCCAATACGTAACTGCAAGCTAAGTATTAGAAGTGCAAATAAGAAAACGACAGTAGATAAATACTACACTTACAACCCCGCACCACGTTCACATGGCCGACGGTGGGTGGCGTTAGGCGGTGTGTGGCGATCTCGGCGCAATCACGAGCTGTTTGGCGAAATAGCTTCCGCAAATTTGTGATATTACAGGTCGTTCAGGAAGTGAAGCGAATTATCTTTGAGGCTCCTAATGGAACCAGAGACTTAACATCTACACTGAGCTACATTTAACACCTCCCCCCACCTTCCTTATTTTCTGCTTAATTTGTGAGAAATTGACACTCTGGTAGTAAAACAATATCTGCAACTCATCTTCGTTCTATCTAAACCAGAACAGAACGTCTGCACAGGAAATACCTCAGCTGAGCGATGGCTTCAAAGTTGTCTTCACGAGAGTGTTTTTCCACTTCATTCTGCTTTATCTCCATGAGGCATCCAACGCAACCGTTAAACGATGTTTGTTTGCTGAGCTGGTCTCTCTTAATTCCGAGCACGCCACTCGCCGGAATATCCGTACTGCCATTCTGGATGATTTAGATAAAGGTGAATGTATCGCAGAACAGCAGAAATTAAGGTTGTCACTTCTGATTAAGAAAGGTTTTGACACACGGCTTAAAATAAAATATCATGCTAAGTACGACGTCTACTGTCGTCAGGATAAAGATTTTCTCTGAGGTTGCTTCAACACAAAATAAGGTGATTCTGAGTTTATTTCTGAGTATATTCATGTTCCTTTTCAAAAAAAAAAAAAAAAAAAAGAAAAAGAGGAAAACAAGAATTCTTTATATTGTTCTTGAGTTTGTCTTTTTCTATTCGCTTCGTAGACTAAGTTTCACGTAATTACATTAACTTGAAAAATTGCAAAATATTTATTATAGTCTTTTGTCTTCATTAGGCTATGATGGTGAAGGAAAAGACACATTTGGAAATGATTTTTGGTTCTCTTTGATTCGGTCAGGAGGTAATGTTTTGTTTGGCCTTTTCGACAGTTATCTCTAGGATCAAAATATCAACAGTCAAGATATCACCTTGGGGGAGGGAGGAGTGTAGGAGGCGGGGCCGGGATGAGTACTGTTTGGTGCCCTGTCTGATAATTTGCCAGATTTCCTCTACTTCAGTGCACACACCCCATGTTGTTCAGTGTCTATTAGACCGCTATTCTTACACGTTGTTGGATCACCCCGGTGACTAGCACGAAGTTTTACTTTTGGCTGCTACTTTTCTTTTTCCGGCCTTGTACGAAGTTGTTTTCACATTTGTTGGTTGGTGACAGGTGCTGATAATTTTTTCAAATGACCTTGCTTTTTAAGTGAAGGTATTTTTGTTCGGTCACGTTCCTCCTATTGTCCTCTATTAATTTCACATTTATGTCCTTAACTTTTACCATTATCGACGCGCGGTGACTCTGGCTTGGCTATAACTGAGTTCGAGTAAAAATTGTTTAAAATGGTAACAGCCACTGGGGGCGTCCCGCATACCTATAGATGGGTCTCGTCTACGAAGGAGATGTGAGACTGATGGTTGTAACTTGTAACTTCCTCCCAACATCAGTGAGATTCAGTCCTTCGTTTACGCTTGGAAGGCTCAACATTTCAAACATGACACTGAAAATTTTGCCACGAGTCATAAAATAATCCAATGCTCAGAAAATTCTTGCTGCTGTTTCACGTGATATGTGTAAAACCTGTGTCTCATAGTTTACTTTAGAGACTGTGTGCGTATTTGCAAAGGCTGTCATTTGAATATCGTCCAGTCTTCTCACATTATGTTCTTTGACGCTGGCTCACACTCTTACAAGGATTTTCCTACAGTTTGCAGCTACAGCACGCTTTGTATTAGACCTGTAGTCCTTTGCATGTGGCTGACCACATTTAGTTATTTCTTGTTACGCAGAGATATTCTGTACTGTACATTAAAGATGAAAGATTTAGTTTTGCTTAGCTTCGCACCTGATGTAAGTTCCTTTTTGCTGGAGTCCTGCAGAGCCTTTTCCACGTCACTTTCTCCCGTCATCACGACACCCATATGATCTGCGTATGCCTTACGTATGATGTTTTGCTCATGTACGTACAACCCCCGTAGTTGTTTCTGCAGAGTGGGTAGCATGAGCCATTGGCAGTGCAAACATGGCTATCGACATGGGACAACCTCGCCTCACCGGACTCTTGATCGTAAGTTACCTGTTTAGCTGGCCATTGTTCACGATTTTCGGTATTCTGTTCTACAGAACTCTACCAATTCTGTTGACAGAAAATTGGGGAAGATCCAGTGCGATCATTGTTTTGTGATGGTACTGGTGGCTAACCCTACTGAAACTCTTTCCGAAATCAAGGGTCATTATAGCGCACTGAAATCAGAGAACACCTATAGTCGCTATGATGTATCTATACTCGCGGAAAGTTTGGATTATTTATCTGTCTTTACTGTTACTATATAGACCGGCTGCTTTATGCTTCGGGCAAGAATGCGAGCCATAATTTTGTAATCGCTGTTCAGGAGAGTAATTGTTCTTGAGATTTTTTATTGACGAGCTGCTTTGAATGTTCGGAAGTAGCACTACAGTTCTTTGTAGAAGTACCTATGAGATATCCCTGTCATAATTCATTAATTCATTACACTCAAGAAGCAATTTAGATTTCATTTGCATCTGGAAAATATGGTAAAACTCTGTTAGTTGGCCGTCGGACCCCGGCGCTTTGTTTTTGCGAGTCTGCGTAACTGCGGTTACCAGACCATCATCGTCAATCTCTAATAGAAGATTCCGAAATGCTGCATTGCTATGTCTGCCTTGAAGATTACGTAACACGTCTTCTTGTGCTTCGGTATTAACAGCACTGCCGCTCCTTAAGTCAGCAAGAATGGCATAGATTTTGAAACCTTCCCGTCTAATATTGGATGGACGTTTGCTTGCTGACTGAACGCTGCGTCTCTTAAAATCTTTTAACTGCTGCTCTGTCAAGACTACCTGCTGATTATTACGACGAAACATAAAATGTGTTGTCGCCGTGGCCCTCAGTCGTTACCTGAAATTATTAAGACTGATTCTTACCTTTAATTATTTATACTGGATCGCCATCTGACTGCTACAGCAAACTGTGGAATGAATATACTTACTTCTCTTTAACATAATTATAAGCTGCTGGTGGAGTTTCATAATACTTTGTGACTGGAATTCTTTAAGTTGAAGTTAATTTAGATTAGATAAAAGCTGAAGCTCAGTTTAGACTTTTCTTTTAAGATAACAATAAATTCCGTAAAGCATTTACGTGAATGATTTTGGGATAGAAAATTCTTAATGCATTTAATCTGGTAGAAGTTAACTATATTCTGAGAACGATCTTGACAAACAATTACAAGGGGTATAGTTCTTCACAAAAATTCTTAAAAAGTAGCGTTGCACTACATACCTCATTTTCCATCAAAATTACATAACTATATTCTGAGAACGATCTTGACAAACAATTACAAGGGGCATAGTTCTTTACAAAAATTTTTAAAAACTAGCATTGCGCTACATATAGCGAGTGGCTGGCGAGCACACCGCTTCTTTCAAAGTGTTAATTCATACCTCGCTTACAGCGACCTCCTCTCATGTCTCGCTAGCTACGACTGCCTCGTCTCACATCTTACTCGCAACTGCTCGCTTCCAACGCTCAATGCTACAAAAGTGCGGTCTCGCCGCCAACAATGGTTTTTGGTGCAGACAATCCCTGCTACCATTACAGATGTATTACTGCGCGCTGTTTCCCGCTCTTTCTCAAAATGTATCTATGCGCGGTTTCCCGCTCTTTCTCAATAATACACAATGCAATTTAATTAACAAAACAATTTAAATAAGAAACAGTTCAGATAATTACATGCTAAAACAGTTTAAATACGCCTATTACATAATTACATGTGCCGCTACTCGGCTTTCTTAAAATTTTACTACGTTGTTGAGTCATATGGACTCAACATAAGTATAAAATTTGATTATAGAAAATAGTTTGAACAAAGTGTATACACAAATGCTGTCATACGAAATGATTTGTCTATCTCTAATAAAGAGAATATGTAAATAGAAAGGGTTTTAGTAGGAATTGTACATCAAGTAAAATTTGGTTCCTTTAAATTTAACAACAAGAATAAGAGTAAATGTGAAAATCAATATACAGATCATATGAAGCAATTGAAAGTTTACATTATGAAACATTTAATTCAAATTGGCATCTCTTAGTACCACAATTAAGGAAGGTACAAAAGGAATTGGATAGCATGGTCAAAGCACTGGCAACTGTCTATGAATGCACTCAAAAGTCTGTTCCTTTCCCTCACATAGCACAACACCAGGTTTCGCCATGTGGTTCCATCATCGCCTTGCTCCATAGTTTTAGTGTACCCAAACACTAAGTACGTCGTCGAATAGCCTGAGTTGCCGCAGCCACATCAGGATTAAGTTCCATCTCCAATGGTCCATTAAGGTTGGTGGTGTGCATCTTGGTATGCAAACACCTATTGTCGTACATCATACTGTGGTGTGTATCTAGGTATGCAGGCACCAATTGACATACATCGGGCTGTGGTGTGCATCTAGGTATGCAAACACCTCGTCGAGAACATCATTGGTTGAAGTCACGTGTTTCACAATTCACTGATTCTGTGCTCAATAGCCATGGGGATGCACAGGAATTAAGGTACGGGTAAAATTGTTTTGGCAATGGGTTCACGGACATTGTTGGTACCATAATTTGACTACCAAATAATTTTCCCTATGACAAAATATGTTGTGTCGTAATTTGTAACAATATGTAGTTTTAATTTAAGAATTCTTCCAGAAAATTATTCCCATATATAAAAGACATAAAAGTTCCTACTTATTCAGTATTTGATGGTATACAGATTTGTTATAGACAAGTACATTATTACCTATTCTGTATTTACATATCTTAGTTTCTTACATCACTAATTATAAATTTTGTTGACAATGCATTTCTTGACTTACTGTCCTAAAATTTTATCTTCCATTCAGGGGTGTAGTCGTCAGTTATGAGTCGTCAAATGTCAGGTCATAATATACAATAAAATTACTGTCATAAAATTATTTAAAGTATTCTTTTGCAGCTGAAAATTAAGGTAAACATTATTCTGGTTAGACATTGTAATGTGTGGTCCCCATCCACAGTGTTGCAATGTGTCACATGCTAGCAAAATTATTTCTTAACATTATACATTTCTTATATACTAACATAACATACACATTCTTCTTCTGCATCTGTGTCAACTCTCTGCATAACCTTTTATAAACATTCAACATTAATTAACGTCAGCGCACGGCATGACTTATTATAAAACATTCAGTATTAATTATCGTCAGTGCACGGCATGACTTCAATAAACATCTTCTGGTACTTCTCGTCCGCTCCTGGCATGACCTATAAAACACTTTATCATAATATTAACTGCTGCAAAATCACGTCAGCTCCCGGCATGACCTATAAAATTTCTGTAATGACAATTAGCGTCAGCTATCTGCGTGACCTAAAGATTCACATCCTTATTCTAACTAAAACTACGTTTCATTTTGATGACGTGTGACAACAATGCTGCATTCTGGAATAAAGAGTACATGTTAATGTTACCACTAAAATAATTGATTAATGAATGATTTATATTATCAGTTTAGCTATTGCAAAAATCGACATATTCTTAAGTAATTATGTCACGTTATAAAAAAAATTTCTTTCATTTATGAGCTCTCAGTGCACAAATTCATACGTCGTGTCGTTGTCTGCATGTTCTCTTTAAGTTAGGAAATGTTTCTCGTGTTTTTATTTGTCTTGGCTGGCGTAGCATCATTAAGTACTGCTGTGTTCTTTAAGGTACGGTGAAATATTAGCGGCCCGCTGCGTGTCGCGGCTTTGTTTGTTACTGAAGCGCGCTGAAACTACCATTGTTGCATACTTACGTGTCACGCCGTCCTTTCGTCAGCTGAAATGCAAAAATTTAAGTAAAGAAATGTTTCACGTTGGATACATGATGATTCCCTAATGATATCTTCTTACGTAGCGTTTCCACATGCACTACATTAGCGTGTGGAATATTACGAACTCTGTAAGGGCCTGCATACAGAAGTTCGAATTTACGGCATCTGTGCTTACCTTTGTTGGAAAGAAAATGAGTGCGAATCAGTACTTTGTCGCCAATCTCGTACTTCTGTAGTCGACTTACCTGCTTCTGTTGTTTCTTCCGCCGATCTGCAGCTCTTTTAGTGTTTGCTAATGCTGTGTCTATTATTTCACAATGTCGAAGCCTACGCGTCTTAGGAAAAGTAATTAGTTCGGTAATTTTGTTCGGTGGGTCTTTATTTGTCAGTATTACGGTTGGTGATAGCATCGTAGATTCATTGGGTATTGCATTTATCACTTCTTGAAACTGTAAAATATATTTATCCCATGTTGTATGTCTTTTATTACAATAAATTCTGCATAACTTCCCGATCTCTTTCATTATTCTTTCTGATGGGTTGGAAGAACTGTGATATCTTGATATGTAAATAGGTGTTATGTTCTTACTTTCTAACATTTTCTTCCATACGTCTGAACCAAACTGCGGACCGTTATCCGAAATAACCTTCTGTACACGTCCTACTACTGATAGAAAATCTCTTACAAACGCTCTTGATACTGTTCTTGCTGTTGCTTTCCTTAGTGGAGAAAATGTTACAAATTTGGATGTTAGTTCTACAGCTACAAAAATATAACTATAACCATTATTTGTTCTGGGGATTGGACCGAAAAGATCCACTGCTGCCATGTGTCTTAACTTAACCGGTATGATGGGATACAATGGTGGAATGTGTGACACTGTTGATGATTTAGCTTTTTGACATATCTTGCATGATGCTATTACTTTTCTTATGTGTTTTTCCATGTTATTAAAGTGGCAATTTTGTCGCAGAATCAGAAAGCATTTCCTCGCTCCGTAGTGTCCATAACTTAGATGTGTATACCATATCAGTTTATTTACGATCCCTTCCGGAATGCATTAAAGCCAATTATTACCGTCTCGGTATGATCGAATAAAGAGTATATTTTGATGTACAGTGTAATGAAGTCTGACTTTAGCGTTACTTCTGTCTTTCCAAAGGGTTACAATCTCTTTCAGTGTTTCATCTTTCTGCTGTTCTCTCTCTATATCCTGTAATGCTGCTGATATAAAGTTTTCGAAAGCTACTTGTTTAATATACATAATACTATGGTTGTTGTAGCAAAAGGTATTTTCTTTCTCCATGCGTTTATTGTGAATGGACCTCGACAATGCGTCGGCAACAGTATTCTGCGTGCCTGGAATGTGTATAATGGTAAAATCAAACTCTTGTAAGTATAATTTCCAGCGGCTTAATCTATCGTGCGTAAGTTTTGCTGACAATAAAAACTGGATTGCTCGGTGATCGGTATATATTGTTGTATGTCGGCCATATAGAAAATGACGGAATCGCTTAAAAGCGTAAATTACACATAGTGTCTCTAATTCTGTTACAGAATAATTGCGCTCTGCTGGAGAAAGTATCCTGCTTGCAAAAGCAATGTGTTTCACGACTGTCTTATCTTCTGCCTTTATTTCTTGGAAAATATGTACTCCTAGTGCTGTGGTTGAACTATCTGTTGCAACGGAAAAGTTTTGTGTTGGGTCAGGGTGTGATAACAAAGGTGCTTTTAATAACGCTTCTTTCAAGTTCTCGAATTCAGCTTCAACGTCTTCATTCCATGACCAAAGTGTGTTTTTACTTGTAAGCTGGTATAGCAAGGGCGTGTCTAATGCTTTGTAGTGGATAAATTTTCTAAAATAATTGATAAGACCTAAAAAGCTCCGAAGTTCCTTTTTGTTTGTTGGCACGTCGATGTCTTTCAGTGCTTGCAATTTGTCAGGGTCTGGTGCGATACCTGTTTGTGAGATAATGTGCCCTAGAAATTTTATTGACGCTTTACCAAATTCAGATTTACGCAAGTTTATAGTTATACCATTCTGCTCGAATGTATTCAGTAATTGTTGAAGAGTATGATTGTGTTGTTCCCAGTTTTCTGCTGCAATTAAAATGTCATTGACATATGTAGTAATTTTGTTTTTCAGATCTTGTGGTAGAATAGTATTCATGCCTCGTATAAAGGCGGCAGACGAAATCGTTAGTCCAAACGGAAGTTTACAAAATTGATAGCATTCCCCAAAGCAAAGGAATGCCGTATATTTTCGGCAATTTGGGTGTAGTTGGATTTGCCAAAACCCTGATTTGAGGTCGAGTGTAGTATAAATGGAGGTGCCATGAAATTTTTGCAGTAACTCTTCTAACGTCTGTGGTCGGTCGGTTTCTGTAATGATTATTTTACTAACTTGACGTGAATCTAAAACTAAACGTAGTGATCCATCCTTCTTTTCAACAATGTGTAGTGGATTTATATATTGGCTGGCTGCTGGTTCTATTATTCCTTGATCGATCATTGCTCGTAATTCTTTCTTAACTGCTTCTGTGTGTATGTGTGGGATTGGATAATGCTTTGCTTTGAAAGTCTCGTGTGGTTTCACCTGAAATTCGTACATAAATCCTGTCATTGTTCCTGGAACATTGGCAAAAACTGCTTTGTGTTGTACCAGAATATCTTCAAGTTCTGTGCGTTCTGCGTCGCATTTTGCTACACTATTGTCTACCTTGCGTGTAATTGTCTCGAACATATTGTACTCCTGTTCCTCTACCAAGTCATTATTAAGTGTGTTCGTGTATAGTGCGATATAACAATCGTTATCTTGAGAATCAGTAATAATCTCGATCCTGTGCATATTTTGTTCTTCGGAGGATACTGTGTTTTGAAATCTTACGATCACTTCCCTGTTTTCCTTTTGTAGTGTGAGGTTGACGATTTGAAGTCAATCTTCGCATCGTACTGAACAAGAAAATTTATTCCTAATATCATGTCTGTTGTTAAATTCGGAACTATCCAACAATCACTGTGGAACGTTTCCCCGGCAAAAACAAATGTTAATTGTGTCTGTCTTTTAACTTCAATGCCTTTTCCTGCAAAAGCTCCCTTGACCTTCGTTCTGTTTAAAGGAAATACTGGGTAATCATTATTGCTATTGCATCTGTTAAATGTGTCTTCGTTAATTACGCACATAGGTGAACCTGAATGAATTATCGCTAAAATATTGTGCGACTGTAAATTTATCTCTATTATTGGGTGATATATTGTTTTCTGTAGGATTGGTTTTTCCTGTAACAATGTGTCTCTCACGTCGTCAAATGTAATGGCATTTTCGGTCGTTATGTTTTCTCTGTGTGATTTCATAGTATCGACATTAAGAGATTCATTGCAGGTTTTCTCTAGTCATAATTCTTCCGATATGTGATTTTCAGCTTGGGAGTTTGGTATGTGTTCTATCAACTGTACAGTTCTGCCGTTTTGATTATTAGCAGTGTCTGGTGGATGAAATCTGGTGTCTGGTACATTCATACGGTAACGCAGCTGTTGGACCCTGTTGTAGTTTCCGTTAAAATTGTCATTGTGGAACGTCCTCGGCGGTCTGTGTTCGTTTTCTTTTCTCCTGTCGTTATAACTGTGACTGTACGGCAGCCCACCTGCACCCCGTAGAAACGTTTGTTTTTGTTCATTTTGCGGTCGACCCGCGTAATGGCCTTCCCCGGTCGCATTATCTGAGCGATGATTCATATGGAAATTTGACCTATTCGGTTGCGTGTTAAGTCTCGGATTCTGTTGCTGTCCTGAATATAAATTTACCGTGTCAGTATAATGTTTTTCATTACTCCTGTTTTCGTTGTCATTTTCGCTGCGAAAGCGTTTACTCGGATTGTTATTACCAAATCGTGTTTGTTCAAAAGTAGCTGAGTTTGTTTGTTTTCCGTTCTGTCGTGAAAAATTTTTGTTAACAAATGCGTAGTCTGCCTGGTGTGCTTCTAATAGTTGTAAGATGTCTCTAAAAGCGGATACATTGTCCTTTTGTTGCCCTGTCAGTAATGACACTTTCAAAGCTCTGGGCAGTTTTGAAATGCAAAGCTGTATTAATGCCGATTGACTGTATGGCTCGTTGAGGTACTGGTTCTGTTCCACCATGTACTCGAAAAATTGTGTGATTGTTGGAAAGGTAGAATTTTCAAAGTTTGGCAAACTAAGTAGCCGATCTTTGATGCTGTTTTGTGTAGTGTCAGACCAATATGCTGATAAAAATGCTTCCTCAAATGCTTCTACGGAAAAACATTGTCTAGCAATTGGTCGCATTCGTCATGCTGGTTCTCCTTCAAGAAAACTGACAATAAATTCTAACTTATGTTGTACTGGCCATGATGGTGGAAGTGCTCCCCTGAACTGTTGGATAAAATCCAACGGATGTATTTGCGCCCTGTCGTTTTTAAATGTTTTAAACTTTCTAACTGAAAGAAAATGTTTGTGATCAAAACTGTCATGTCTGTGTGTGTAAGTGTTGTCGTATTGTCTTGAATATGGATTCGGGTGTCTTTCTTCCTGGGTAAAATCTCTTACTCTCTGAAGTCTACCAACATTATATGTATTATGGATCTGAGGCATTTCGTAACGGTGTGTGTTCTGTTGAAAATGATTATGTGCGGCGGTTTCTTGTGCGTCCGCTATCTCTTGCTGTAGAGAATTTATTTGCTGATGCAATGAATCATTACGCGATTTTAGATCTGTGATAGTTTGTTGTATATTTGTCAATGGCGTGTTATTACTATTAGAGTTCTGTTGCACTGGGACTGGTGCAGTGTCGTCTGATCTCTCGTCATTGTTAGTATCTAAAAGATCTATTCTTGTAGTGAGTTCATTGATCTTTTCTGTCAGTTCGTTTCGTAATTTACAGTTGCTTTTGGTGACTTTCTTAAAATCTGCCTTTAAATTTTCTGTGTCATGGTTAATTTCTATGTGTTCTATTTTGTCAGTTAGTGTCTGAACGTCCTCTGTTAATTTATCTTTAACATTCTGGATTTCAGTGTCTGTAGAAGTTTTCACATCGATTGTCTGTGTTTGGATTTCTGTAAGCCTGTCTTGTATTTGATTATTTGTTTCTTTGACCGTTTCGATTTCTTCCGAGATCGACTGTATGTGATTGTCTACATATGTTTTGCCCTGGGCAAACACTTTCTTTTTGTCGTCCTGACGCTGTTTAGTGATTGTTTGTAGTAATTCTTTTCGTTCTTTATCCTGCGATCGCACCAGTTTACGGTGACGTATCAAACAGTTTTCTGTGTGATTGTTAAAACGTTCATCAATCTGAGCGTTTTGTTTAGCAAAGTTTTCTGTCATTGTTTCCCGTATACTAACTGCAAATGTTGCTTGGTTATCGGATATTTCTTGAATTTTGTCGCGTAATTCTTGTGTTGATTGTGAACATTTTTCAGCGACTGTTTGAATTTCTACTTTGATTTCGTGTTTTAGATTTTGGTACATGTTGTCTAATTTCTGATCTGTGTGTGCGTGTTCTGCCTTAATTTCGTTTTTTAGACCTTGTGACCTTTTTTCTAATTCTTGTGACCCTCTGTTAAAGTTTTGATTCATGTCTTGTCTCATTTGTAGCAAAAATGCCATTATTGGATCCGTTTCGGATTGACTTCTGTGTATTTGTATTCGTTGTTAAAGGCTGTAGATCTGTGTTCATTTGAACATCCTCAGATGATTGTGACTGCGTCACGTTTTCCGTAATTTCGGAATTTTGGTCATGAGAACTGTTGGATCTGCTACGCAGGTTGTGTAGCTGTGTACCGTTTGAATCTAAATCAGTGCTTAATGGAGTCTCTCTGTCTGACTGCATTGTAGTGGTTTCGTTACTGAAACTGTTATGTCTACTATGCGGAATTTATGACTGTGTACCGTCTGTTGCATTTAATGCCAAATTATTTTGCACTACCGTTTCATTGTCTGTGGGCATTTCTGAAGTTACTTGTTCGTTAAACGCTTCCATATTGTTACAGTTATTAAATGTCTGTTCACCTAACGTTTCAGAATCAGGGTTTTCACACGTATTATTACTGCCTATTCCAGAAAAGAATCTCTCGTCAGTATTTTGTACAGTTTTATCAGTTTGAGAACGAGTAATTATTCTGCGGGACATTGTCTATAATCATCACACGCAACAAAAAGTTTTATCAGTTTGAGAACGAGTAATTATTCTGCGGGACATTGTCTATAATCATTACACGCAACAAAATATATCACTGTTCAAAGCGGATTCAACACTGAACAAACACTTTTCAACGCCGAATCAATAAAGCAAACAGAATTGCCGATGACCTGTGAATAAAAGTTATACACTTTAGTATATGCGTTGCGCCACTTAACAGTAACTTATTCACACTATTATCAAAGTCAGTATATTCATATCCACAGTAGATTCACTAAAATGTCGTACTGAATGGATATCGCCAAGTGAAACCTTCCCGTCTAATATTGGATGGACGTTTGCTTGCTGACTGAACGCTGCGTCTCTTAAAATCTTTTAACTGCTGCTCTGTCAAGACTACCTGCTGATTATTACGACGAAACATAAAATGTGTTGTCGCCGTGGCCCTCAGTCGTTACCTGAAATTATTAAGACTGATTCTTACCTTTAATTATTTATACTGGATCGCCATCTGACTGCTACAGCAAACTGTGGAATGAATATACTTACTTCTCTTTAACATAATTATAAGCTGCTGGTGGAGTTTCATAATACTTTGTGACTGGAATTCTTTAAGTTGAAGTTAATTTAGATTTGATAAAAGCTGAAGCTCAGTTTAGACTTTTCTTTTAAGATAACAATAAATTCCGTAAATCATTTACGTGAATGATTTTGGGATAGAAAATTCTTAATGCATTTAATCTGGTAGAAGTTAACTATATTCTGAGAACGATCTTGACAAACAATTACAAGGGGCATAGTTCTTTACAAAAATTCTTAAAAAGTAGCATTGCGCTACATATAGCGAGTGGCTGGCGAGCACACCGCTTCTTTCAAAGTGTTAATTCATACCTCGCTTACAGCGACCTCCTCTCATGTCTCGCTAGCTACGACTGCCTCGTCTCACATCTTACTCGCAACTGCTCGCTTCCAACGCTCAATGCTACAAAAGTGCGGTCTCGCCGCCAACAATGGTTTTTGGTGCAGACAATCCCTGCTACCATTACAGATGTATTACTGCGCGCTGTTTCCCGCTCTTTCTCAAAATGTATCTATGCGCGGTTTCCCGCTCTTTCTCAATAATACACAATGCAATTTAATTAACAAAACAATTTAAATAAGAAACAGTTCAGATAATTACATGCTAAAACAGTTTAAATACGCCTATTACATAATTACATACGTCGGACCCCGGCGCTTTGTTTTTGCGAGTCTGCGTAACTGCGGTTACCAGACCATCATCGTCAATCTCTAATAGAAGATTCCGAAATGCTGCATTGCTATGTCTGCCTTGAAGATTACGTAACACGTCTTCTTGTGCTTCGGTATTAACAGCACTGCCGCTCCTTAAGTCAGCAAGAATGGAATAGATTTCTTTTTCAGTGTCCTTCTATTTTGGTAGAACAGCCCCGTCAATTTTTTTTTACTTTCCGTGGTAATTCTTCCTTGTCCTCTATTTCTTTCATCTATCATGATCTATCGAAGTTTCTTTAAGGAACAGAGCACCCTGCGTTCATACAAGTATTTGGAACCCAATGGTTTCCATCTCCGAGTAAAAATTGTTCATCTGAGTCCCTTAATCGCGACACAATTTTTAGTGATAGATGCGTCCTGTTTCAAAAGGGCCAGCAGGCATTGGAAATAAAACTCTGCTACTTTCCTGTAACAAAAACTTTTTTTCCGCAAGTGGTCGTTTAACATTGTCCTTAATCGCGGTTTCGCGCATTTTAGCTACAAAAACAGAGAAGAATTGTGGAGTAGTGGAAACCAGTATAAAAGCAGTGTTCCTACGAAAGTAATAGTGCAATGTCTCAAGCATACAAGCATCGAATTTGTCATAAACGTAGTAGATATACATAAGTTATAAATAATGATGACGGAGTTGCATAGTTCTTTCAGAACACGATTAACAATGTAAGGCTTTGAATTGCGTGGATGGAAATTGATATAAAGGTAATCGCTGTCCAGTTGTCTTATTGCATTGTTAGTACTTTGACCACCTCCGTTCTTCCTAAATACCTCAGAAATTATCTTCGCCGTTGATTGTGTCAGAGTTATTAGTTATTGCAATAAAACTGTCGCCCACTCTTCTCGAATACGTCTCAAAGGGCCTACCATTGGGACAGACACGCCTTTCAGGTGTTCCCCAAAGGTCTTCCACGTTGTTCAAATGCTAGGTACAGGCTTGGGCAAGACAGATATCTTCTAACCACATTCCGGCTGTGGCTGAAACAAGCACGGATGCATTATCTTGTTGAAGCTTTTAGACTTTCTTCCCCTAGGTCTTCATGCATTCTAATTAGTTCTAGCATCTCGGCGGCCGGTGTGGCCTAGCGGTTCTAGGCGCTTCAGTCTGGAACCGCGTGACTGCTACGGTCGCAGGTTCGAATCCTGCCTCGCGCATGGATGTGTGTGACATCCTTCGGTTAGTTAGGTTTAAGTATTTCTAAGTTGTAGGGGACTGATGACCTCAGATGTCAAGTCCCATAGTCCTCAGAGCCATTTGAATATAGCATATCAGTGTACATGTTACAGTTCATTTTATTGGTCAGGCACATAATGCGTCTTTTAGTTTTAGCGCAGAAGGCTGCCCAGATCGTAAGACTTATATCACCAAAATTTCCGGTCATTCTTACCCACTGCCTTGCTCTCATATCATGCCAATGATATTAAAATCACTCCGGACCACCTAAATTAAATTTCTTCTCATCACTGAAAACCAAGCTCCCATCTAGACTGTATACGTCTGGGTGTTAGAACATATTTATGCAGTCGTTTCTTGAATGCAATATATTTGTCATTTGACAAAATTTGTCTCACACGTTTGGCAGATACTGACAGCTCCAAATCAGCAACAAGATGAGACGAATAACGGTTTGCGACCCTTGCTTTGCGCCAACGCAGCCGTTGCGATGCTTCAGATGATTTTTTACTTTGCTCATATTTTCAGTTCAGTCCATATCGTGTGCCCAGTCTAGCGAAATTATCAGTTAGCGTACTTGACCGGTTCAACATCATGGCGATTTGAAGTTCAGAATCTCGTTTCCTTGTCCACTCTGATATTTACTTTTTCATCGCATGGTAACAGTTTCCTCATGTCATTGCTGCAATAAAGGTTTATGCACACAACGCGCACTTCATTGAGGGTATCTGTTTCCTATCTGCACTAAAGGCATGTACACAAACATTAACAACGCCAAAGCCGACTAGCTACACCGAATTCCATACTCTACCACCACAAGCGTTCATATCTTGCTACATACTGTACAGCTGACATCATATGCGATACTGTTTAATTGCATGTATCGTACACTGGATCTCATACTACTGCATGTACTCTGTGTACAACTATTTCAAGCGACAATTTTAATCTTCCAACAAATATCTATGCCTTTATACCGATTTCCACTAAGATAGGGTGTGAAATTACTTTCGCATTCCTGCCAAGTTTTCTGAAGAGGCTCGCGGCATTCGGCGTCTTGCAAGTATGGAACGTTTAGCTTCCAGAAGCTTCTAGCGCGATAGGTGCCCTGTTCCGCCAGGTTAATTGTGCAGACAAATGGAGCGTGATCAGTAAAGCTAGTGGGACATTATTCTTCAAATTATTAGATACCTATATCCTAACTAAGCAACTTGCTGAGCAATTAAAAATGAACGTAAAACCAGGCCCCTCACCGTTTTTGTGCTCTCACGCGTCAGTGAAACTGAATTCTTTAATTATGTATTCTGCTTCACCAGACCAGTTAATGTTAGTGACTTCATCTTTGAGACTTAGGTGACAGTTCAATCTCCTGCTAAAATGACATTGTAATATGGACTCCGAAGAGGGGGACAATTTCATTAAAAAAAAAAAAACCCACTATGCTCGGTTGTCATTTGCTGCTACCAGTGTGAACGTATATTCGTGCATCAACGATCCCAGTGTCGTAGATAGTACGAGTTTTTTTGACTATTACTTCCTCCATCCGGAGTATCGTTGTCCCAAATTCACTTCTATTTCCAGCATTGATTACAGCGCCGTACCTAAATGTATTGTGTAGTACGATGTTCGTTACTACTTGAAGTAGAATAACATCAATGTTAGCCAATGTTAGCCGCATACAGAAAGTCTTTCAGGCTATTTAATTTAGGTGAACTGTGTACACTGTTTATGTTCAAAATTACAATTCTGTGGGCTTGAAATGTGTTCATAATTTATTACGTTATTATAAATTCAACTTTTCCGTCACACTTTGTCAATAAGTATCGGATATATATCTGCGTCGTGTTGTTAGGTCTCGGAGAGGTAACCGTTCTTGATAGGACAGTAGCAGTGCCCCACCGAAATGTCAAGAATTTTCTGTCATTTCCTTACCTTTCACGGTCTGGTCTCCCCAGTTCTTCTAAAACGAAGATCTGACAGTGTCTTTCGTGGCTGTATGCAGATTTCTGCGGCAACTTTGTGGGTAGCTGCACTTGTCTTCTTTTCCTTCCTAGGGAATGGGTTCACTGTCGCCGTCTGGTGTGTGAACAGGTACAGACTGAGTACGATTGGAAGATTCCTGTGGACTTCCATTTGATTTCTGGGCTACCTTTTAGACTTTTCCGCGCATCGGTGGAATAATTTGGTCAGCAGCTCACGTGCGATTCTTAGTTTCTTATTTTTTATAGGTGTGGGGCATTTCGGTGAGCTTGCAGATTTTTCTGCTACAATATCGTGTTCGGAGATGTTCTGTCAGCAGACGGTGCATCCGGTTTAGGATTACTTTCCGAAACTGGCCCGCTTAGGGCTCCCTCGGAATTTTCTGTCAGTTGCAGTGCGGCCGAAATTGCCTCCGCTACTTCACTGACTTGTATTGGAATAGCGTTATCATTAGCATTATCAATTTGGGGAGTAACCAGAATGCGGACGGTAAGTGGGAGTCCATAGACTGCCGCCACTTACGTTATCAGCATAGAGGACACAGCTGCAGGTCTAACGTCTTCGGCGGCCGACAGCTGGGCCACGAGCCGTTGTATACAATGGGCACGCACGAGACCCATTGAGCCACACCATGCCCACGTTCTAGGCTGTCCTTCATACAGGACGATAGCTCAATAGCGACGGATGTTAATATACTATCGGATATGTTCGTGTAGTTCCACTTAAAATTGTCTAATATCATTCAGCACTGGAAACGTACGTAGATACAAGCATTTTTCGGGAACATTACTGAACACTTTCTCATAAGGCGATACTATTGCATTTATTTGCATGTCTGGGACTTCAGCTGGAAATTTGAAGACCATTACCGTTCTTATACCAAAACTGGCTAGGATAAAACTAACTTCAGTAATGTTTCCATTAGTGTGCTTAAATGTAAAAGTTCCTCCACTAGATTCGACTATTTTACCGCAAAGATCGGCATTTGTCAATTTGGCACAACGATACTCACCATCGATAAATGAATACCAACTAAATCATCACAATCTATGTTCACAGCTGCTTATTCAAATTTATAAGAGCTCCGTTTAAAAAAGCACTAATCGAAGGTGAACTTCAGAGCATCTGGTCTATTTAGCTGACACCTGCGTTTTTGGAAAGTCACACAAAAACAAATACCACACTATAAAACCGCAATAAGCTCTCAGACTCACCGCAACCGAGCGAGACGGCCATAGCTCGCAGCATTTTTTTTAAAAAAAGGATGGGGCCCCTCCACGCCCGCACCAACGTGGTGACCAAACCAAAAGTTCTACTGTCACCTCCGTAAGCATGTTAGATTTGAATCAGGCGTCCCAGGATGCAGGCTGCGAAGTTGTCCATGCGTCTGGGTAAGACTACTCATTAACATGGTCCATCAGGAGATAGAAGTGGTCGAAAGCGATCGAAGGGTAGCGGTTGTAAGGGCAGAGGGAAAAAGTGCCAAGGCAGCGATAGAGCATGCAAGGTGAGGTCGGTTAGCGTGAGGTATCTTGCATCGTTACCTACACTCCTGGAAATGGAAAAAAGAACACATTGACACCGGTGTGTTAGACCCACCATACTTGCTCCGGACACTGCGAGAGGGCTGTACAAGCAATGATCACACGCACGGCACAGCGGACACACCAGGAACCGCGGTGTTGGCCGTCGAATGGCGCTAGCTGCGCAGCATTTGTGCACCGCCGCTGTCAGTGTCAGCCAGTGGCATACGGAGCTCCATCGTAGCCTTTAACACTGGTAGCATGCCGCGACAGCGTGGACGTGAACCGTATGTGCAGTTGGCGGACTTTGAACGAGGGAGTATAGTGGGCATGCGGGAGGCCGGGTGGACGTACCGCCGAATTGCTCAACAGGTGGGGCATGAGGTCTCCACAGTACATCGATGTTGTCGCCAGTGGTCGGCGGAAGGTGCACGTGCCCGTCGACCTGGGACCGGACTGCAGCGACGCACGGATGCACGCCAAGACCGTAGAATCCTACGCAGTGCCGTAGGGGACCGCACCGCCACTTCCCAGCAAATTAGGGACACTGTTGCTCCTGGGGTATCGGCGAGGACCATTCGCAACCGTCTCCATGAAGCTGGGCTAAGGTCCCACACAACGTTAGGCCGTCTTCCGCTCACGCCCCAACATCGTGCAGCCCGCCTCCAGTGGTGTCGCGACAGGCGTGAATGGAGGGACGAATGCAGACGTGTCGTCTTCAGCGATGAGAGTCGCTTCT
This sequence comes from Schistocerca gregaria, assembly GCF_023897955.1. NCBI lineage: Eukaryota > Metazoa > Arthropoda > Insecta > Orthoptera > Acrididae > Schistocerca > Schistocerca gregaria. The sequence goes on from NC_064925.1 coordinate 110,371,095, forward strand.
GCCTTGGTGCCAATGATGGTCGTATGCGTGTTTGGAGCCGTGCAGGTGAGCGCCATAATCAGGACTGCATACGACCGATGCACACAGGGCCAACACCCGGCATCATGGTGTGTGGAGCGATCTCCTACACTGGCCGTACACCTCTGGTGATCGTCGAGGGGACACTGAATAGTGCACGGTACATCCAAACCGTCATCGAACCCATCGTTCTACCATTCCTAGACCGGCAAGGGAACTTGCTGTTCCAACAGGACAATGCACGTCCGCATGTTCCCGTGCCACCCAACGTGCTCTAGAAGGTGTAAGTCAACTACCCTGGCCAGCAAGATCTCCGGATCTGTCCCCCATTGAGCATGTTTGGGACTGGATGAAGCGTCGTCTCACGCGGTCTGCACGTCCAGCACGAACGCTGGTCCAACTGTGGCGCCAGGTGGAAATGGCTTGGCAAGCCGTTCCACAGGACTACATCCAGCATCTCTACGATCGTCTCCATGGGAGAATAGCAGCCTGCATTGCTGCGAAAGGTGGATATACACTGTACTAGTGCCTACATTGTGCATGCTCAGTTGCCTGTGTCTATGTGCCTGTGGTTCTGTCAGTGTGATCATGTGATGTATCTGACCCCAGGAATGTGTCAATAAAGTTTCCCCTTCCTGGAACAATGAATTCACGGTGTTCTTATTTCAATTTCCAGGAGTGTATGTTCTGCGTGTCCGTTAGCTGGGTCAGTCCGGTGCTGCGGCTGGGCTCGCTTGCAGTCTCCTGGCCGGCCGCAGTGGCTTCCTCCCTGTAACCTAAGAGTCCGGCACGGCAACGCATGCGTTGCTGTTAGGCCCTCTGCTGCGCCTTGTCGTCGGTGACTTGGTGCAGATTCATCAGGCTGGTGCAGAACGGCAGCGATAGGCCACCGTTCAGCGTCCTCCTCTACTGCACGCAGCAGCCCTTTCGCAATGTAGCTTTCACGAGCTCCGTTTGTTCGAAGAGCTGCGACAGTTCAGCGTCCGAGGAATTTCTGCCGTTCGCTCGCGACTGGGCGATAAAGGCTGCCCTTTTGGCTTCTCGATCCCTTGCGGGACCCGCTCCCGTAGCGGTCGGCGTTGCCACCGGTTCAGCTGGGGAGGCGGTTTTCTTCTTAGCACCTTTCACCTGCGGTGCTGCTGGGGCAACCGCTGGCTCAGGCGCGCGGACGTCCTTCTGCGACGTCGCAGGAGTGTTCGCAGGTACTACTGCTGTGGGGTCTCGGGCGAAGACTGCTCGCAGCTGCCTCAAGGCCTCTTCTTTCTCTGCAGCCACGGCGGCTGCGAAGGCAGCCCTCTCTGCCGCAATGACGGGTCTGAGGGCTGCAGTGGCCTCCTTCACGGCGGTGCCGAGTTCGAGGTCACGTATCTTCTCGGGGGCGCGGGCTGCGTCCTGGCCGCCCGTTTCCAAGCGGTCTTCCCTGCTCCTGGTAGGTGGAGCTGCTGCTGCGCCGTCCCTCTGCTGCGCCGGGCTGTTCTGCGCCCTACGCCTTTTCCGACGTCGTCTTCGCTTCTTCCGCTGCGTCGGTGCGGCCGCCTCGCCGCCCCCGGCACGGCTGCTGCTTGCGAAAGCCGCACAACCGCGCCAACTGGCGACATGCGGGCCGCCACACCGGACACAGGTCGGCAGAACGTTGCTGCCGCGGTCGCAAGTGTGGCTGTCGTGCTCCCCTGAGCACTTGACGCACCGCACCGCGTTGCGGCAATACTTCGCAACATGGCCCTCGCCCTGGCACCTGAAGCACTGGGGCTGGGGGTCTATGGCGGTCGGGAGAGCCTCTGACGTCACCGGGAAGCCCAGCAGCTTCCGCAAGTCGAGGATGTCGCTCCCGCCGTCGACCGTATGCACGGTCACGGCATAGAGCGGCGCCCTCTTCTTGTTGGTCCGGTTGTGCAATCTTGCGGTTGCACTACCAGTGGTCCGCACACGACTTCTGCCAAAGGCAGACTGCCACTAGACCACGAGCAGGTACAGCACTATAACGGCTCCCGAAGCGTGGTAGCATTTCCACCATACACTTCGACATCGTTCAGTGTTGCCATATTGTGTATATGGATACACTTACAATTCTGAAGGGTGGCCATGTTGGCTACCTTAAGTGAACGACTCCGACTTGATCCCTGCGACTGCCCGACAGCGGTCGGGTTTGTGTCTGACTGTACATGACAGCTGAATTATATTACTGAACGCTTTCTGCATTCAGTATGTTTAGAAAAAATTACTCACATTACACCAGTTGTGCAGTATTGAAGCTTTTATTGCTTCTTAATGCATAATGTATTTCAAAATTTCAGTAGTCATTTGGCGCCAGGTGTCATACTGTCGTCATTTGAAAATCAGGTTTTGTATGGCATACGTTTTCACATAGAGCTATCAGTTTCTTTTTCTTATTTTGGTTATGGAATGAAATCATAGTTGTTCAATTTATTTTTCACACTTTATTGCTTCGTTACACACTGTTTATCTACATTTGTGATTGTGTTGTGTAATTTACTTTGTTTGGTTATTCCACTCCATTGGCTTTATCATCTTTGTAATGAAACCTGCCCATGGAATGGGGATAGAGTCTTTCAATAATAATCAAAATTTCCTGCTTCCTGGGTTCTAAACTTGCCACTGCATAGATTTTGAATATAAATCATCAGCAAGGATGGCCGAAGTCTTGCAGGGTAGGTCACCCTTTCCTACCAACAGCTTGTCAAAGAAGGGAGAGTAGCGACAGAGGTTCAGGACACTCTCTTTCCTGTGGGGTGAGAAACTGCCTCTAAGAGGTGGAATAATCAGCAAGTATCAGCAGTGTGAGAATCCAGACAGCAATAGAAACCACTGCATTAAGGATACGTAATGTATGTCCTCAGGACGTATGCCCTGTAATTGGAACAGTACCATGATGATCTCTCCATTCCCAAAGGATCAAGGATCTGGAGTAGTCCACCCATTCAGATCTTCAAATGGATTGCCAAGAGAGAGGTGACCTTAGAAAATGAGTGAATAATTAATAAAAGGCTATCATTCTAAAACTTAGGGTTTGGAAGATCGGAATTTTTAATATGATGGTGAATTTAAAAAAGAAACTATTTTAGATAAAATAATTGAATAAAAAGGATGATTAAACTAATTTCGATACTTGTTGTTGTTGTGGTCTTCAGTCCTGAGACTGGTTAGATGCATCTCTCCATGCTACTCTATCCTGAGCAAGCTTCTTCATCTCCCAGTACCTACTGCAACCTACATCCTTCTGAATCTGCTTAGTGTATTCATCTCTTGGTCTCCCTCTACGATTTTACCCTCCAAGCTGCCCTCCAATGCTAAATTTGTGATCCCTTGATGCCTCAAAACAGGTCCTACCAACCGATCCCTTCTTCTAGTCCAGTTGTGCCACAAACTTCTCTTCTCCGCAATCCAATTCAATACCTCCTCATTAGTTACGAGATCTACCCACCTTATCTTCAGCATTCTTCTATAGCACCACATTTCGAAAGCTTCTGTTTTCTTCTTGTCCAAACTAGTCATTGTCCATGTTTCACTTCCATACACGGCTACAATCCATACAAATACTTTCAGAAACGACATCCTGACACTTAAATCTATACTCGATGTTAACAAATTTCTCTTCTTCAGAAACGATTTCCTTGCCATTGCCAGTCTAAATTTTATATCCTCTCTACTTCGACCATCATCAGGTATTTTGCTCCCCAAATAGCAAAACTCCTTCACTACTTTAAGTGTCTAATTTCCTAATCTAATTCCCTCAGCATCACCCGATTTAATTTGACTACATTCCATTACCCTCCTTTTGCTTTTGTTGATGTTCATCTTATATCCTCCTTTCAAGACACTGTCCATTCCGTTCAATTGCTCTTCCAAGTCCTTTGCTGTCTCTGACAGAATTACAATGTCATCGGCGAACCTGAAAGTTTTTATTTCTTCTCCATGGATTTTAATACCTACTCCGAATTTTTCTTTTGTTTCCTTTCTGCTTGCTCAATATATAGACTGAATAACATCGGGGAGAGGCTACAACATTGTCTCACTCCTTTCCCAACCATTGCTTCCCTTTCATGACCCTCGACTCTTTTACTGCCATCTGGTTTCTGTACAAATTGAAAATAGCCTTTCGCTCCCTGCATTTTACCCCTGCCACCTTCAGAATTTGAAAGAGTATTCCAATCAACATTATCAAAAGCTTTCTCTAAGTCTACAAATTGTAGAAACGTAGGTTTGCCTTTTCTTAATCTTTCTTCTAAGATATGTCGTAAGGTTTGTATTGCCTCACGTGTTCCAACATTTCTACGGAGTCCAAACTGATCTTCCCCGAGGTCCGCTTCTACCATTTCTTTCCATTCGTCTGTAAGGAATTCGTTTTAGTATTTTGCAGCTGTGACTTATTAAACTGATAGTTCGGTAATTTTCACATCTGTCAACACCTGCTTTCTTTGGGATTGGAATTATTATATTCTTCTTGAAGTCTGAGGGTATTTCGCCTGTCTCATACATCTTGCTCACCAGATGGTAGAGTTTAATCATGACTGGCTCTCCCAAGGCCATCAGTAGTTCTAATGGAATGTTGTCTACTCCATGGGCATTATTTCGACTCAGATCTTTCAGTGCTCTGTCAAACTCTTCACGCAGTATCTTACCTCCCATTTTGTTTTCATCTACGTCCTCTTCCGTTTCCATAATATTGTCGTCAAATACATCGCCCTTGTATAAATCGTCTATACACTCCTTCCCTTCTTTGCTTAGAACTGGGTATCCATCTGAGTTCTTGATATTCATACAAGTGGTTCTCTTCCCTCCAAAGGTCTCTTTAATTTTCCTGTAGGCACTATCTACCTTACCCCTAGTGAGATAAGCCTCTACATCCTTACATTTGTCCTCTAGCCATCCCTGCTTAGCCATTTTGCACTTCCTGTCGATCTCATTTTTGAGACGTTTGTATTCCTTTTTGCCTGCTTCTTTTACTGCATTTTTATATTTTCTCATTTCATCAATTAAATTCAATATTTCTTCTGTAACCCAAGGGTTTCTATTAGCCCTCGTGTTTTTACCTACTTGATCGTCTGCTGCCTTCACTACTTCATCCCTCAGAGCTACCCTTTCTTCTTCTACTGTATTTCTTTCCCCCATTCATGTCAATTGTTCCCTTATGCTCTCCCTGAAACTCTGTACAACCTCTGGTTTAGTCACTTTATCCAGGTCCCTTCTCCTTATATTAGCACCTTTTTGTAGTTTCCTCAGTTTTAATTTACAGTTCATAACCAATAGATTGTGGTCAGAGTCAACATCTGCATCTGGAAATGTCTTACAATATAAAACTCGGATTCTAAATGTCTGTCTTACCATTATATAATCTATCTGATACCTTTTAGTACATCCAGGATTCTTCCATGTATACAACCTTCTTTTATGATTCTTGAACCAAGTGTTAACCATGATTAAGTTATGCTCTGTGCAAAATTCTACCAGACGGTTTCCTCTTTCATTTCTTCTTCCCCAATCCATATTCACCTACTATGTTTTCTTCTCTCCCTTTTCCTACTGACGAATTCCAGTCACCCATGACTATCAAATTTTCGTCTCCCTTCAGTGCTTGAATAATTTCTTTTGTCTCATCATACATTTCATCAATTTCTTCATCATCTGCAGAACTAGTTGTCATATAAACTTGTACTACTGTAGTAGGGATGGGCTTTGTGTCTATCTTGGCCACAATAATGCGTTCACTATGCTATTTGTAGTAGCTGACCCACACTCCTATTTTTTTATTCAGTATTAAACCTACTCCTGCATTACCCCTATTTGATTTTGTATTTATAACCGTGTATTCACCTGTCGAAAAGTCTTGTTCCTCGTGCCACCGAACTTCACTAATTCCCACTGTATCGAACATTAACCTACCTGCCCGATTAAGGGATCTGACATTCCACGTTCTGATCCGTAGAACATCAGTTTTCTTTCTCCTGATAACGACGTCCTCTTGAGTAGTCTCCGCCCGGAGATCCGAATGGGGGACTATTTTACCTCCGGAATATTTTACCCAAGAGGACGCCATCGTCATTTAATCACACAGTAAAGCTGCATGTCCTCGGAAAAATTATGGCTGTAGTTTACCCTTACTTTCAGCCGTTCGCAGTACCAGCACAGCAAGGCCGTTTTGGTTAATGTTACAAGGCCAGACCAGACAATCATCCAGACTGTTGCCCCTGCAACTACTGAAAAGGCTGCTGCCCCTCTTCAGGAACCACACGTTTGTCTGGCCTCTCAACAGGTACCCTCCCCCGCCCCCCCCCCCATTGTGGTTGCACCTACGGTACGGTTATCTGTATCGCTGAGTCGCGCAAGCCTCCCCACCAACGGCAAGGTCCATGGTTCATGGGGGGCGGGGGTTCGATACTTACTTAAAAATAAAAATAAAAGAGATTTGATTCCTTTTGGCAAGGAAAGACTTGAAATCATATTTTATTTTAAGTAGGTATTTAAAGAATTGTGATAATTTTTTTATTCAGTTATTTGACATAAATGTAATTTCTTTAAAATTTCTAATCCTTTGCCACATAATTTTAATTACAGTATTAAATTTGACATTTATTCTTACCTTTTTCATGTTCCTTTTTTATCTGCTATCTTTGTGCACATGATTTCAATTACTTTTTGGCCCTAATATCGACTTAACTTATTCCATTTGATTATCGTTTATTTTCGTACATATTGTTGCATTCATTATTTCTATACCTGATTTTACGTATTTATTTACAATCCTTTCTTTGTTTTAAATCTTAATTTTACGTATGGTGCTACAGGAATTTGTGTTTTAAGTGTTTCTATGTCGACTATTATACAGAAAAATATGCGTTTTGTATGCAACAAAAACTACATTAATGACATTGTTTCACAGCCAATATAAGTAGATTATTTTGCCTTTCGATTTTTAGCCGACAAATCGGCTATTCAAACATTTACATATTGTGACATACAAATAAAGTAACCAAAACCACATTCACAACGATTCCAAATGAAAATGGGAAGATAGGTGGAATAAATAATAAAAATAGTAAGATGATCAAATTTGTGTAGCACAAGATTAGATTTTTTTAAAAGAATACATTTAAACTGAATAATTGAATAAAATGGACTATAAAAGTAATTTCTATAACTATTTAAGCACATAATAAGATTCAAAGCCACAGCTTCCTGCTCGTTAGATTCGTATCCTAACAACTAATTTCCAACGCCAATGTATATACTAACATCAACTTTAAGACCATAGAACATCACGACAAACTACTAATTTCCTTTTCCATGTATTACTAACAAACTAGGAACCACCAGGACTAATGACAAGGAAGGGATACCTGGGACCTTAATCTACCTAACCATATAGATGGTTTCAGAAAGCCAGTCCCAACCCAGCGTACCTCTGCTTGTAAGGCTCAAACTAGATATAGCAGGGGACAATGAAGTAAAGTGGAAAAAAGACATGTATTTCTGGCCATAGAAATATACGGTGACAAGAGTATAGATACTAACGTCGCAAGCAGAAGATGAAGAGAGAGAGAGAGAGAGAAAGTGTTTTGGGATATTGACTGGAATACTCAGTATGTAAAGGGGCAGTACAATCTAATAGTAGTAGGTATTGACATTCATTTGTAGGGATAGGTGAAAAACGAAGGACAGGAGGTGAATATGGGCCTGGTATTAGGAATGAGAGAGCAGAGAGAGTGAGTTCTGCAGTAAATTTCAGCTAATAAAAGCTTATATTCTGTTTAAAAATTACAAGAGGAGAAGGTAAAAGGGGAAAAGGCCGGGAGATACGTGAAGGTTTCAGTACGATTACATCACGGTCACGGAGAGATTCTGAAATCACTTATTCAATTGTAAGGGGTACACAGGAGCAGATATAGAGTTACATTAAAACAACCTTCGGTGAAATTAAAGCGTGGACGGTAAGATGAATAGTACAACGAGAATGCCACCGTTAAATGAAGATGGGAGTGGATATAAGTGTTGGTTGGTGCTTTAATGCACAAAACTGCTTATGTCATAATCGCCTGTATCATAATGTAATAAAAAAAAACAAATACTAAATAAAACCCGAGATGAGAAAGACGAAAACGCAGTCCAGCAACCTTAGAAGGGGAGCGGCCTAGGACAAGGACGTCCCTATGGAAAATCTCTCGAAACATTGTTGAAATGGTCGGAATCCCCACGGGGGGAGGGGAGGGGGGTTAAATTTGCTTCGCCTTGCCACTGCAGCAAATAAAAAGTAAGACGCGATCGACAGAACGCTTTTCATCCGTTAAAACGTCTGACGATGTAGACGGCAAACGTAGAACTAAAAGTAAACAGTTGAAAAATGGGCACAAGATCAGAAATTGGCGCACCGTCAAGGGTTGAGAGCAATAGCCACAGAGTAGGCCATGGTAGCCACTTAATAATTGCCGATGACGAAAACAACAGTGTCCTATAGGGAGCGCCCGCATCCCGTGGTCGTGCGGTAGCGTTCTCGCTTCCCGCGCCCGGGTTCCCGGGTTCGATTCCCGGCGGGGTCAGGGATTTTCTCTGCCTCGTGATGGCTGGGTGTTGTGTGTTGTCCTTAGGTTAGTTAGGTTTAAGTAGTTGTGAGTTCTAGGGGACTGATGACCATAGATGTTAAGTCTCATTGTGCTCAGAGCCATTTGAACCTATAGGCAGCCGGGCTAGAATGAACTTCTCGTAACGTGAGGGCCGAGAGAAGATCGACCATGCTATTGCGAGAGGTTTAACGTCCTGCAGTTGTTCCCCTCGAGAGAAAACCATTCCACACTCCTAAGTGAAACTACCTGCCGACAGACAGTGACATGAAGGTCATCCAAGAGAAAAGAGTGACTTGAAGGCTAAGGGAGGAGAGCTGCAGCCTTTGCAGCAGCATTAGAAGCCGTTCCCTGGCACGTCAACGTGGCCAGGACCCACAGCAACACCACGTTGGCTGCCCCCATAGCATGAATTCTTAATTCGTTGTACTGAAGGGTGGGCTGAGCACTGGGAGAAACAATTAGGAAGCCCATGTCGCCGGATGCGCTGGGTGGCCTGATAAAGGGTGAAGAGCTCCGCGGTGAAAAATCGAGCACTGGTCAAGAAGCCGATACCGGAAAGGATCATCACCAAGTACAAAGGCACAACTGACATCGTGGTCGGTTTAGGAACCGTCGTTGTAGAGGAACACATTGTCCCCAAGCCTCGTCGAAGTGCGAGAAACTCACTGCAATACACCAGGCCTGTAGTAATGGATTCTCAAATGAACACGTACCACACCATGAGACCAGGTGGTGAAGAGCTTGCACCCATGGGGAACATGGTAGGGAGCGTAAAGCAAAGCTGTCGAAGCAATAAACGAAAGCGAATTCTGGGAGACATCAGAGAAGACGGGGGCAGCTCATACTGGTGGTCAAGGTATTCGTCAAAAAAAAGAAACCATAGGATGGGTGACCAGGCATTAAAGACAAACGGCTTGGCTAAAGACTCTCGACAGGACTAATATAAAAGGTACCAGTGGCTAAACATATCGGACAATGGTGGATGTTGTTAAGGCGAAGTAAGATAGATGAACGTGTGGCTGGATGTACGATACGTCCATAATCCAGTTTCGAATGGACATTGGACCGGTATAAACGAAGGAGGATGGTCCGATCCGCTCCCCTTGAGGTACCGCATAAAACACATTGGACATTGAGGGAGCGAGTACGTGTTGCCAGGTATGAGACTTGGGAAGATCAACAGAATTTCCGATTATATGTAAGTCACAATAATTTCGTTGTGTCAACGAGCGGAAGAAGGAATGTGCCAAGAGGTAGGGACGGGGAAAGAAACTGACGACGCTGGCAGAAGTTAATACATACAGATTTTCCAGTGGAAAAGCGGAAGCTTGATTCTCCACGCCAAAATATGATCAAGACATCGCTGAAGACGCCGCTCAAATAGACGCGTTCGTTGCGAGCTGCAATAGGTTACCAAATCTTTAAAGAAAAGAGAGCGTGAAGTACTTGGCAGGATAAAATCCATTATAGGTTAATGGCTATGGCACGGAAGAAGAGGCTGAGCACAGAACCCTGAGGCACCACGTTCTCTTCAATGAAAGTGTCGGACAGAGCCGAACCCACAAGTACTCTACAAACACGGTCTTTTAAAAATTCCTGGATAAACAGGGCAGGCTACGCCAGGAGCCCCACTCGCACATAGTTCTGAGTATAACTGTCTTCCAGCAGGTGTCATACACCTTCAACAATTCAAAAAAACGTGGCCATATTCTGGCAATTCCGCAAAAAAATTTTCATAATATGAACTGAAATGGTGACGAGATGATCAACTGCAGAGTGGAGCCTATGGAATCCACATTAGGTGTTAGTGAGGAGATTCCGCAACTAGCGCTACCACACCAGTCGACCATTAATCATACGTTCCATCAACTTGCATACAATACTGGTGAGGGAAACTGGGCGGTAGCTGCAAGGATGGTGTTTGTTCTTATCTGTCTTAAGTATGGGAATGACAATGGCCGCACGACAGCGACTGGAAAATGTGTCATCTTCCCTAATGCGGTTGTATGTATGGACGAGAAAGTACAGGCCCTCGGGAGATAGGTGCAGCAAAATCAAAATGTGAGCGCCGCTCGGTACTGGGGCGGATACTGGGACGAAGAGACTGCATGTTTCAGCTCCCTCATAGTGAAAGCATTGTTGTAACATTCACGATTCTGGTAGAAGAAAGATATCGTTCTTGCCTCTGCGGCCCATTTCAGAGGGAGGAAGGCAGGATGGTACTGGTTGAAACTCGGAATGCCTGCAAAACATCAGCTCAAAGTGCTGGAGTATCAAGAGGTTCTACAAAGACATTGTTCGCTAAGGAAAGACCAAGAATCCGGGGATATACGTAGTTCCTGAAAGACGAGGAGTATTACCCCATACAACAGAAGAGGGAGTACAACTGTTTGAAAACAAATCCAACTAGAATTTTCGCCATCCTGGAAATGAAGCGACACTGCGCACATAGCTGTTTATGATGGATACAGTTCGGCATCGTGGGATGCCGTTTAGAAACGCGAAGAGACCGTGTCTGCACTCCGATTGCTTTGCGTCATGTCTCGGTCCACCAGTGTACTGGGGCACGTAGTAGCGAGGAGTGGGTGCGAGGTACGGAACATTCCATGGCGCTAAGGATAGCGTTTGTGAGGCATTCTACCCTATCGCCAATACAGGAGAAATGATGTTTATCGAAGGTGACCAGTGAGGAGTAGAGCTGCCAGTCATATTTCGGAAACTGCCTGTTGGTTGACGCACAGAATGGGAAATGGTCACCCGAGTGGATGTCGGAGAGAACGTAGCGCTCGAGACGTTGAGCAAACTGAACAGTGCAGATAGAAAGGACCAAGTGGAAAAAGGGGTACACCACTTGAGGATCTGTTAGATGATCTGTTTGGTTTTAGGAGAGGTATAGGCATCATACAGGCATTTTCGACGTTGGAGTTAATAATGGAAGCAAGACTGAGTTCATAGTATTTTTCGACCTGGATAAAGCATTCGACAATCAAAAGTCGTGTAACATATTCGAAATTCTGAGAAAAATAGGGTAAGCTATAAGGAAAGATGGGTAGTATGCAATACGTATGAGAACCAAAACGGAACAACAAGAGTGGAAGATTAAGAACGAAGTACTCGGATTAAAGGGTTTGTAAGAGAGGGATGTAGCATTTCACCCCTACTGTTCAATCAGTACATCGAAGAAGCAATGACGGAAATAAAAGAGAAGTTCAAGAGTGGAATTAATAGTCAGGGTGCAAGTTATAATATAATAAAATGATAATATAATAGGATAGGGAATGAATGATAATAAAATGTTGGAATGTGTGGCTTTTTTTTTAAATGGATGAATTAAAGAGATTAATTCTTTGGCATAAAGGACAAGCACAATAAGCTAGGCATTGCCTGTAACGGGAAAGGAATCATTTTAGTTTATATTTATATAAATAAATCGTCTTCATAGTATTTTATGGGTACCAATTATTAATATTATGTCCGATCGCCGTCTCCTTGACTGTGGCCGTGTTGTTATATTCGGATCTTCGTAAATTTTCCGAAGTACACAGGTGGGCTTCCGTTCTTCTTATTGCATTACTACTTGAAATAATAATAACTCTCACAAATATTCTGTTAATAAAACACTATTATATTTCTGTTCGATGCACATAGAAAATACACACAATGGCGGTCTGCAATTACTCGCTGAAAAATGGCGGTTCTCACTCGTTCACTCACTGAGCGAAACCTTCCTTCCAACAACTCGTACAAGAACAAAAAACTGCTCTGTCTTTTAACATCTGAAAGTCAAAAATACCTGACGGTAGGCACAGGCTCTACGCTGGGCTACTACCACCTCATCTTTTCTCTTTGCTTTTAAAGAGAATGAAAACATAAAAGTAAGAAATGCAAAAGGTATATCACAAAGTGTGTCAATGATAAGATTTTCTGTTTGCATTGCTATCCCCAGTGAAAGTTAAGAAAGCTTACAGGATCTGTTGAATGGAATGAACAGTACAATGAGTACAGAATATGGGTTGAGAGTAAACCAAAGAAAGACGAAAGTAATGGCAAGTACCGGAAATGGGAACAGCTGGAATGTTAACATCAGAATTAAGGCTCACGAAAGAGACTAAGTTAAGTACTTCTGCGACATAGGCAGCAAAATAACCAATGATTAACGGAGCAAGAGGGACGTAAAATATCAAACACAGGTTTTAATTTGATAAAGAAATTTCTGAAAATGTCCATTTGGGGCACAGGATTGTACTGTAGTGAAACGTGAACTGTGGTACAATCGGAATAGAAAAGAATCGAAGTATTTGATATGTGTTGCTACAGGCAAGCTTTGAAAATTCGGTGGACAGATACGGTAGGAAATGAGAAGGTTCTCCTCAGAATCTGCGAAGGAAGGAATATATGGAAATCACTGACAAGAAAAAGGGACAGGGTGATAAGAAGTCTGTTGTGACAGAAAAGAATATGTTCAGTGGTACGACAGGAATCTGTAGAGGGCAAAAACTATAGAAGAGGACAGAGATTGGAATACGTCCAGCAAGTAATTGAGGATTTAGGTTGGAACTGCTACCGGGGAATGAAAAGGTTGGCAAAGGAGAGTAATTCGTGGTGAGTCGCATCAAATCACTCAGAAGACTGATGACACAAACAATAATGAAACCTAGTAGAGGTCCTGCTACGGTGTCGGTCGCTCTCCCACTGCTTGCTTCTTTTGCTGCAGTCCGCGTGGTGAATGACAGGAAGGTAACACTACGGGCTATGAATCTGATGTGGGTAGCCAACTATACCGTTCTTTCATAAATTCCTATGCTTCGTAAATGAAGTAATGTTATCTTGTGCCGTTAGAGAAATGACATGATTGTGAATATCAACGAAAAGGCTTTGAAAGGATTTTCTGAAACTGAAGTAGTAATTGGAAGAAGAAAATGAACGAAAATGAACAAGGTAGATTATTGTAAAATTTGTCATTGTAACAGCTAATTTTGTGCTCCCCAAATTGAAAACAAAAATAATCATTTCGTATCCTCCGCCGAAGGGAATCTTTAGATTCGGCAGTTCTTATTGGCTATCGTATAGTTTTAACTAATTAGCTATTGTCAATGACATCGAGTTGCCAACGTCAACACGCAATGAAGCAGCAGCTTAAGTATCGTAAGTACACTTTATTCATGAAAATTTATAAAATTTAAAGCTGTATGCTGATCTGGAAACTGAATCCACAGCTGCCTTTTACGAACCGCACTGTCCTCAGTGGGGGATTTATAGGACGATATCAGTCCACTGAACCTCTCCTCTAAACTACGCAGTTTACTGAAATGATCGCTCTGGAAGCTTTGGGCCAGTTCGTGATGCTCGTTCACTTAGTTGGTAAAGCAGCTGGTTGTCGTATGGTGAGATTTGTGTTACTCAGCCAGAGCAGCCGACCTATCCTCCCTGTCTGGTTGTTTCCGATTCTCCTCAATGTGCAAATATCGAAAAGCGTATTGAGTAGGTGAAGATGTACAGGTTGAATACAGTCAAAGTTCTAGGTGCTAAACGCTATAAAACAAGAACAGTTGCTCACAATAATTATCGAAGAAGGAGATAATATTTAAAAAAATTAAAGTCCATTTACCACATCGTGGCTCTGTTAGCGACATAACATTTATACAATGTGTTACAAAAAGGTACGGTCAAACTTTCAGGAAACATTCGTCACACACAAATAAAGAAAAGATGTTATGTGGACATGTGTCCGGAAACGCTTAATTTCCATGTTAGAGCTCATTTTAGTTTCGTCAGTATGTACTGTACTTCCTCGATTCACCGCCAGTTGGCCCAATTGAAGGAAGGTAATGTTCACGTCGGTGCTTGTGTTTACATGCGACTCATTGCTCTACAGTACTAGCTTCAAGCACATCAGTACGTAGCATGAACATGTTAGTGTTCATGACGAACGTGGTTTTGCAGTCAGTGCAATGTTTACAAATGCGGAATTGGCAGATGCCCATTTGATGTATGGATTAGCACGGGGCAATAGCCATGGCGCGGGACGTTTGTATCGAGACAGATTTCCAGAACGAATGTGTCCCGACAGGAAGACGTTCGAAGCCATTGATCGGCGTCTTAGCGAGCACGGAACATTCCAGCCTATGACTCGCTACTGGGGATGACCTAGAACGACGAGGACACCTGCAATGGACGAGGCAATTCTTCGTGCAGTTGATGATAACCCTAATATCAGCGTCAGAGAAGTTGCTGCTGTACAAGGTAACGTTGACCACGTAACTGTATGGAGAGTGTTGTTTCCGAACCATGTACAGCGTGTACAGGCACTATTAGCAGCTGATTGGCCTTCACGGGTTCACATTGGTTCACCCAACAATGTGTCAATCCTCATTTCAGTGCAAATGTTCTCTTCACGGATGAGGCTTCATTCCAACGTGATCAAATTGTAAATTTTCACAATCAACATGTATGGGCTGACGAGAATCCACATGCAATTGTGCAATCACGTCATCAATACAGATTTTCTGTGAACGTTTGGGCAGGCATTGTTGGTGATGTCTTGATTGGGCCCCATGTTCTTCCACCTACGCTCAATGGTGCACACTATAATGATTTCATACGGGGTAATTACCTGTGCTGCTGGAACATGTGC
Source organism: Schistocerca gregaria (assembly GCF_023897955.1). NCBI lineage: Eukaryota > Metazoa > Arthropoda > Insecta > Orthoptera > Acrididae > Schistocerca > Schistocerca gregaria. Next base: position 110,386,323 of record NC_064925.1, read on the forward strand.
CTTTACAAGTACGACGCAACATGTGGTTCATGCGCGATGGAGCTCCTGCACATTTCAGTCAAAGTGTTCGTACGCTTCTCGACAACAGATTCGGTGACCGATGGATTGGTAGAGGCTGACCAATTCCATGGCCTCCACGCTCTCCTGACCTCAACACTCTTGACTTTCATTTATGGGGGAATTTGAAGGCTCTTGTCTACGCAACCACGGTACCAAATGTAAAGACTCCTCGTGCTCGTATTGTGGGCGGCTGTGATACAATAAGCCATTCTCTAGGGCTGCATCAGCGCATCAGGGATTTCATGCGACGGAGTGTGGATGCATGTATCCTCGCTAACGGAGGACATTTTGAACATTTCCTGTAACAAAGTGTTTGAAGTCACGCTGGTACGTTCTGTTGCTGTGTGTTTCCATTCCATGATTAATGTGATTTGAAGAGAAGTAATAAAATGAGCTCTAACATGGAAAGTAAGGTTTTCCGGACACAGGTCCACATACGTAACATATTTTATTTCTTTGTGAATCAGGAATGTTGCCTGAACGTTTGGCCGTACCTTTTTGTAACACCCTGTAGACTCGGATATAAATGACAGATGAATCGCAACACGCCTGCTTTGGTGTGGGTTGCACATTTAACTATCCGTACTGTGAAATGTGCATTGCAGAAGAAGTTTGGCATTCAACAGTTGTGGCACTGTTCAGTAAGACAATCCACCATGGCTAGGTCGTACCACATCATATGGGAAAAAATGGGTTTTTAATTGTCTTCAGACCTAGAACGGGATAAAAAGTAACTGTAAAATAGGTTCTTAGCTGTTGTGAGACTGGCGCACGACGCGTTCAGTATGGTGTTGGCCGTGTCTTGACATGAATTGATATAGAGAAACAGCTTCTTCAACAACGGGTTGGAGAGTCACAGGGGTCACGTTCCAGGTGACTCGCGTGTGTGTCTTCAGTTAAGCAGTGAACACAGCATCTTTCAGACAGCCCCACAGCCAGAAGTCTTGCGGATTAAGATTAAGTGATATGGACTGCCAGAATGTAGCGAAACAAAGGCTGATAATTGCAGCACTTCCAGAATGCCTCTGCCAGAGCGCCATCTTGCATCAAGATTATTCTGCCAACACATTCAAGCTGATGAGGGACTAGAATGAGGCTAGTGCGCCAAATACTCTCATAACGTTTACCAGTGACGGTAAAGGCAAGAGGACACACCCCATCTCCAGGAAAGCAAATTATGACACTACGATAAACGACAGAGTAACCTTGCACCACACCGTTATCTTTCCAGAAAGAAGTGGTATCTGTCGATGTGCGAGCGGGTTTTCCATTGCCCATACCTTGCAATTCTGTGCACTGACGTGTCCTTTGAGATGAGATGGAAGTGGGCTCCATGTCCACAGAGAGCTCGATGGTCTTTCATTGTCCGTTTCCACGAGTGCGAGAAATTCTAGATCCAACGTCTGACTTACTGGCAGATCGGCAGAGATGGCAAACGATAACGTAACTGGTAGAAGTAACTGGTTAGTGAGAAGTAGAAGTTACCGTAATAACCGCCCATGTGATATTAACAGTTATTTTACTAATTGCCAAGAGTGCTTCGTCCCATTTGTTGACAAATTATCGTACCACCCTTTCACCTCATCTGAAATCGGCCACAAAGGTGAGGGATGGACCATCTTGATATTCTATAGCTCATGGAAGTAACTGTAAGGCTGCGCGCCGCCTCTTTAAATAGGTGTGCAATTACGCTATAGTGGACTCTCACTATGGTTGGCACAAAGTTGGAGTGACCATAAGAAATTCACACGACTATGGAAATAGTCGTCAGACGTCGGTATTTTTTGTGCCAGTTTCCGTATTCATTCGTAGTTCTTGTTCTCTGGGAGTTAACAGGCTACCACTACACGTAACTTAGATATTGGTTATTGTATTCCTGTCTCCAGTTAGAGGTCGTAGATGGCGATGATACTTGCAGAGAGGGTAGTTATTGAAGTGAACAAGTACCTTCGTACTACTTCGTAAATAACTGCTGGCCAGAATTCACACAGAAGTGTATAATTTTGCAAGAATATGTTGTGTTAATTTTGGGCAGTATAGGAAACTCATGTCATCATTAATACAAAATGTAGCATATCTGCAACCTTCTCAAAAACTGTGCTTAACAACTTGTGACATTACTGTGAGGAAAAAGTCACTGCGTTTTAGTACGGAAAGAAACAAGTTATTGTAAACGGTGGGCAACATTTTACTGATTTTTTTTAGAGATTTTACACTTAGTCATGTATTTGAATATTGTAGCCGATCCGAAACGGAAATTCGTTGACTATCTGCTGGAAGTATCCCATAGCCCTAATGTTCAGTGGCATTATCGATGAAAAAGTGCCAGTGACGTATCACAGATCAATCTCATGAAGGGTATCCTATTAAATTATGAGTGAAAAAAAAGGTTGTGTAATTCCGCGACACTTATTTTCGTAGCATTACTAAGCAAGAAAAGAGTTCTCAGTTTATATAAATTCATAATACAAGAAATTTTTTATTTAATTATTCTTTGGCCACTGATTTGGAAAAAAATTTCTACAACGTGTTGCGCGCTTCAGTTTTATAGAGGAAAATTGTACAATGAAACATTTACACTTCAGGCAAGTACGCCAAATTAAGCATTTCACGGAGCATATTTGTAATGAATACAGCTGTTCACAATAACAATTACATCAGATACTTGTCAGTGGTGTTTAAATAAAAGTGAAGATTAACTTACTTCAAGGCCAACTTGCATTTGTGCATACTATATGACCATATTTGAATGCTGTATGCTTTTGTTCCCAAAGAGCTCAACTCAATTCATATTCTTTAATGTTAGGCAACAATAAAAATCTTTCTGCCATGTGCACTCATTTCAGTATTCAGATTTTGTTATATTTTTAGACAGTCAGCTAACGTGATATTAAATTGTAAAGAGATAAAAGGCAAAACAAGCTGGTGTCAAAGACAGACCAAGTGTAGTGGAAAGGGTGCATATTACTGCCTCATATATTTGAGAGAACGTGTACACTATCGTCATACTTAAGTTAAAATAATGAAAAACATGGAATCTACATCTACAGGTGAAGTACTCCTCATAACAGGAAATTTTGTTACTGAGACCTTTCCTGTTTTCAGTGTGTGTGTGTGTGTGTGTGTGTGTGTGTGTGTGTGTGTGTATGTTGGGATCTTATGGCCGTTGGGTGCCGATAAGATCCCAAAACACACACATACGCACACACACTCACACACACTGAAAACACTGCAAACTCCTATCCCCCACATCATTACTTCATTACTTTTAATTCAGAATCTCACAATATGGATACCCAAAGAAGAATTAGATCGACAGAGTAAAAAGGTATGGTAATCACATCTTAGGCGTCTAAATCTGTTACCCTTATAAGGTCAACACAACAATCATCCACTGGTATTCTGTGTACAATAACGCCATACGTAAGGGGAACATAACAAACTGAAGACTTTGAGAAATGGAATTAGCCATTCTGAAACTTAATTCCTCCCGAGCAGACCATGATGACTCAAGGGTACCGACCGGCCGCCGTGTCATCCTCAGCCCACAGGCATCACGGGACGCGTGGTCAGCACACCGCCCTCCCAGCTGTATGTCAGTTTACGAGACCAGAGCCGCTACTTCTCAATCAAGTAGTTTTTCAGTTTGCCTCGCAAGGGCTGAGTGCACCGCAGTCGGCAACAGCACTCGGCAGACCTAATGGCTACCATCCAAGTGCCGGACCAGCCCGACAACGCTTGACTTCGGTCAATTAGCCATTCTTTCACCAAAAATTTAAGACCCTCTCGGTACCTGAAGAAAATCAGACAGTTTTCCAGGCCTCATATAACACTTCCTGAAATGGATTATCTTGTACAGCAGTAAACCAATCGATCACGTTGCGTATATATTTGTGTTGTTTTACAAAGCACTAACTTGTTCCATCAAGAAAACTGCACTACAAATTAAGCTTGGAATTTTTCCTACAGTATTCAGCTCACATACTGAGAACGCGTTTGTTTAAAATTTCACTTTAACAGTGCTGTAGTAAAGTTTCGTGTACTTCCTGTAGCAGCTGCAAGGACAATATTTGAAGTAGCGACCGATAACCTATACACATATAATATGAAACGCCAATAATCGTTCAATCATCAACTAATATGTACTGCACCGTTAGTGTGCTGAAGGTGCGGCCACTAAATGCCTTTTTTGCGTTCAACTTCGCTCATGCGCATAAATATCCGACAGTGGAACGACGCACGCATATTTGTGTATGTGACATTTGCTGGAAATAGAGGCCGTGGGTAAGGCTCATTGCTACCCACCTTCGATGGGAATCTTTCCGCTTTACAGCAGACGACAGGCAGTTGTATACCGTAGGTGTCGGATTGTGCAGGGCGTTGAGGTAATACTGTGAAGCAATTTATGTGCAATAATGTCTGTTGACTTCAAAGAAAGCAAGCTTAAGTTTGTAGATGATTACTGACAGAGAAAAATGTCGTATGTAATGCCACGTCTCAAGAGAATTTGAATAAAAAGTCGAGATGTGTCGCCCTGAACGCCACGTATTAGATAAAAAACCACCGATCATATTTATGTAAAGAATAAGATGCTGAAAGTATCTGTGCACTATAAGTAAAGTAGACTGTAAGTTTTGTGTGTGAAAAGTGTATGTGAGAACTATGGACGCATATTCATGCTAGGGCGATTTAGAAAACACAATAACTGACGGATTTGACAGCTGAACAAAGGATGTGTTGGGCTATGTGTAGCTCCTCAACAAACTACTAAAAACTGAAATTTGGGACACTGATAATATAAAGAATACGAAACTGGAAAACAAAACCTCCGTTCTTGTGGATTCTGGCTTCTATGAAATTCCCATTCGTGGCAAGTCCGAGAATGTTAATCTGCGTTTCGTATTTCACCACTACATAAAAATGACGCACTGAAAATTAATTAAAACTCACATCACAATAAATAACCTCCTTTAAGTATTTCACTTTTATTTTTATTTATTTATTCGTATTCCGTTGATCAAGTATACAAGAGAATTGCATTGATATGGACCAGTCATAAACATACATGAGAACAGTACTTATAGGTCGTAATAGAAACAGATTATAATATGTGTATAGGAACAAATATGCAAACAATTGCAAGCTTAGGCGTTTCCTGCAGTGAACAGAGGTATAAAGCAATCAGATAATAAATTACAAAATACAAATTTGATGAAATTGAAATGCTTTGTTTTGAAATGAATAAATCATTCAAACGAGGATATGCTGCAGTTTCCCGTGCACAAAGTATAAAATCTCGTTGTTATTTCCTCCTGAAATTTGAGTACAAAACGTTTTCGGGAATTTGTAGTTCCCGTACCTTTGCTGTTTATATACTTTTTCATCCACAGTCCCTTTTGCGTTTTCTTTTTCTGTCGCCTTTTCATGACGATAAGCGCAGCACAAACGTCTGAGCAAAGAAGGGGATTCACTGCAGACTGCTCGCGCAATGAGGCAACGTGTGGACACGAGAACGTCCAAGCGTAGACGCGTCCTTTCCACAAATTTTTGTGTGTGCCCTTTTATTCCCTTTGTAGCCGCTCACTGATCTCCGAAATAACTGGATTAATAGATTCTTCTTGAACTCAAAAACCCATTATTTATTGGCGGTCTGATAAACAGTAAACTCTGGCATCCAGTAAATTACAAAGAATAAACAACGGCGGTGAACTTCCCAGCCGTCTCGCTTATCGTCTCTGGATTAGTGTCACTGTAATACGATGCCACGGTAAGCCCCCCCCCCCCCCCCCCCTTCCTTCTCTTATGTGGGCCATGCCGGTATCATTGTGTAGCGACTGTCTGGAGAATGTGACTGCCGTTTCTTCTCTTCTGACTGTAGAAATTTTATTCTGGAACCCTGGTCGGCTGTAACCTCGGGGCACGTAGAATAAATACGACATCTGCTCGGGAGAACAACCCTCTGCGCTGTCCTGTTGTTGATCGAGGTGTCTCAGCTGGTACTACAGCCGTTGTCCATGGCCTTTTTGCTGCTTCTGTGACTGTCACTTTGAAGGCTTGTTAAGATTACTCATAAACTGGCTTTATGATGAGATCTTGTGCTACCTTTCCTAGTTGTTGGTCCATATTCGCGAAAATATATCTTATTGTCACTGTCGCTGTTCACATTATATTGCTGGAAAATGTTCTCCTCACTTATGAACCACTCTTTTGGTAATGTAATCCAAAATATCGGCAATCGTAATTTTGTAGTCATATTTCTGGTTGCTGTAATGGAATCGCTCACTTGGTGGAAGACGACTGTACAGTCATACCTTCCCACTGCTCTGACATGGTTGTGCTACACTGCCTTTTATTTGTGATTTACACTGTATTCTTTATTCTTTGCTGGCCACCAGTGTAGCCGCTCACTGTTATCCGAAATAACTGGATTAATAGATTCGTGTCGAACCCAAATCCAGATCATTATTTAAATTTATCCAAGCTATACGGATATTGTTTGAAGTCTGCGACTGTACTATACGATTATTTGGAATAATTTATACTGCAGCACTCACTTCTACTAACATTTTATTAGCACAATGAATTTCGGCAACATGCTGCCGTCATCAGGTGGATTATACAGTTACTTATTCACAAGTTGGTAGGTTATGTACATTAGCTGAGTGTGCCAGTGGGGTTGAGAATCGAAAAATAAACCTGTGTGGGAGGAAAAATCTGTTACAACGTGTACATTATGTCAATAGCATGATTAGATAATATATTAATATGTTTACTTACACTTCTGTTGGTGATTTCATTTCTGGCACTCACGGCACAGTAACAGGTAAATCACATCTGCTCTTTCCAAAGAGTTTTAAAATCTAATATAAACTAATTACTATTTCAAAGACTGTTTAGATCTTCCCAGAGAGTTATAAAATCTGCGCTCAACTACTTACAGTTACAAACACAGTAAAGTATACCTGTAGTGAAAATGAGTACTTTTTTCTAGATGTATTGGTAATATGGAGAATGTTACATGGATACTTAATGAAAAATATTCTGTCAATGAAATAAACATTTAATGTTGGAGAAGTTTTTGAAGAAGTTATCATGATTACTTTCAAGCTTATCATTTAATAATACATCTCCATGTGCTGTGCCATGAATGAAGATTTCCAGTTCTTCATATAAGTCTATTTGGTGTCCCTTATTCTTTTTATATAATATATGAAGATCATTTGCAATATCATGGAATGTCTGGCCGGTTGTTTTTATGTGGATGGCTATTGCTGGTCGATTGTAATTGTTAGTGAGGTAAGCTTATATGTGTTCAGTACGTCTTGTTTGAAAGTCTCTCCCAGTGTGGCCTTCATAGAGGGATCTGCAGGTATTACATACTATTTTATAGATGACTGATTGTGTGTGTATATCCGTCTGTGTGCATGTATTTTGTCTCAGTGTGTGTTGCAGTTTGTTGTGTGTTTTAAAGGCACTGTTGATGTCGTATGGTCTGAGAATGTTTGTTATTTTGTGGGATGGTTTCCCTGTGAAAGGTATCCAAGCGGCGGGCTTCTTTTCCATTTCATGTATAGAAGTAGGTTTATTACTATTTTATCTCTTTTTTGTAAGTTTATCAATTAATGCATCACCATAGCCATTTGTTGAAGATATTTATTTCATTATGCTTATCTCATGAAGATGTGCATATTTATTCATTCGTATGTTGTTGACTCTGTTAACTAGTGCTCTGTATGCAGCAAGTTTGTGTGTTGTGGGCTGACAAGATGAGCTGTGTATGGTGGTATCTGTAGCTGTTGCCTTCCGGTAAACTTTGAAGATGTGTGAATTGGTTTTCTCTCATATTCCACTGTGTATTTTATATTTCTGTCTTGTTTATTGAATGTGTCAAGTATGTTGTTAATACCATTTATGTTACCATCTTCCAGGAGTAATGTATCATCAACATAAGTTTATAGGAAATCATTTTATCCATAGAGCTTGACTTTTTAGCAGGTAACTTTTGTTCAAAGTGGTTAATATATATATTGGCAATTGTAAGTATATGTAACAGCAAAACTGCTGCATCTTGCACAAGACGACGCCAACGAAGTGAGACCTGTTACCAGTCGCTTTTAGGCCTCAGCTAAGCCTCCCAGATCTAACACCGGTAGAGAGGAGAGGTAGGGGCTCCGTTTACTTCGGAAGGGTGAAGATCTTGTAATATTACCAGCGGACAAAGAAAATGCCACCGTTGTCCTTAATACTACCGAATATCATAGAAAATTTACATCACTGTTGGAGGACACTGCGTATTCTTAAACGGGACCCAACTTTGACGTACAGCAGAAAAACCATGAACTTGCTGAAGAACTCCGGGCTGCCAGACGATGTTACAAAAAATCTCAGAGTCGAGCTCCTAGACAGCCCAGGTTGTACGGACTACCGAAGATCCTCAAGGATAATGTTCCCATGAGACCTATTGTTAGTGCAATTGGTTCTCCTACTTATAAAGTAGCCAAATACCTAACGAAGTTGATGACTCCTATAACCGGCCGGTGTGAACATCACATCAAAACTCCCACATGTTCACTGAGAAAATCAAACACATTAGAGTTGGTCCAAATGACATTTTAGTCAGTTTGGATGTGGTTTCGCTGTTCACAAAAGTTCCTGTGGAGGACACTTTGAACATGCTGCAGAACTTTTTCCTCCTGAAACTATATAGTTGTTCCGGCACGAGACGACGACCATCTACTTCTTGTATTGTAACAAAGTTTATGAAATGACGGATGGTATGGCGATGGGCTCTCCATTATCTCCGTAACTGGCTAACTTTTTTATGGAGAATTTTGAAGAAATTGCATTAAATTCGGCTCCCCTCCGTCCATCCTTATTTTATCGTTACGTTGACGGTACATTTATGATGTGGCCATACGGCGCAGAAGCTCTCGAACAATTCGTGGAACACACGAACAGCATACATTCGAATATCCAGTTCACTGTGGAGATGGAGAAGGAAGGGAGACTGCCTGTCTTAGACGTCTTAGTACAACGACAGGCGGACGGGCGTTTTGGCGACTCTGTATACCGAAAGCCAACGCGCACCGATTTATACCTGAATGCACAGAGTTTCCATCATCCTGTTCAGGAGAGAGCCGTTTTGAACACGTTAGTATGCTGCACTCTCACAGGATGAAACACCTGCTGCGGTTCTTCCTTTTTGTGGCGCGATTTCCAGCAAAATAGAAGAGTTCTACGTAGACGAGGTATAAAACCGATTTTTCGTCTTCCTAAGAAGGTTAACGAGATGATGCGCCAAGGACAATTTCGGCCTCAGGGTCCCTCGATTTTGTAATATACCCTGTGAGTGTGGGAGTGATTATATAGGTCAGACGATTCGTACCGTTTTCGACCGCTGTGCAGACCACCAACACCATATTAAGAATAGAGAACTGGAGAAATCGGCAACTGCGGAGCACAGCCTCACGAACAAACATAAAATTTTGTTCGATGAAACAAAAATTCTGTCTCATGCTTACACTTACTGGGATTCTGTTATTAAGGAGGCTGTTGAAATACGAATGAGCCAAAACAACTTTAACCGCGATAGCGGATACCATCTGAGGTGTGTATGGAAACGAGAGCTTGATGCAGAGAAGCAGCAGAGACGTTCCACCCAAGGTTTACGTTCCAACGGAAGCGGTGGTGCACCGGCGCACACAATGACAACATCTGCGACAGCAGTACGTAATCGCCACCAATCATAAGCCGACCAATCAGAGGCCGTCCACAGGCTATAAGTAAGGATACCACGGCAGCAGTGAAGATAGTCAGCTCCTGACGGTGACGATGGAGGTAATCGTCGAAAGCTCGAGATTTTATCCAGAACTGACGCGGCAAGAATACCGAGAATGTTTTACATATCAGAAAAGACAATAATAAACCACCTTCCACACATGAATTGGAAGAGAAAGCCATACCTTGAATACTTCTCACAGGCAAACTCTTCTACAAAATAGCAATCATTCTCAGACCACACGACACTAACATTGCCTTTAAAACACACAACAAACTGTACCACACACTGAGACACAATATATGCACACAGACGTATATACACACACAATCAGGCATCTATAAAATAGTATGTAATACCTGCAGATCCCTCTATAAAGGCCAAACTGGGAGAGACTTTCATACAAGATATAATGAACACATAAAAGCTTACCACACTAACAAGTACAATCGATCAGCGATAGTCACCCACATCAAAGACACGGGCCAGACATTTCATTATACTGCAAATAATCTTCATATATTATATAAAAAGAATAAGGGCCACCAAATAGACTTATATGAAGAACTGGAAATCTTCATTCATGGCACAGCACATGGAGATGTATTATTAAATGATAAGCTTGAAAGTAATCATGATAACTTCTTCGAAAACTTCTCCAACATTAAATGTTTATTTCATTTACAGAATAGTTTTCATTAAGTATCCATGTAACATTCTCCATATTACCAACACATCTAGATAAAAGTACTCATCTTCACTACAGCTATATATTACTGTGTTTGTAATTTTAAGTAGTTTAGCTTAAATTTTATAACTCTCTGGAAAGATGTAAACAGTCTTTGAAGTTGTAAGTAGTTTATCTTATATTTTAAAACTCTTTGGAAAGATATAAATAGATGTTTGTGGAAATGCTAAGTTGTGATTTACCTGTTACTGTGCTCTGTGCGCCAGAAAATGAAATCGCCAATAGAAACGTAAGTAAACGTATTAATATATTACCTAATCATGCTATTCATATAATGTACACATTGTAACAGATTTATCCTTCCACACAGGTTTATTTTTCGATTCTCAACCCCACTGGCACATTCAGCTAATGTACATAAACTATAATCTTGTGTATAAGTAACTGTATAATGCACCTGATGACATCAGCATGCTTCCGAAATGCATTGTGCTAGTAAAATATTAGTAGAAGTGATTGCAGCAGTATAAACTGTTCCACTAATCATTATCGTCTCTCTGATAAACGCTAAACTAATACATACAGTGAATTATAAAGAGTAAACAACGGTGATTAACTTCTGAGCCGTTACAGCTATCGTCTCTATACTAGTGTCACTGTAGTACGTCGCTTCGCCCTGAGTCTTAAGATTGCGCACGACGAATGAGATATCGTGTGGACACACGTTAAGGTCATGACACGATTTATGCGTCATTCGTACCACTTTACACTACTTGTATTTATAATGACTGCACTGATGGATTCCACTTAGTTATTTAGCTGTAACCTCGTCTGGCGAATAGTAAAAAATAGCTGACACTTATTTATAACGGTTAAAAATAACTGATATAAAAATAATTTTAACCGTGGATGCTGACATTCCAAAATAACTGCTTGGCCCATCCCTACGGATCAGCAGTAAGCAACTCCTGAAAGTAATTGACTCTGTATGGATAACAGTGTGTAATGTTTAACAGAATTTTTTACATCATGCCTACAGGCATATCCAAAGTTGCGACAATGCCACGCTTACTGCATGTTTGCACACCACTCGATCTCTCCTGCAGTGTTGTTGCTGCTTCTCCTATTAATGTCGAATCCGTTGTTTTCGTCCCTCTGCCACATTTGCACTTAAAAAGAGCCTGTCTTTTTGAATTTTCAGATCATTTTCTCCATACTCTTGGCAAACATCGGAGCAATGTCTTTTTTCATACCTGTGATTGTCCGGAACTTATGCAGAGCTACTGGCGCACAGTCACCAGTGTTGTAGAAGAGCCTTACCAACACCACGCAAAATGAAGTGAAGCCACGTACCCAACACGCTTTATTTTGCATATTCTTCCGCTTATAACACCATCTAGTGTTTTTCTTTCATTTTTGTTTCATATCGTTTTCCCCTATTCCGGTAATATTCCGTTCACATATGATGTCATTCCGAAAGTGGTTCATTTTTTTTACAGCGATTTGAAACCCTGTCTTCAGTTATAATCACCCAGTAATGCATGAACTAGTGCAGTCGTAAATTATTTTATCATTTGTGAAATTTACAAACATTAAGAAAGGAAAAGTAATTGGAATTAACTTCCACACCTACAGCTGTATTACGCAGGTTACATTACGGAATGTGGCGGAGCGTATATCCTGTTTCACGATCAATCTCTCTCTTTCATTGGTTTGATTCCAAATGGTGTGTAGGAAGGATTGTCGGTAAGCCATCGTATTTCCATTAATTGACTGATTTTTCTCTCTTGGTCTTTCTAGTATAAGTTTATGGGAGGAAGCAATATTTTACCTCGCCCTTCTTCTAACTGCCACTACCGGAATGATAACAGCAAACCTTGATGTGCTTACTAAACGAAACCGTGACACAAGTCGCGGCTCTTTTACTCATCTTATCTGTCATCTTTATGTATTAATTCTATCTGTTAACCACCTCAAATACTAAGGAACCAATGGAATCACTTATGGTTGAAATAATGAAAACTGCTGCAGTTACTTAGTTTTTGATACTCAGGACAACGCGTTGCGAGAATTTATCCTCAGTTTTAAGTGCATTTCTACATTTTTTTACATGAATGTGTTTGGTGATGTCTGCATGTGTGATTTGCTACCTCTATTGCATGTGTTTGAAGTTAGACAGAAATCGGAAAATCGGACAAAATGTAGTTGTGGACTGCAACAGAAAGTAGTCTATACCTTGAACAATGACATTCAGCAATATAGGAAATAACGTGTAAAACTAGCTCAAGCTACTACATAGGACGAACTGGCTGGAATTTTCAAATTACATACAATGAACATATCAAGTGCTACACACATAAGTCATTTACACAGTCAGCAATAGAAACACTCATAAAAGACAGTGGACACCCATTTGAAAACCCAGAATAAGATCTTAAGATACTCCACCACTTCCTAAAATTTAGTGCAACGTATTTAATGGAGGAGCTTCAAAATTTTATACACCACAAAAATCAAGGAGACCAAATTCTCAGTGACAAAGTAGATAGTGAATCAATTTCAAAAAACGTTTCTTTGGTCTATGATAATTATATCAATTTTGTAAATTGAGAGCGCAAATGATGATTTTCATGTGTGTGATTTCTATATAATGAAGGAGACACAATACCTGTAAGCAGTCAACCAAAAATTCCGTTTCTCACATTAGCGTTTATAAATCCTCAAAGATTCATTTTGCCCGATTATCCGGTTGCAGTCCAACTTCAAAAGAGACAAGAAAGGCAGAAAATAACTCGTGAAAATGTCACCCGACATATTTATGTACGCAAATGCAAAAATTCACTTGGAAATGAGAACAAATTCTCGCAACAGGTTGTGCTAAGCATAAAAAAATCAGTAACTGGTACTGTTACTATTTAAATCACGAATAACAGTTACAGGCTCCCCGAGTCATCTAATATGACGCACGGAATTAAATCGATTTATTGTTTGGCAAGCCAGAACTTGGGCGGATGACACATAACTAACTTGTATATAGAAAATGTCGTTATTGTGAGACACAAATTGCGCTTTGTCTGCACAAAGCACTGAGTATTATGGACAGGGGATTTCAAATTCAATTTATAAATTCAGATTTCCAGAGGGCTTTTGACATTTTTCCCACAGTCGGCTTCAAATCAGACTGCTTGCCTATAGTGTATCGTCTCAGTTGCGCGACTGGATTCGTGTTTTCCTGTCTGAAAGATCACTGTTCATAGTAACTGGCAGATCGTCGTCTAGCGAAACCGAAGTGACACCTGGGGTTCCCTAAGAAACTGTTGAAGGCCCTCTACAGTTCTTCGTCGATACAACTGATTTAGGCGACAATCTGAGCAGCACTCTTACAGTGTTAGCAAATGATGGTGTCGTCTACTGTCTAATAAAGTCATCAAAAGAACAAAACCAATTGCAAAATGATTTATACAAAAAAATCTGTATGATACGAAAAGTGGCAACTGACCCTAAGCTGTAAAAATTGTGTGGTCCTCCACAGTTTAAATACTGCCGATTCACATATAAGGGGAGATCCAAAAGTTTCCGTTTGAGGTCGATGTTGCAGAGTATATACAACATATGGCGACTCCGATGCGAGTATATAAGCACCGACATGTAGGCATGGGATTAATGTGGCATTCGTTACTTTCCGATATGTCTTTAGTAAATGCATAAAGTGAACTATAACGACGTTATTACCAAATGTGTCTAAACAGGACAAACGTGCTGTTATTCTTTTCTAAGCTACTGTGGGACAAACGCCGATAGACGTTCATCGGATAATGAAGAATGTCTATGGAGCATCTGTCTGTAGAAAACCACCGTTGAAGAATGGTGCACCAAGAGATGTTGCTACTTCAAAATAACACATGTACTCAACTCCTAAATGTCGTAATGCAGAAGTTACGCCAACTCAAGTGGGAGGTACTCTTGCAACTCTTGCACCCGCCCTATAGACCTGATCTCTGTCGTCTATTTCGATGGTAGATATCAAAATAGACAATAGAGGAACAGAGAAACAATTAAAATTGCTCAACAGAGGAAAGGTCGCTGGACCTGATGGGATACCAGTTCGATTTTACACAGTTTACGAGAAGAAACTTGCCCCCTTCTTTCAACGGTGTACCGTAGGTCTCTAGAACAGCGCAGCGTTCCAAAGGACTGGAAAAGGGCATAGGTCATCCCCGTTTTCAAGAAGGGACGTCGAACAGATGTGCAGAACAATAGACCTATATCTCTGACGTCGATCAGTTGTAGAATTTTGGAACACATATAATGTTCGAGTATAATGACTTTTCTCGAGACTAGAAATCTACTCTGTAGGAATCAGCATGGGTTTCAAAAAAGACGATCGTGTGAGACTCAGCTCGTGCTTTTCGTCCACAACCCTCAAAGGGCCATAGACACGGGTTCCCAGGTAGAGGCCGTGTTTCTTGACGTCCGCAAAGCGTTCAACACAGTTCCTCACAGTCGTTTAATGAACAAAGTAAGAGCATATGGACTATCAGACCAACTGTGTGATTGGATTGAAAAGTTCCTAGATCACATAAAGCACCATATTATTCTCAATGGAGAGGAGTCTTTCGTAATAAGAGTGATATCAGGTATGCTGCAGGGGAGTGTTGTACGACCGTTGCTATTCACAATATACATATATGACCTTGTGAATAACATCAGAGGTTCACTGAGGCCTCTTGCGGATGATACTGTGGTATATCGAGAGGTTGTAACAATGGAAAAATGTACTGAAATTGCAACTAATTGACGCATGGTGCAGGGAATGGCAACTGAATCTCAATGTAGAGAAGTGTAATATGCTGCGAATATATGGAGAGAAATATCCTTTATCATTTAGCTACAATATACCAGGTCAGCAACTGGAAGCAGTTAATTCCAGAAATTATCTGGAATAGGCATTAGGAGTGATTTAAAGTGGAATGATCAATAAAGTTGATCGTTGGTAAAGCAGATACCAGACTGAGATTTATTGAAAGAATCCTAAGAAAATGCAATCCGAAAACAGAGGAAGTAGGTTACAGTACACTTGTTCGCCCCCTGCTTGAATATTGTTCACCAATGTGGGATCCGTATCAGATGGGGTTGATAGAAGAGATAGAGAAGATCTAACGGAGAGCAGCGCGCTTCGTTATAGGATCATTTAGTAATCGCGAAAGCGTTACGGAGATGACAGATAAACTCCAGTGGAAGCCTCTGCAAGATAGACGCTCAGTAGCTTGGTATGGGCTTTTGTTGAAGTTTCGAGAACATACCTTCACCGAGGAGTCAAGCAGTATATTGCTCCCACCTACGTATACCTCGCGAAGAGACCACGAGGATAAAATCAGAGAGATTAGAGCCCACACAGAGGCATACCGGCAATCTTTCTTTCCACGAACAATAGGAGACTGGAATTGAAGGGAGAACCTATAGAGGTACTGGAAGTACCCTCCGCCACACACTGACAGGTGGCTTGCGGAGTATGGATGTAGATGAAGATGTAGATGTAGATCTCCGCCCATACAGTTATCACAGTTTCTGTCTCTTGGAAAGGGTCTTGATGGTTCGTTGGCTCCTGTCGGATTAGGATGTGCAGCCGGCACTTACGGGCTTCTTTACGTAGTAGGACATGGTGTTTTCCAAGCGGGTATCTTCAACCTGGTGCATCGGTAGGATGAAATCCTCAACGCTCATAGGGATCTTTTATTTATTTATTTTTCATTTTACACGTCTAGTTCTGTAGGAAGAAACTGAGGAGCAAATCTCCACGGGCGTGGAACGTTTCAGCACATGAAATTACTACATAAAAGTAATAACAGATAAAATAAAACGTTTATAAACCCAAAGCAAGACAAGCCCTAAGTTTATGTAAACGCAGTCAACATTTTAACACAGTAATCAGCTTATTTTTCAAAGAACTCCTCGACGGAATAGAAGAAGTGACCCATGAAGAAATTCTTTAATTTCGATTTGGAAGCCTGTGTTTTACTTCTAATATTTTTGAATTCTGTGGTAGGTTACTGAAAATGGATGTAGCAGTATACTGCACACCTTTCTGCACTAGAGTCAAGGAAGTGCGCTCCAAATGCAGATTGGACTTCTGTCTAGTATTAACTGAGTGAAAGCAGCTAATTCTTGGGAATAAGCTGATATTGTTAACAAGAAACGTCAGAAAATTATATATAAGCTGAAAAAACTGTAGGATAGATAGAAGCGATTAAGAAAGACGCCAACAAAATAGGTATTACAGAAGAATTAATTCGTGACAGGAATCACTTTAGGCTACTTATGGAAAACGTAAACTATGAAGAAGATGAGCCGAAACCTCGACCCAAGAAAGTGTTGACAGATGAGCAGAGACGAATAGTTGCCTAGAAAATGAAGTACTTGGAAGAACGGAAGAAAAAGAAACACCATAAGTTTTATGCGGTCCAGAGACATAGAGATGTCAATGTCAGAACACCCAGACCAATGAACAGAGCCCGACAAGAAGTTCCGAACTCACAACACTTATTGCCCGAACCGCCCCTTTCTGAGACAAAATTATCCTCTGATATTGTGAAAAGTTCAACCAAAATACAATACCAAACGTCATAATCGAATGAAAATAAGGAAAGTATCTGAAGACATTTTGACTATTTTTGACCGTAACTGTCTGAAGAAATATGTAAAGGTTTTTCTAATTACCGCTACAAGTCACAAACTTTGTCAGCTATTGTATGACTTATTTATTTTGCGACATGTTTCAAGTGGTATACCTCATCTTAAGGCTAAATCACATTACAAAAGCAGCTTTACAGTATGACCTTATTGTAAAGTTGTTTTTGTAATGCCATTTAGACTGAAGATGAGGTATAACCCTCGAAACATGTCGCTAAATAAATAAGTAATACAATAGTTGACAAAGTTTTTGACTGGTAGCAGTAATTTAAAAAAAAAAAAAACTTCACATATAAGGAAAACAGACTATTTTTCATGTCGAACTATCAGTTGTTAGAGATACCGCTCGAACAGTAAAAATGGGAACATTAAGTCGTTGAACAAGATCCTAAACGTGGGCTTTTCAGAACAGTTTACTATCTAGACTATGCGGCCTACGAACGGAAGCTCTTTGATAGCACTTAGAAATATATAGGAACTACTGTCACGAACAACTTGAACTGGAGCTATCGCAGAGAAAATGGTGGGCCAAGACGAATCAAAAATGGCGTTTTTTTACGGAACTTTTTACAAGACGTAATAAATCTACAGAAGAGAATGAAGGCCCTGCACTTGTCGCTCTTCTCTGGAATACTGCTTCGCAGTGTGGGCTCCTTACCGGAGGACAGTGAAAAAGTTCAAATAAGGGAAGTTCTTCCTAAGTATCACGAAAGAGCAGACTGAGTAACATGGATATTATAAGCGAGTTCTGGATGCCTGTCATTTAAAGAAATATTAAAGAAAGATATTATCTTCCAAAAGCAAAAATATTTCGTTGACTCCCATCTATGTAGGAATAAATGCTCAAGAAATAGTGTAAAAGAAGCGCCAAGAACACTCTACCAAACACGTTTACATGGAATGGAGAGTAATCATGGAGATGTAGATGTAACATGAATTACATATTCGTAGGTGTGTTTCAAGGTTTTCAGTCTGATATCTACTGTTCCCACAATTCTCTTTACAGTATCGCTCGCTTCATGTCGCTTCTGGCTATTTTACATGTCTTGCTGCTTCCAGGGAGTTTTCGATAATAGTCTAATCAAATGGTAATCCATCTTACCGTCGCAGACCGTTACGTTTATTTATGCCGGGCGTCAGCTGCTCATCCCTGCATCAAGCATCGAGTCCCTACAGTTTTTACTGCATTTGGCTACAGACATCTCACGTTGCTGCTTCCCTACGGTCAACAGCACCATCTGCACACATCCTCATCAATCTTTCTGTGTTTTCAACCTTATCGTTTACATGAATTACGAAATGTATTAGCTACGATCTGTCGGGTTTTTCCGGTATGATAACTTAATGGTGCGCCTTTGTAAGTATTTCGGTACCAGTACAGTCAGCCAATGACTCAGTAGATGAGTCTGAACCGTTAACTAACTTCATGCAAGATGAGCACATCTCAGAATTTTTGGACGACACGATCGCTAAAATTTTGCTTTCAAAATTAATTGAAAACTTTATGTGGTAACACCAATGTAATGGTCTAAAAAGCGTGTTATTAGGAATTTTTTTAACAGAAGGGAAGGTAAGATAGAAATATTACTTCGGGTGGTTATTGAGCATATTCTAAGTATATTAGAAAATTTTTTGGCGGAAAATGTTATAAAATGGCTACATTGCAGCAGTTCTCCCGATTCGTGGTGAGTTTGATTCGATCTGTGACACCCACCAAAACTGGTGCCAATTTGAGTCTGCAAAAAGAAACACGATCTATGTAATCTGCATGAGCGTAGCTAGTGACTCACGCAGGGGATTTTAAAAATATTTATTTTCGTATAATTGGCTAGTATTTAAACAAAGCGTCTAATTTTCACCAAACGGGACAACCATTTGTTAACAAATCTTGTTTAAATTAACTAATCTAAAATCCCCTACGTGTTCACTCTAAAATGTTATTTCAAAGTTGTTGTAAAACTTAATATAAAAAGATTGAACATTTGTGGAGCTTGAAAAATCATATTTCATAAATACTGCGTTTCGAGATTTTTCGGCAGAGGCACTGAAACCTTCCGAACGATGTGATGACATATTGCTTCGACGCCGCTTTGGGTGCGACGTTTTCGCACCTTTCCCGCCCGAGTACACTTTTCTACGACTCATTCTTACTTGAAGGACCCAACTGTATACAGTACGCTCGTAAATAATCTATCAAAAAATCAATACTGCATACAAAAATTTATAAAAAACTTAGGTGGAAGAATTGTCTCTTTCGTACACGTACTGACGCTTGAAAACGCCAAACTAAAGCATTAGGATTTTGAAATTCTTCTAACTACACTGATATACAAAAGTGGTATCGGGTTGGCGCAGGTAGGTCGTTTCTAGTCATTCGAGGTTTAGCTCGGAAAACCATACAAAAATTTCTTTTCAGGAATTAGACTCCTCGACTCATATTTTAGAGGGTTGAATCTTTAATATAAGACATAGAAAACGATTCTTTTGAAAATTGTACGATGCTGTTACCCTTTAAGCGTTGCTTTATTAACGCTCATTTTGCTTCTGTTACCTTCCGCCTTCCACCGGTTTCATTCGCGTGACATTGCCACAGCGTCAGGCCTTTCACACACAAACACACTTCCTACAGAGCTGTCATGTTACTCATGTCAACTCACGTATTCGTATGTATTGTGCCGTTAGATATGGATGAGTAGAATGCCTTCTGAACATCTTCTCTGTAGTGTAATTACTTCTTGATATTTGTTATGCTAAAATTTCTTAGCAGTAAGATTCATCTAGGTTTTCCTTACATACTGTTATGATTTTGAGAAGCTGAATTTACACGACGACTGATTTGTGAACAAACACATTACAGCTAGTTTAGATCGTTCGTAAGACTGCTTTGATGTGATTCCCGCAACAGTGACACAGTACGTACAGACGATGGGCCTTTGTTGTTGCCCCAACCAGCGTACATCACGGAAGCGTTAACGGTCATGAATGATAAGGAGTGAGCTACATCCTACTCTACAAGTCAGACTTTTTATCTACCGCGTTGTAATGTTTTAATGTTATTGAAATAATCGCTGACATAAATACTGATAATATGTGTTGAGAAAGAAACCGGTGAGACATTCTTGACTGAACAAAACGCTTCAAAATTTAGTGAAGGCAAAGTAGTTCATGACGGAAAATTCTGTACGTTTGGAGACACGTCCGTCGAACTGCAGAATGTTGCTATTACTTTTCTATGCACAGTTTTGGGTACTCGTACGTGTAACCGATAAGGAAGGGATCATACACAACAAATTACAGTGAAGCAAGCCTGGATTAGCTTTGTTCAGGTATCTTATTAAGGCTTCAGATAAGTGATATTATGAAAACAGTTGTTTTTGAGCGCTCTGAGATTCGACGTGTCAATGTCAATCATTACATTGGATCCATAAACTCATTGTAGGTCCGATAATAACGGGGTAGCTCTTTCAAATAATTGCTGTTTTAAATAGGGAGGCATTTTATTTGCGAATCGCCGAGGACTGAAACGAGATGAAGCACATTCTGATCAGTAATATGCAGAAGGCAAACTGCGTGTTGGGGTTCTAAAAATACATTCATTTAGTCGCAAACAGGCAGCGTGGCGTAGGACTGTTGCATTTAAACCTAGCGACACCCTTTGGAAAAGTACTACAATGTCACGCCTGTGGTACCACACGGAGCTGCAAACAATCTGGAACTCGTCATTGAGCGTTTCTTTCCATGCCACGACTGCTATACTTTGTCCTGCACTACACATTGGAGCGATTGTATGAACAAATAGTTCATAGTGAAAGCAACACATGCTGCTAGTTCGTTAACCATAACTGATCTTTGTAAGATGGTAAGATTCTGGCAATGATAAGCAGTTTCACCATTGCCATAAATAATACAAGTTGTGCCGCATCAAGTTTTCGAGGACTAGTGTATTTGTTTAAGGTTTCATTTTTGATGCTCAGATTTATATATTAAACTGTGCATCAAATTTTCGTTGATAAATAGCCACTAAAGGAAATGCTGAGCCCTGGATTCCGACATACGTGTCTTGTTTTACCCCATCAATATAAATATTTATTCAAATAGAGATAGTGATCTACGATACAAATGTTCAGTATGGAAAACCTCTATATATAAATGGAAATGTCCCTACTGAGTGACTCGTCATCACCCTGCCCAAACCTCTAAGGACCGAAACTTGAAATTTGGAGAGGCCGATGATCTTATACTGTGAGCACCGTTTAAGGAAGAATTTTTCGTAACTCCATCCCTAAGGGGTCGAAGTAGGAGATGAAAGGTTTTTCAAAAATTACGTCACTCTTAATCCAATTTTTAATATAGAACTGTGGAAATTGGTATTTTGGTTCTCGGTCACAAATAAAGAAATACCTCCAGAATGAGATTTTCACTCTGCAGCGGAGTGTGCGCTGATATGAAACTTCCTCGCAGATTGAAACTGTGTGCCCGACCGAGACTCGAACTCAGGACCTTTGCCTTTCGCGGGCAAGTGCTCTACCAACTGAGCTGCCGAAGCACGACTCACGACCGGTACTCACAGCTTTACTTCTGCCGGTATCCGTCTCCTACCTTCCAAACTTTACAGAAGCTCTTCTGCGAAACATGCAGAACTAGCACTCCTGAAAGAAAGGATACTGTGGAGACATGGCTTAGCCACAGATTGGGGGATGTTTCCAGAATGAGATTTTCACTCTGCAGCGGAGTGTGCGCTGATATGAAACTTCCTGGCAGATTAAAACTGTGTGCCCGACCGAGACTCGAACTCGGGACCTTTGCCTTTCGCGGGCAAGTGCTCTACCAACTGCATGTTTCGCAGAAGAGCTTCTGTAAAGTTTGGAAGGTAGGAGACGGATACTGGCAGAAATAAAGCTGTGAGTACCGGTCGTGAGTCGTGATTCGGTAGCTCAGTTGGTAGAGCACTTGCCCGCGAAAAGACAAAGGTCCCGAGTTCGAGTCTCGGTCGGGCACACAGTTTCAATCTGCCAGAAAGTTTCAAAGAAATACCTGTTTCAACATTTTTGGAAATTTAACCTCAATCGGAGGAAATAGTTGGTAAAAGGTTTCTGACAACGAATGATTTTTAAGGAACTAATGAAGCATTTTTAAAGCTACATCTATAAAAGTGGTATTTGACTTCTGGGACAGAAATGAAAAGTACGTGTTTCATTGTGTTTGGAAATTTAACCCCTAAAGAGATTAAACAGGGCCTGAGTGAGTCACTCACTCTTCACCACCCAGCCGAAACTACTAAGGACAAGAACTTTAAATTAGGAGAGGGTGTTAATCTGATACTGACGTCATCATTTAATAAGAGACTATTCGAAATTCCACCACTAAAGAGGTGCAGTTGAAGATGAGAGGATTTTTGAAAATATGTCGCTGTTAAGACAATTTTGAAACTACACGTACGAAAACTAGTATTCATTTTATCGCTCATAATTAAAAGAAAAATACATGTTCAGCATTTTCGGATATTCAGCGACCAAAGTGGCAAAATAGTAGGTGAAAGATTTATTATGAAAATAAATAATTATTAAAATCTTCTTGTAGAAATACTAAACAGCTAACCAGGTGCAAATTGCAGTGTTTATTAAAATCCTTTACCATGATTCCAACGTTTATTAAAACGAAACTTCCTGGCAGATTAAAACTGTGGGCCTGACCGAGACTCGAACTCGAGACCTATGCCTAACGCGGGTAAGTGCTCTACCATCTGAGCTACCGAAGCACGACTCAAGCCCGGTCCTCACAGCACTGTGCGCCCGACCGAGACTCGAACTCAGGACCTTTGCCTCTCGCGGGCAAGTGCTCTACCATCTGAGCTACCGAAATACGACTCAGCCAGGTCCTAGTTTTAATCTGCCAGGAAGTTTCATATCAGCGCACACTCCGCTGCTGAGTGCAAATCTCATTCTGACAACATCCCCCAGGCTGTGGTTAAGCCATGTCTCCGCAATATCCTTTCTTTCAGGAGTGCTATTTCTGCAAGGTTCGTAGGAGTGCTTCTGTAAAGTTTTGAAGGTAGGAGACGAGATACTACCAGAAGTAAAGCTGTGAGGACCGGGCGTGAGTCGTGTTTCGGTAGCTCAGATAGTAGAGCTATTGCCCGCGCAAGGCAAAGGTCCCTATTTCGAGTCTCTGTCTGGCACACAGTTTTAATCTGCCAAGAAGTTTCATATCAGCGCACACTCCGCTGCGGAGTGAAAATCTCATTATGTTTATGAAAACATGTGCTTCACAAGGGGATATAGACAACCGGATTACATGTTGTGCCAAAAGTACTTTAAAACACAGCCAAAAGACGTCAGTTAAATATAAAATTTCACCTCCTTAATAAATTATAACAATCACAACATGATTGTTGCCATATGATATTTCCTCACCAATGTACAGCTGGTTGACACGTTTAAACCATGGTAAAAGGGTTTTAGTAAACTTTCCAGTTTGCAACTAATTGGCTGTTTACTATTTTTACAAGAAGATTTCATGTTATGGTTACTGCTCCAGGCATGTACAAAATTTTAAAACATCATTAAAGTACCAATTAAGCATCGTTACAGCTACGTCCTTGAAAACGGATGAATTTAAAACATTACGTGTTTTCAGTTTTTCTGGAAACTCACTTCCTAAGGGGCTGAAACAGAGTATGAAGAATTTTATGATAATACTTCGTTATATTACAAAATTTTTAAAGTTAAATCTATGAAAATTTGTGTTTAACATCAGAAGAAATATGTATCAGGGGACGAAAATTGTTATGGAAATATCACTATAACAACACAAAAGATAGTGATAGCTGCCTGATTCGTTTTTTAGCCAGAAGTACTATTCGACAAATATGTTGCTTCTTTGGCCTTAATTAGCGTGCAAAATTCAGAAGATGCTGCAATTTGTGAACATGTAAATTCGAATAAAGGGAAAAATAACAAAAAAAGATGCATACTACCCAGTTAACATCAGCAAAACAGCGGGCGCTAAGCCAGTTTCTTAATAATTGTGAATCCATGAGGCGAAGAATCACTTCAATAATATGAAACACTTGCACTGATGATATTCAATAGCCATCAACACAGAAAATTATAAAAGAAAGCAAACTGTGGTGCAGGGACATGGGCAATCACCATAGAAAGGGTTGAGCGATTGACTGAACTGGGTCACATATTTTACATAAAACCTTTATTGAAATTTTTATTAAATTTAAAGTTAACGCAATTATCAAGACAGCTTTTGTCAAACAATGTTCCAAATATTTAAACATGTTTCCCAGTGACAGTGAATACAGAAAACTCTTACGATAATAGAAAAAACAAAGGCTCAACATAATGCAACTGTTCGAAGTTATTATCTGAAGAACGAATTAACATCCTTAGCGAAAATCCTTAGGTAAGACTGTCCAGCAAGTGGGGCTTAACTGTTTAAGATTAAACCAGTCAATACACACATATAACCATAACTACCAATGAAAATTATTGATCATATGGTTCCCTTCGGCATATTATGACGTAAACATACGGAATGAAGATGCTTAAAACTGTTAATGCAATCATAAGGGAAACTACCTTCAACACGTCCAACTAAGATTAGAAAATGCAATTATAATAGATACTGGACATTCATTATAATAGAAGGATTAAGCAGCATTAGCTTCCCTTCTCCACTGCGTGATGTACCAGCATCACTCTCCTTCCCATATGTGTCAGGCATTTAGCGCATCGATTCTTTCAGGTAATAGCTGTAAAGGGAATCTAACCAGCAACAGACTATAATTAACAAACATTTGGCACTGCTTTTACTGTCAAGGCAGTTCAACACTCCTCCCTTTCACTACAAATGCCGACCAACGTAAACATCACTACACATCCAAGTAACTGATAGTCATTCATGTGAATGAATAAGTCCGTTCATTAATAAATAATAATCATTCAAGGAAAGAAGTGGGTGTACGTCCTTATTATTATAGAGCTGCACATTTTTGCTTGACTTACTGCCTATAAGTTATAGCTAGATCGTCTCAATCAATAGTACAACAGTGCTTTATCATCAATCACTTCATCAAACAGCTTGTGTGCGGAAAGCTCCGAAATGGATTGGTCAATGAAGATGCTCTCTATCACTTTTGATTCGTACAATCATGCGTACTTTTCCCTCGATTGCGTATACGACTCGCCTTCGTGATTCATTTTCTTTATAAAAGTTTTCATGAAATATGTAAAAAACAGTTTAGAAGAAAACATAACGATAAATTACTGTAACTACCACCTACAATAGTAACTGAAGTGAGATACTGAATTGGTGTTATCTGAGAATTAAATAATGTTTGTATTACATTGTTTCTGATGTTCAAATGAGTGTGAATTTGGAAGGGGGCAAACTGCTGGGGCCATCGGTCCCTAGACTTACACACTACTTAAAGTAACTTATGCTAAGAACAACACACACACCGATGCCCGAGAGAGAACTCGAAGCTCCGGCGGGAGGGGCACACAGTTTCATTTCTGACATATGTAGAAGTTATATGTTCATTGCCAGTGAATTTCATCTGTTTTCCTTCGTGGATGAAAACTTTTGTAAAATGAATACCTGACCTATGTTTCACTTTTCTTCATTAGCACTACGAAATCTATAAAAAAGGTATTTCATGCAACTTGCATTTTCACTGTTGTACGGTGTTACCTAAATCCGATGATCTCTAGCCTTCGCATCATAGTGTCACGAATATAATATGACTTTGTATCATTAGGCATTGTTAAACCTTTAATAGCAGCTGAAGTTCTCAACTACAGCTAAAGTTCTTTCTGTCTGCAAGGATGTGGCGGAAGCTCCGTCGATGGGTTTCGTGCTGTGTGAGGGGAGAGGAGGAAGAGGAGAGGAGTGTTCAGTAGCCGAAGAAGAAGAAGAAGGCCTCCCGTACAGTTTCTATGGGGAACAGTTTGCAGGTGAGGAAGGGCGTATTTCGTCACTCTAGAGACGTTAAAACATAGCAGTGCTTCGATGCAGCCGGTTTGTGTTTAGTACGTCCGAGGCATTCTACAGTATCACAGAAGTACTGTTACTGCTTCTGGAGAACAGGAAACTTACTTAGCGACACATAGTTACAAACACTGTAGGGTCGAATTCCAACTTTTATGCCACTGCCCATGAAAAGCATCCCTCTTTATCCGTGTTTGTAATATCAGATATGAAATGTCAATCAAGTTTCAAAAATCGCTCTCTGTACTTTTATAAGGGACAGTCAAGTGCAAACGAGGCAAGTGGAATAAAAATAAGTCATCTGTTTATCATTTCAAAAGTAATCATTGTATCTCTTAACACAAACATTCCATAGTTACATAAGCTTTCATAAAAAAAATGTTTGAGGTTGTCGAGGAAAACCTGATTGTTCCCAGGCAAACACCTTCTTGTTCGGAGTAAATCGACAGGCACGAACCCCTTTCTTCAGGGCTCCAAAAATATGAAAGTTTTATGAGGAGAGATCGGGACTTAACTGACGATGTGTGAGCACTTCCCTGCGAAACTTGTGCAGCGTGGTCGAAACAACCATGGTCACGTTAGTAGTGGGACAGCCTTGGTGCCAGCACACGTTGCATTGTTGCCAAATTTACTGAAGATGGTGGCATGTAGACTTGGCAACATCATATGACATCATCCAAGATGGCGGCTTTTGTTGGGAAAATAGGCGAATTGTGCTATGTCCACTAACCTAACCTCAAGAAAAAGTGGCGGAACTTTTGAATTTTGGAGCGAAAATAGCCCAATTGTGCTACGTCCACTAACCTAAGCCTCCAGGAGACAAAGTGGCGGGAAGTTTGAATTCCAACAGGATAACACATGCAAAAAACCTTACTTATCTGTATTGTTATTGATTATTATTTATTAACATTCATTAACATTTATTATTATGTATATCAAGCACGTGTGTATACAATCCAACTGTATTAGTTCATGCCCTTGCCACCAGAGAGTGCCACCGTGACGTCAGTAAAGATGGTTGATTTTGGCGGGAAGAAAGCCAATTGTGCTACCTCCACTGAACTACCATTACCGTTCTCCTGCACATTCAGTCTTTGCTGAGCTGTCGTTGGCTTGTGTTCGATCATAGAGATCGATGTGGGTAATAGAGCAGTCTTCAATAACTGCATTTCATGTAGACATTCGAGGGAGGACTGTAAGCACAGTTTACTAAATTAGGTGTAGAAGCATATGATAATGGACGAGTGTCGGACCAATAAATACAGGAATCCTGTTCAGCAAATTTCGTCAATGCAGGGGGATGGAGCCAGGATGCATCCCGTAACCAGCATAGGCTCATGTGCATGAGCAAACTGCAGGATTATTTACCATCAAACATTCACTTTTCCAAAACGCAAGAGACGTTCAGTTGACGCCAGTTCTCTTCGGTGTAAGCATATTCGTATACAACGTATATACCATTGTAGCCCATCCTGGAGAATGTGTTCAATCGATGAGGTATTGGTGTTCGACCGCGATTAGTTTAACAGCAGTTTAGTTTGCAAGCATACGGCCGAGGGCTGCCCCCGTAACCTCCTACATGCTGAATGGTAACGTGCATTAATCCTGGAACATATGAATAAGAACAAAGTCCTCCAAATAAATTTCCTCCAACGAAATGGTTTAAAAATGCATCACCCGTCTCATGGAAACATCTGCTAGTGTTGGAACTGTCTACCTTTTCTAAAGCCCACATATAGGCTCCCAGCCAACAAGACACGACTGCCTCCGATCAAGCAGAGTGACGACTGATCTAGTTCACGAGTTCTCCACTAGTTGGCACTTCGATAGGTCACGTGCGGACCTTATTCAATCAATAACAGCACACCATCATGATGACTTAGTTGGCTTCTATATAAGGAGGACTCAGCAGCTCCTCCGTCTCTGTTCCAGTCGGTCAAGATAAAGCGTGAGTCACCACGACAGCAGAATAGGAGGAGGAGCAAGGAGCACCGGAAACGTAAGTCCTCAAATTATTATTATTATTATTATTATTATTATTATTATTATTATTACTATTATTATTATTTCTCTACCAAAATCACATCATTTCTTATGGATATTCGTCTTGGTCCTCCAGCAGCTCCGCCCATGACGTCAACATCAGTAGGTCCCAGCATGTCCCGGTCCATGCACGTGAAAGCCTCGGACTCTTCCACGCAGGATCCTGTAGCTCAGCTTCTCAGCATGCTGGAGCAGGATAGCCAGGTGTTAATGTCGGTGCTAGAGGCTGCGCTTGGCGGGGCTTCACAGTACTGGGCTCCCTCATAAGCGCCAGGGAAATCCCGCCATCAGTGCAAGAACAGCAGGCTAACAGCGCTGGTGTGGATGTCGTGGATGAGAAGATACCGACCGCCGCTTCACCTCACCCTTTACTATTGGTCTCAAGCTCTGTGTTAATAGTTAGTGGTTAAAAACGTATCCATGTAGGACTTGAAGTTTCACAATACGGTAGCCTCTCAACTGTATTAGTGCTGGAAAATGTGCTCAAAAATATGAAAGTGAAACTTTCTGACTATGAGTGGGATGATCTGTGTCGTTTAAAAACACAAACCAAGAATCATATGACTACCGAGTGTTATCCATCCCACTCCTACCAGGACATGTACTGTGGCAGTCTAACTGTGAGTATTCTATCAATGTATGATGATGCTACACTAAAATTAAAAGTGCTGATGGGTATAGTATTTTCGTGCATCACCCCACTGTGGATAACTTGTTCAATTTAGATATGACGCTAACTAGTACGATAGAGAGACTAAATAGATGCTGCCCATATCTTCAGGCAGTGTACACTGATATCATTAACTGGCTTCACACATGTAGCATCCACATAGATGATATAGAACATTGTTTTAGTATGTGTCTAACACCAGTGCCCAAGTCTTGTGCTATTCCTCGAATAAGTGTTGAAATGGTCGAACTCAAATTTACTGATGAAGTACCGGACTATTGTAATTCACCCATAACATTACGAGATATACGCGCAGAATTTCAAGCATACAATAAGCAGCTGTTTTCCAAATACTGTGTTTCTGCTGCACCGTTAAAAATAGAATGTACTGATTTTTTCTCATGCTGATCATATTTGCAAATATTTTACTAAATAAATATATTATTTTATAATATTAAATTTGTCATTGCGTGTTTTTTATTTGTCAACACAAAATCTCACCTACTTTAATGTATATCACTCCCTTCCCTTTAAATACACCGCCTCGAGTTCATTCTATTGTGTAGCCGCTGTAGCTCAGTTGGTAAGGTGACTGCGCTACAGTGACTACACACAAATACATTTCTTTAATCATACCTACCCCAGTAGGTATCATAGCGGGCTGGGTGAAACACCCTGTTGTAAGACAAATGACCTCATCGCTCTGTTAACGCACATAGACGGAATCCGCTTCGAGCACCTTTTCGTCTTCTCCAAAACACTCTTTCAGCCTAAGTGCCAGTTACTGAAGAAAATATTAGATGGAGTAGACGGTGTAACGTACAGAGCCATCAGTGAAAGCGACGACGTCCCCGCATCTGAAGAGGTAAAGCCTAACACAGCGTTCATATTTGACGGTGTCGCTGTTGAAAAGCAAGATCAAATCCGTAAATATTTCTGCTTTGGCCGTCATATGGGTGTTGATGTATTTTATCTGAGTAAACGTATTCCAGGATCCCAAAACAGCTGGTGAGGGACAACGCAAATCTCATTATAGCATTCAAGCAAGACAACCTCAATTTAAAGCACATTTACCATGCTCAGGTAGGGACCGACACGTCGTACAACGAATCTGTTAAGATATGTGCTGATTGCTGGAACCACTCAAAATACGGCTTTCTCGTTATTGATAAAACCCGTAAACTAAATGAAGGTAGCTATAGCCGGAGCTTCCAAGACTTTCTCCATATATAAACGCACAAAAATACCTAATCCCATCAGTTAACATTTCACCATGGACAAAATCGCACGCATGGCGGACGCTCAGTCTGAGAGATTAGGTGTGCAAAGAGAAAGTGCTCGAATGTACATGGATATCAAATTTAAAAATCTTGAGTCCAGACTAGTTAAAATTGCAAGGGAATTAAAGGACACCCAGAAACTTCTTGCCATTAACCAAAACCGGATAGAGAACAGAATTAGAGCAATTGAGGGCGTGATAGAAGCCGAGGCCGTTGTTATGAAGAAGGTGGCGTAGGAAAAAAGGAGAAGAAGAACAACAACGCATATATAAAACCAAGTGATATTCAGAGTTCTGATTTGTATTCTTCGAGATGTCGACAAAGCATAAAGTCATTCAGGCGCTCAAAGCAGTTCGAGAGGAATTGCGTTTGCTGATGTTGGAGCATATAGATAGCGAGCAAACATTAAATGAAAGTTTTAAACCTGTTACCGAATCTATCACCAAGATAGCTTTGCATAGTAATGACCCAATCGCAGAATTCACCAGCCAGTATCCGATCGTTAAGATAGATAGAAGATTTGGTGTCAGCAGGGCGAGACCGTACATGCTGGGCTCTCAAGCTATACCTTTATCCGATAGCACAATACGCATCGGGAATACAGAGTTTAAAAGAACACCTGACTTAATGAACCTAATCTTCCTAAGGCCATCAAAAAACTTAAAATACTCAGAGGATTATCGAAAGTCTATCGGGAAATAATTGACTGATCTGTACAAAAATCCCGACGGAACACTGAAAAAGCCTGAAAACTCTAAATACACTACCATTATACAACTTTTACTCAATGAGCAAACTAAAAGTGTCAGTGAGGGTGTAGACGTTCAGCATAAAGGAGTGAGCAATGAAGCCCCGCAGTATATATATTACCATGACCCAGATGAACTAATAGACAGACTTTTTGATGGCTTCGGCTGCTGCGGGCAATACAGGTCAATCGAATGAGGTTGTATCCATAATCTCAGAGCTTCGAGAGAGAGGTATCATCGAATAAGTACGGATACCGTGGTTAGAGAATTGCACAAGCCAGCACGCAAAACATACCCTCGTAGACATGTCATGATTAAAGGACTGGATGACCTTTGGCAAGCTGATCTTGTAGATATGAATCGATATTCACCTCGTAATAATAGATTGAAATACATTTTAATGGTTATTGATACCTAGTCTAAATTCACCTGGGCATTACCTGTGAAAACGAAAGCCGGTAGAGATATTGCTGTGGTGTTTGAGGGTCTGTTGCAGACAGGAACGAATCGATGCCCGACCAATCTTCAAACCGATCACGGTGGGAAGTTTTACAATGACCATTTCAAGACTGTGATGGCGCGGTATGGCATACGCCACTACTCCACGTTTACCCACCTTAAAGCTAGTATCGTCGAGCGGTTGATTAGAACAATCAAAGCTCAAATGTGGATGCAGTTTAATCTTCGCGGTTCGTACAAGTGGGTAGATATCCTCCCACAGATAATTGCAAAGTATAATCGAACCAAACATAGTACAATAAAAATGAGACCGACCGATGTTCCCGATAATTCACTCATGGACACAGTATATTTCCGAATTAAAATGCTCGACCCTCGCAAACAGAGGTTCAATACAGACGACTTACTAAATATTTAAAAACACAAGACAGCGTTCGAGAAATCGTACTTACCAAATTGGTCCGCTGAGATACTCACAGTATCCAAAGTCAGCGAACCAACCGTAGGACATATATCTTAAAGGACGGCAAGGGCGAAGAGATTGCAGGATGCTTTTACACGGAGGAATTTCAGAAGAGTTCTGAACCAGATGTATTTCTCATCGAGCGCGTGATAAGACGTCGTGCGAATAGAGCACTGGTTAAATGGCTAAAATGGCTAGGATTTCCATCATCAGAAAACAGTTGCATCGAAGCTGACATGTTAGTATATAACGGGGGGAGTAGACCTCTATCTCCTCAGTAGCGTACCATGCACGATAGGAGGCACATCATAATAAGAGGTGGAGGTGGTGTTCTCGACAAGTTGCCTGTTGAATTGCACATCCCCGGAAATAACTTGTGTGGGCCTGTAACAAAGCTTCAGAAGCGCCTGGCACGAGCTGATAAAGGTATTAACCTACTAGACAAAGCCTGCCTTGAGCACGACCTCGCATACGCAGCAAATAAGGATCTCCCAGCACGCCACGTCGCCGACCGGATATTAGCAGGTAAAGCCAAGCAAATAAGGCGAAGAAAAGATTTCGGAATACGTAAACGCGTTGCTGCATTCGTGGGTGATAAAACCATGCGTGGGAAAATTAAGTTGGGCTTGGGTGTGATGAATTTCAAACCAATTATGAAAGCAATGCGAACAGCTTTGCGAGCGAAGAAGAACAACAAACACGGTTGTTTGAAAAACTGTATTCTCACCTCGATGTCTGCTGCTAAACGTGTGTTCAATGGTGGGAAGAAGTAAAAAAACAGTTCAATTAAACCACCTAGGGTCCTACTGCTACCAAAGACTTCGAGCGGAATTATCCCGTTCCTCGTTCCAGCCCATGCAGCACTGTCTGCTATAGGTTCACTCACAGGCGGTGCCGCAGCTGTAGCCGAAACGGTCAGAAACGCACAGAATGCACAAGCCCAACTAGAGGAAGCCAGACGACATAATCGCGCTATGGAGGCAGCAGCTATCGGAAAAGGTCTCTACTTGAAACCATAGAGGAAAGGACTAGGTCTCTTCATAAATAAATAAAAAAAAAGTTCATTAGTTATCCTACCCGACCGAGTGCTCACGAATAAAGATCTATTTAAAACTATTAAACAAAAACTTCACATTCGTGGATTCCGCTGTTTCTTTATGCGGAATACATTACCGAAGACCATGTGGCGGACTAATGATTGCGGAATTGTAAATTTAGATGTTGCTGGGGGTCCAGGGACCGAATGGGTTGCGTATGTTAAGAAAAGTCCAAATACAGTTCAGTATTTCGATTCATTCGGCTATTTACAGCCCCCTGAAGAATTACAACGCTACTTCACCAGCAAAAGACGCGTCTTCTACAATGTCCGGCGATATCAGGACTTTAACACATATCTCTGTGGTCATCTCTGTGGTCATCACAGCGACGGCGAACCACCTCTAGAATGCGTCATCGTCAGATCATGTGCGCGATATATATAAGAGCTGTCATTGAACACATGACCATCATTTGATGTTTAGATGCAATGTCGTAGACTCTGACTTTAAAAGAGCGAGGATCAGTATTACACGCAAATTACTTTCCGCCGATTGATTTAAGTGCAGGGAGCTGGAGTATTGCACTGATTGGTCTAGAGCGTATAACATCATTCCAAATATTACACAGAACAACAATAAACTACATCTTGAAATTGAGGGCCGGAAGGAGATTCTACAAATACAACCTGGTGCCTACGATATTGATGATTTAAACTAACTCTTAAAACAGTCAGAAAAGGGTATTGAACTACACGCAAGCATTAATACCCTTAAATCTGAAATACGGACAGAGAGTGCTACGATCGACTTGACACAGAGACATTCAATTGGTCCACTGCTAGGTTTTGCGAAGGATCGTGTTTTCGTGAAGGACGGAAGTAAATTTTACGCATCAGATCTTGCTGTAGATATACTCCAAGTGAGTACAATCCTCGTTGAGTGTAATATTGCCCGAAAGTCATACCTGAACGATAAATTGATTCACTCAATTTACCGATTCTTTCCTACAGTCGACACAGGGTATAAAATAGTTCAGGTCCCAACAAACGCTATATATATCTCCCAGTGACTGATCAGACACTGGACTACCTTGAACTGCGTATGGTGGACCAGAATAATCAGCTTTTTAACTTTAGAGGAGAAGAGATCATTGTACGCATGCATCTAAGGCGAGATGGGAATAAGGTATAAAGTTAGCACACCAGGCTCACAACCCGTTAGTGCAAAGCGGAAGGGCAAGGTGATAACACTAATTAATTACAAATTCCTCATTTCAGCAGGTTTAAAACCGCAGAATGACGTCGCTCAACGTAACTCAGTCAGTAGAGTATGATGACCGAATTATTCGTCATGAATACCACTCACACAAACCCTAAGCTTCAAGCACATTTAACAAAAATGATGAAATTAGGATAGTTATCCAGCATCAGGACGCAGTAACACTGCCTAGCAATAGCTTCCTCTATCTGGACTACACATTTAAGAAAGCTGACGGGGCTGCCGTAGCGCTCTCGAAGCTTACTCGAAATGCCGTAGAATTACTGTTTCAAGAGATACTCTATGAACTCAACGAAACTGAAATACACCTAACTAGAAATATTGGCATTGCATCATCCCTTAAGACGTATGTTTCAGCCTCACCCTCTGATTCAAACAGTTTGGGAAATGCTGGGTGGTTCATAGATGCAGCGGATGGGGAGGGTGGACAAAGCCGATTTACCGCATGCGTGCCACTAAAAATGCTTATGGGTTATTTTGAGGATATGCGGTGATTATTTATCAACGCTAAACAGGAACTTATTTTGGTGAGAAGTGCAAGTGACGCGAGTTCATTCTCTCAAACAGCTGCAGAGAATGTTCAAATCAAGGTTAGTAGCATATCATGGAAAATGCCTCACATCACCGTTGCCGACGAGGAGCGCTTGAAGCCCTTAAAAGTTCTGGATGCTGGCACCTACCTACCACTTACTCTCCGATCATAAGAGCCTTTTGAATACCCAGTCCTACCCAGTCCTAATATATAAGCACCCATAATATATATATATATATATATATATATATATATATATATATATATATCAGAGGTACTAGAACGTAATTATATTATCTTACAAGGTAAATAATATCTCTAGTGAAGTTCCACAGAAAGCACTTTTTTAACTGAAGGCAAACGAATTTTTAGTTCAAGATAGTGGCTCCAAAACATTTTCCACTAGCAATTTAAATTATATTTCATTGAAGTAAGTGGCTCTAGACATTTTCCACTACAACAAGCAGGTGAACACATATTTATCGGTATAAAGATTTTTTTCCACAGTCAAGTATATATAAAGAATTTAATTGGTGGAACTCACGTTCTTAAGAAACTAGTTCTGAGTGGATGGCTAGCGGCAGGTGAAACTTACTACTACTACTAAGATGAAAGCAGATACGAACTGCGAAAATTGTATTTTCGTCTTCTTCTATTTTATTATAAGAGGTGTAAAATTTTTACCTGCTTTCAGTCATATAGCCAGTGACTAGTGATAGCGGAGAAAAAATATACAAATATATATAAAGACTCTTTTTATAAATGGGATTATTTTAGTTTTTTTAATGTATTTTTATGATTTTTTTCTTTGATAGGATATATAATGTTTGCACACATGCATACTTAACACAGGCTCGCACACATTCACACACACTCAGACATACACGGAAGAACGCAAGCTGATACACACTACAAAAGACTCATTCAGTATTTACACTATGATAAAAGAGTCATACTACTACGCTGCAGACACCCTCGCCGTATCTCTCTCTCAGAGAGAGCGACAGACCGATTTTAATCTGCAGCACAGTGTACACCTCGTGCGCTATTGATCGAATACTAGTTTGCCGGACAATATGCGGCGGCTGCAGCTCAGCACCGTGAGCACCACCACATAGGAACTGCAAATAGTCTTCGATAGACAGAGCTCGTGATGCCATCCGTTGTACCCCCTTAGCCCGTCTCTGAGTGGGACCTTCCAATATGCGATCTGCATACATCTTGGACCGAAGACCTACAAACTCCACAATCGGCAATCCATTCGTCTCGTCTTTCATGAGACCGATAACCTTCTTGTTTTGTGGAACAATACCATAAGGATTATCGGCCGCATAAGAAGACGTGGTACCTAATTACTTCATACGGATCGCAGTTCTTCACCCAATAGATGAAACTATCTGTATCTATATAAAGTAATTTAGGATCTGCAAAATGGGTTTTCGCAAACTCATAATGAAAGCGGTACATGTGGAGTGTGGACAGGTCTAGTATGCACATCCCCACATAGACAGGTTTAGTAGATTCTACTGCAATTTTAGCCATTTCCACAGCAACAAAATTCTTATTGAAAATGGTGATCCACATAAAATTTGGTCTGGCAATGCATTTTCGTACGCCATAACGCCCATCCCATTGCGTTCTAATAAAAATTTCATGTCGTTCCCTCAAATTCTCCATAGTTTTTCCGAAAATTGAATTATTCATTAATTTATAAAAATCTTTCTCAAAGTCACACGACGCGGAAGTTCTCTGTCTCGTATTCAGATCAATATACTCCTTCACCCAGGGGGACTGCTTGAAGGAAATGGCCCTGGTGATTTTAACCAGCTCCATACCCAAGCTGAGGCACTGCTGGAGGTTAAGATAGTGAATGATGTACCTCTGCTTGTCCCCCAACGTTGTCACCAGTTTCGATATGGAACCTCTTCAGGGAACTAGTTGCTCTGGACACAGAGGCAAATCGACATGCACATCATGCAAACTAATAGGGTATCTGAGTTCTGCTTCCACAACATACCCTACATTTGAATCGACGGCCATACCCTCCCGGATATTTTCACCTAATCCCTGGCATTCATCTTCGGACTGCCACGTAAACTCGCGAACAGGCAGACATTCCTTCATAGCGTGTCCGTATAAGTTATTCACACTTAGATACATTATATAACTTGAATCAAGGGATGCGTTAAACCTGTCACCCATCCGTGCGTTATTTGCTTTTGCGTGCCTATGAATACATTGCCGGAGCCCCCCACTGATCCCTCGCTCAAAGAAAAGAAGCATGGCAGGATCGGTCAATAATTCGATAGTGCACTTCGTTTTCTTGAGCATCGCGTCCCTAGACAACCCAGGTGCCGTGTAGTAGAAGGCAGGGTCCAGAGAATATGTGGTCATGCATAGACTCCGAAACTTCTCGAAAACGTCCGCAAGCAAGCGCACGTCTGTGTCCATGTACAGACATACGTACTCTTCTAAATTAGAAACGTTGAATTCCCTCCAGACACTCACAGCATGCTCATACTCTGCATTCGTTATCGTGTCACCTGTGAGGTTGCTGGAGAATGCAGTTATGTCGGGTAGCCTGGTTTCGTCGAGTTTGACCATACTATTCACATACTCGTATGGAAAATCCCCTTTCCTAGTCACAAGTTGAAACTTTTCCTCGTCGGGAAATGCAGCTCGAGTGATATCCATATCCGTCGGAGGTAGAGTTTCAATAAGTTTCTGTAGTGGTGCCTGCATGAAACGCAGTGTATCGAGGAAGCGCAGCGTAATTCTTGATGTCATTCATTTGGAGAATGACATATACTTCTCGACGCTCTCAGGTAGGACATTCACCTGATCTTTCTCCAAACCGAAATCGGCCAAGTGCTCAACTAGAAAATGAGCGTCACACTCACTTAAATTATAAATTAAACTGGTATGTCCCTAGGTAATTGGTACTTCAAATTGCACACATTGTGAGGAGCGCCACGGAATTTCCTTGTAAGATGACAGTAGTCCCTACGAGAAGTTTCCGCTTCTCTGTCCAACGGCAGCCCACAAATATGACACTCGGTGGCTTTATTATACAAATCTTCATTCACCTTCGATTTGGTCATTGGAACGTTGCCGCTGTACAGCTTATCAACCTCCAGTGAAAATTTCTCAAGCTCGGAGAGCAACCAAATCGATGGATTATCACCGACGTAAGATTTGTATCGGTTATGGTTGGTGTCATATGACGATACAATTTGGTACGCTGCCGCATAAGGTACGTCTTTTTCTGTAAAGGTGGTGTGGCAGGTCGTAGGATCGCCTTCGCAGCGGGTCACAGGAGCGAGGAGGCACTCAAAGTCGGCGTACACAACAAACGGACACCGCTCCTGGTCGTGAGCATTCCTGAACTTTATGAATTGGTTTTCCTGGGTAGGCATAATAACACGTACCGCATCCTTGGGAGTACAGTATACTAGATGCGTAGCTAATAACTGTTCAGAGCAGAAATAATTGAGACACATTAAACAAATATGTTTTACATTATGATCAGCTGATAGTTGGGAGAAAAGGAGTCGGGACATGTCCTTGATCCAGACATAGTGATAACTGTCACCTTCAGAAAAGAGCAGCATATATACATGCCGCTCACGCTCACCGGCAAATTTTGAGAAATGGAGGGGGCCGACTACGACATGCTTGTCTTCCACGTCTGTTTTGCTTTCCTTCTTCTCCATGCCATAAACGGGTACCGATATTCCGGTATTCTGCGCCTCAAATTTAGGTATGTCCTGGATCTTGACGGGGAACTCAACACCGTCAAAGTTATAATGTGCGATAATATCACTGACTTTGTATGTACATGGATGATAAGGGCAATATCTATAATTGTAGTTTCTCTCGCAAGCGAGGATTGACCATGTACAACAAGCCTGATCTTTTGTATTTTGGACATTAATGCATGCTTGTTTATTAGCTACATCTTTAGGCAGCTTGATATAGCTAGACCGTCCATTTCACTTATCGTGGACATGTATATGGATGTCTAGGTGTAGAATTCTGCTGAGTGCCTTAGCTGAGCCTTTGACTTCCATCTCGGAAAAACGGCCCAAAATGACACTCAAGGTGGATTTACGAAACCACTCAGCGACCGATGTGCTCCTCGTTATCACACCATTATCCCCCCAAAGATAGTGAATGCTGGTCTCTTCCTTACCAGACTGAACTTTTAGGGGGGGGGGGGGGGGTGCGATAACTCAATGCAGAGCGGTGCACTGCACTTAACGGCGGTATAACGGAGCTCGGTTTCCAGCACAGGGAGTCATGCATTTAAAAATCCAACAGGATCGCGGAACCCCCCTGCCGGGTTTTCGATGCGAGTGACCGAGATTCGCTCCTCGAATGCGTCGGCAATCGCCGAGTACTGCAACTGCGGTATGATGTCACCGACCTGATCTACTTCACTAAAAGGGCGGGTTAGAGAACTGCCACTAGCCACAGGATGATCACTAATACTATTACTGCTAATGATACTGGGGGTCCAGCCGGTGGATGGCGGTGTTGGCGATGGTGCGTGATCATCATTTAATGGAAGGGGTACGCGTGTTGGTACACGAACCTTACGCTAGCGGTGTCGTGGGCAGTCAGCTTCGGGAGGCGGAGAATGCGGCGACGAGAGGTCAGTGGGGCAGCCAGGCTGCGTGACATTGGTAGCGCAGTGGCGACCGCTTCCCTAGCGGCGGCTGTAGGCGGCCAGTGCGAGCAGCCGGCCAGAGGTTCGGCGATCTTGCCAGCTGCAGCTTCGCACACACGTGCTGGCCGCTGCGAGGGATCAGC
Source organism: Schistocerca gregaria (assembly GCF_023897955.1). NCBI lineage: Eukaryota > Metazoa > Arthropoda > Insecta > Orthoptera > Acrididae > Schistocerca > Schistocerca gregaria. Next base: position 110,425,862 of record NC_064925.1, read on the forward strand.
GGGCATGCCCCAGTGCGAGCAGCCGGGGACGGGTTCCGTGAACGCGGCTGACGCACTTGGTGGCTTGGGGAAATCCCCAGCGTGAGAGGCTTCGGTGGGCTTGAGAGAGGCGGCCTCTTCACGTGAGGCGACAAGGGGCGCTTTGGCGGGCGAGGCGTGTACCAGAGGGCGGTGTTGATGGTCGGGCTTAACCGCGACAGCCACATGCGCGACCGTCAGCTGGGGGTCGACCGCTGCAGAGATAAAGTAATATAAGTACACTGTCTACGGTGGTGAATTCTAACGATAGCAGAGATAGTTATAATGAGAGTGAGTGAGTAACTGCCTTTTTGGCTCTGACTCCAGGGCATGAACAATTCATCCGGACAGTCTATCGCACCATCGAAAAAATAATCAAGGCCATGATTCAATAAGTCTTTATAATGGTCTAGAACAAACAAGATATTTTATAAATGGAATTGCTAGAGAAAAAGAGATAAGTACATAAATATTATTAGAGATAGGTAATTTTTGACTTACAAGTAGGCGACTGTGTCTGGACGGCCTGGATCTGTTCATCAATAGAATGAAGGTCGTGGATGGTGTTTCCTGTAACAGAAGGAAAGATAATTTTTAGTTATTTTGAAAACGATAGCTAGAGTAAAAGAGGATTTAATTTTCGGTATACTCACGTGAGTGATGTTGTTCTGGAGCTGGGGGCTGAATCCAATTATGTATTGAACTACGTGGGGCACCCCCCCCAGCTCTGCTTCCAACTCTAGCTGCATTTCCCTTAAGTTATCTAGAAATAACGAAATAATAATAGTAATAATAATAATAATAATAAGACATATGAAATAAGAAAAGGAATATTTAAAATTTTTAATGTGAATGAGTAGAATATTTAAAAAGAATTATACTCACAAGGCAATTCCGAATGTGACTGTAGCACAGGACACTGTTGGACACTAGCCCTCTCCTCGCATTCAAGTATCAAGCCTGCTAGGTTCACTATAACAATGAGATAAATTATATAATTAATAAGCGGAAATATGTATGAGGTATACAGGAAAATGGATAATGAAGAAATATAAATTATTTACTTACTCGGTAATGGCGTATCCTGGACCTTGGACCTCTTGGCTAATGAGGGCATGCTGGCAGCGAAAAAACAAAGGAACGATGCGGCAGACAACGGACGAGTGAAAAAGTTGAGCAGGGGGTGACTCTTTATATAAGTGTGATGACGTAGTATGCCGGCCGGTGTGGCCGAGCGGTTCTGGTGCTCCAATATGGAACCACGCGACCGCTACAGTCGCCGGTTCGAATCCTGCCTCGGGCATGGAAGTGTTTGATGTCCTTAGGTTAGTTAGGTTTAAATAGTTCTAAGTGCTAGGGGACTGATGACCTCAGACATTAAGTCCAGTAGTACTCAGCGCCGTTTGAACCATTTGACGTAGTATCACGTGATATTAGGATGAATGAATGGGTGTTGAGGATTGTGTAGGGGTCGTGAATGAGTTCACTAGCAACTCTGGTGGCTGAAAGCTGAGCTTCTCAGATGCTTCCATGACAGGGGAGGGAGCTGAGCATTTTATAAAATAATTGATCGTATTTAGAATGGGGAGTGAATTGAGGATTTGAGATCATAAGATATGTTAGGATGTATGATTTATTATTAAAAGTATTTTATATAGATGTAATTGGAGGTTGAATGTATTAAAAGGTTCAAATGGCTCTAAGCACTATGGGGCTTAACTTCTGAGGTCATCAATCCGCTATACTTAGAAACTACTTAAACTTAACTAACCTAAGGACATCACACACATCCATGCCCAAGGCATGATTTGAACCTGCGACCGTTGCAGCAGCGCGGCGACTAAATAAAAGGGCTCCAAATAAATAGAGTGCAGCCCTTCCTTAGTTCCCCGATCAGCACAGCGCAGTCTGAGCCTTTTTGGGCAATAGCGGCAATTTGGTTAGAATTTGAGTGAGTGGACAAATAAATGGACAAATTTATCTGTAGATCTGTTACAGGTCTGAATTGGAATGAATACCTTGATGCGTGTGGTTGTGTTGCCAAGTGTAGTGTACTACTGGAGTTTAGAAACTGCCTTATGTCAGCCTTACATATCGAAACCTATGAGAAGTAAAAATTTCAAAAAGATATGTCGCAAATAAATAAAGTGCACTCCTCCCTCCTTCCATCAGCGTATGCACTGAAATTATTTCCGAAAATTAGCAGTTGTTGGGCTATTTGGAGGTAAATGTTTTACATTATTTACGAGCGTTTCGCATGTCTGTAGGCTGTGCTATGAGTTATTTTTAACTGTTTACAATTATCAAGCGTGTGTCTAGAACATTATAAATGAGTTATGCAGGAGTGTTTTGCAGGTCTGTGTGATGTGGGACATGTTGGTGTGATACATATACTCCATTCCTAAATAAAGTAAATTAGTTCCTCCATCCTTGGACTAGTGCAGGGTGAGTACGTTTACCAGAAACGTGTAGGAAGAGGTTAAGTGCTGGTGGGTTAGTTTGAAACAATTTTTTAGATTGGTGGCGGAAGCGCAAGTGAGCTTTGTTTACTGGCAGATTTCAAACTTGGCGCTGGTTCCTAGGAGGAGGAGGTGGCGGTCGGGTTCTCGAAAAGTAGTTGAAATTAGGGAGATGAACACGTTTGCATATGTATATGAAACTGTAAATTCAATTATTTAATATGGCGGGGTGGTGAGAGTGAATTAGCGAGCATTCTGGCGACGAGCAAACGCGCTTTTTATACGGTCATGGTGGATTCCACTGTCGGTCAAACTCTGGCGCCAAACGTATCCTTTGTCCGGCACACTGTCGACAGATTCCATCCTGTCCAGCGTTAAGTGCTCGTGGGCGCGGAAAGACGTTTACGCAGTCAGACTCTGAGGCGTGCGCGGGTGACTGTTTGTGGCAGGACCCTGAGGCACCGCTGGCCGTGGGGGTGTGTGGGCACCACCGGTCGCTTGATGTCAGCCGGATAGGGAGCTGTCGAAGGAGCGGGCTCAGCCGGCCGCGCGTACGTCAGCTGCGCTCTGGAGTTTCACTGTGTGAGCATGGAGAAGTCAGTTGGGACACACCTGCATGACCGTAATGTCTGAAATAAAGAGTCATTTTCCAGGTATTTACAGAAGGCCATGTCCATTGCGTGTACGGCGGGTGTGTGACGTAAGCGAGGCGGCGGCGCAGCGATTGTACAGTCATTACGCACGTGCGAGAGGAAGACAATTAGCGGCCGTTCTAGTGCGGTCCAAATGTGCTGTTATATAGTCGAGGGAGATTGCACTGTCGAGCAAACTTTGCCGCCAAAAGGGTAGCACTGGGTTCTCGCTCTCACGGGGACATGTGGTGGACGGTGAGCGGTCGGCATCGACAGGTTTGAACGTGGCGCCGAAAGTGTTGCAGCGAACGGCCGACCGTTGTACGATTCAGCTCCGAAGCAGACAATTTTGGCGGGAAACGTGCGGAGGCGACGAATACACGTGGTGAGGGGACAAGGGGCTGCTGTGACGTCAAACTCGGCAAGTGGTGGTGGTGGTTGTTGGGATGTTTAAGAGGGACTAAACAGCTAAGGTCATCAGTCCCCCACTCGGCAAGTTCCAGCGTGTGCAGCGAAAACATGTTTACGGCGTGGGAGCGATCGCTGGGCTCACCCCCCACGCTGGTGGCTTCAAATGGCTCTGAGCACTGTGGGACTTAACAGGAGTGGTCATCAGTCCCCTAGAACTTAGAACTACTTAAACCTAACTAACCTAAGGACATCACACACATCCATGCCCGAGGCAGGATTCGAACCTGCGCCTAGAACCGTGAGACCACCGCGGCCGGCCCGCGCTAGTGGCCGGCCGCCTCACGTGACAGGTGTAGGCAGTGTCTCCGCGCGCTGGCCAGGGGATGGCGAGGATTTGAACTAATTCAGTTGGAGCGCGGACGTAGTAGTGACTGCAGTGCGATATCAGAGATGTGTGTGCTGACTGCGATGGAGAACAAGTGATGACCGTAATGGTTGAAACAAAATCTTCAATCTCTTCCCCCTTGCAAAATCAAAGGACGTGAATTACGTTACTATAAGTGCAGCTTATTATTTGACGCAATTATGATAGGCTACCAGTGAAAAACGATAAGTTATGCAGAAAGCTCGTACATGTGTACAATTATGGTGTTGGGATTTGAACTAGTTATAGATTTTTGTTATGGATGTACGTAAAATGGCTTTCTCACTGAGAAAATCGGACATCTTGAATAAATAATAAATGATAATAATAAACAGAAGTACAGTTTTCGAGAGAATATCGTGTTGGAATTTGAATTTGGAGGGAATTTTCTAGTGGAGGTAGTTCAATAATAATAAATAATAATAAATGATAATAAATAATAATAAATTATAATAAATGATAATGAATGATAATAAATAATACTGAATGTTAATGAATGATAATCAATAACAATAAAATACAAGTACAGTCTTTGCAGCCTGTTGGAATTCAAACTTTCCGCCATTTTTTCTTCTGGAGACTTAGGTTAGTGGATGTAGCACAATTGCGCTATCTTCCCGCCAAATGCCGCCATATTGGATGACGTCACGCGATGTTGCCAAGTCTACATGCCGCCATCTTGGATGACGTCATTGTCGCCATCTTGAATAAATTTGGCAACAATGCAAAGTGCGTTGGCACGAAGGTTGTCCTCCTACTCACATTCAGGTGGTCCCACATGTTGCAAAAGGTGTTTCCAGTACACCCACATGTTGCTAAGATTGTATCGACCAAACTGCATAAGTTTCCCTTGGAAGCCATTACACATCGTCCAATAGGTGCCGATCCCTCCCAATCCGATTTCCATATTTTTTGAACCCTAAGGAAAGACATTCGCGGTCACTGATTTGCTTTTCGCTAAGGGTTGTGTTGTTACTCAACATTGGTCCGTGAAAATGAACATTAGTCCTCACATATAAAGCCACACATATGGATAAAACCTTTCAGTCTATGCTAAAGCTTTGAAGTAGCACAGAAAAAGACATCACGAAGACAGATCTTCCACATGTTATGCGGAAGCCTTCAGCCGACAATATCAACACCATAATAAAATTACACAAGTTGGTCCGTGTATTGTGGGAAGCACAGAAGTTTCGCAACCTTTGCAGATACCATAATGCGAGTATCACGAAACAATAGAGTATAAAGATGCAGATAGTTTGTTCACCGGTTAAAACGCAACACCTTTTTTTTACTGAGATGTAAAAGCAAATATATTCTCTTAAAGGCAACTAAAACATTAACAGTTCATACAAAGAGAATACAGTTATACAGCAGTGCATGGTAAGGCTCATAGAGAAACATTTCACTAAAATACTCTTGAAGCTTTGCTAAACGTTTGATCAAAGTTTCTCGACCGAGCGTAGTTTCTCGTTATTTGTTTACAAAGAAGTGGAGCTGAAAACGTAGTCGCCGGCCTTTGTGGCCGAGCGGTTCTAGGCGCTCCAGTCTGGAACCGCGGGACAGCTACAGTCGCTGGTTCGAATCGTGCCTTGGTTCAAAATGGTTCAAATGGCTCTGAGCACTATGGGACTCAACTGCTGTGGTCATTAGTCCCCTAGAACTTAGAACTACTTAAACCTAACTAACCTAAGGACATCACACACATCCATGCCCGAGGCAGGATTCGAACCTGCGACCGTAGCAGTCGCACGGTTCCGGACTGCGCGCCTAGAACCACGAGACCACCGCGGCCGGCAATCCTGCCTTGGGCATGGATGTGTGTGATGTACTTAGTGTGTTAGGTTTAAGTAGTTCTAAGTTCTAGGAACTGATGACCTCAGATGTTAAGTCCCATAGTGCTCAAAAAACTTTGGGTGGTGTCACCGCCAGACACCACACTTGCTTGGTGGTAGCCTTTAAATCGGCCGCGGTCCGGTAGTATACGTCGGACCCGCGTGTCGCCACTATCAATGATTGCAGACCGAGCGCCGCCACACGTCAGGTCTAGAGAGACTTCCTAGCACTCGCCCCAGTTGTACAGCCGACTTTGCTAGCGATGGTTCACTGACTTCTACGTTCTCATTTGCCGAGGCGATAGTTAGCATAGCCCTCAGCTATGTCATTTGCTACGACCTAGCAAGGCGCCAGTTTCCGTACTTTTGATATTGTGAATCATGTACCATAAAGAGCGACGTTCTCCATTAATGGATTAAAGTTGAGTATTCCACCAGCTACGTCCGTTTTTCTAAATTCGAATTCCCTTGTCATGTTCCAGACCTCACGCCAGCCTGCGTGAGATGAGACGCGTGCATTTCGGCCTCCTTTAGAAAAACACGGTTGGCTCTCCTGGCAACCACAACATTTGGCGATGAGGCAATACCGCGTTCTTTTCTACATTGCTCTGATTTACTTGTGTAATGGCTTCACCACAATCTCCAGATGTACTGTCCGAATTTTATCGCTTACAGAATCAGCAGACGCAGGCCTTACTGGATGCCCTTGGACAGCTCCTCCAGGGTCAACGTGCGATGCAAAACGATGCGGCAGCAGCCGCTTCACCGCTAACGCAGCCACAACACGCTGTTTCACCCACTTTTCGACCTTTTGATGCTGCACTGGAAAGCTGGACGGAGTGGTCCCGCCAATTTGGATTCCATCTCGCCGCCTACAGAATTCAAGGTAACGAGCGGCAGCCTTTCCTCCTTTCATCCGTTGGCGTGAGCACGTACCGTGTGATAGTCAAATTATTTCCCCGACACGACGTAGCAACTCTGTGCTACGAAGAAATTTTGTCTGCATTAGATGCATATTTCAAAGAATCAGTCAATGTAGTTGCCAAACGGTATACCTTCTTTCGTACAAAACGTACGGCACGTCAGACTAATCGGGAGTGGGTTGCAACCTTGCAAAGCCTTACTAGGGATTGTGCTTTTGAGTGTCAATGTCGACTCCCTTATTCAGATACTATGGTACGTGATGCAATTGCACAGAACGTTTCTTATGTTCGTATAAGGGAACAGATTTTGAAACTAGTAAATCCCTCCCTTCAACAAGTGATGGACATATTGGATCGCAGGACACACTTGACTTTGCCCAGGAATCATTTGAAACTTCGCCAGCAGTGTGTCAGGTTAACCGGCCCGCCGGGCGAGCTGCACGGAACAGTAAACAGTTCTCGCGCCCGGCCGCGCCGCTGCCGCCAGGCTCTCAGCCACGTGTGCCGCGACGGCAAGCTAATGCAGTGCTGAAATCATGCCAGCGGTGTGCTACTAAACATTCGCGTGAGAATTGCCCGTCACGCCACGCTATTTGCTTTTATTGTAATAAAAAATGACATGTTCAGAGTGTTTGGCAGAAGAAGCTCAGATCAGAAGCTCAAAACCATTCCAGGCCCTTTGCTTCGCGCCGGAATCGGAATCGAACCAAGGATACTCAGGCTCGCGAAATTTCGCCAATGGAAATTCATGTAGTTCATTCCACTCCGCCCAGTGCCACTCTCTCTAACAGTGACTGTGTTCGTCCCAAAAATAGTGTGCGTCGACATCGCCGGAACTCCCGTCAAGTCGCAAGTGATTATGTACCAGTGTCAGTTCACGTTGCACGAGACAGTCGCTCTTGTCGTCAGCAGGACAATAAACTTTTTGTAGACTTGGACATTAACGGCAAAGTGATACCATTCCATCTGGGTACCGGAGCTGCAGTTTCACTGGTCAATCAAGACACTTACAAACTGCTGGGCACACCTCCGTTGCGTGCCGCAAATGTTAAATTAAGTAGTTATTCAGGACAAAACATCCCTGTGTTAAGACAGTACAGCCTTCTTGCAACATACAAAGGACAAACAAAACTTGTGTCATTTTACGTCCTTCGTTCTTCTTCTGCAGTGAACTTGTTTGGTTTCGATTTACTTCAGTTGTTTAACTTGTCTATAGTAAATAAGGTCCTATCAGTGAACCAGACTGTGCCTTCAGACGGTGTTTATCGTCTATGTGAAGAATTTGCAGACATTTTTGCACCGGGCCTCGGTTGCGCTAAGAACTATAAAGCACATTTGGAACTGAAAGTACAGAGCGCGCAATGTTCCCCACGCATTGCGTGATGAGGTCGCAAAAACATTACACGATTTGGAATCACAAGGTGTAATTGAACGTGTGCAGGCTTCTCTCTGGGCATCACCCTTAGTAATTTTGCCAAAACCTTCCGGAAAGTTGAGACTTTGTGTGGACTTCTAGGCAACAGTGAATCCACAACTAGTGATTGCAACTTTTCCTTTACCCCAACCGGAAGATCTTTTTGACAAACTGACCCCGGGCAAATATTTTTCGAAGTTGGACCTAGCAGGTGCGTACTTGCAAATATCGGTGGACGAAGAATCCCAGCGCGTTTTGGTGGTTAACACGCATCTTGGGTTGTATCAATTCAAACGACTGCCATTCGGGTGTGCATCCGCTCCTGCATTGTTTCAGCAATATCTACAAACTGTTTGTGCGTCGGTCACTACTGCAGCAAATTATCTGGACGATATTGTGATCTCTGGAAAGACGGAAGAAGAACATTTGGCCAATCTCAGAACATTATTTCAGGTCTTGCGACAAAATGGTCTTCGCTTACGGAAGGACAAATGTGTGTTTTTTGCTCGGGACTTGCCATACCTGCGACATGTAATCAATGCCCAAGGCATACATCCCAGTCCCACGCACCTCCGTGCCATACACGACTTGCCTTCGCCGTAGAATTTGAAGCAGCTACAGAGTGTGCTGGAAAAAATTAATTATTATCAACGTTATATACCACACGCCGTAAAGGCGTTCCGTTCGTCTGGACGACGGATTGTGAACGCGCCTTACGCCAGTAGAAATCGGCGGTACTTTCCAATACTTGCCTTACGCCATTCGATCCCCAGAAGACCCTCTTGTTGATGGTGGATGCATCGGATTTCGGGATCGGTGCCGTGCTTGCGCACAAAGACGGATCGCACGATCGCCCTATTGCCCTTGCGTCCAAATTACTCTTGTCTGCGCGAAGAAATTATTCACAGATCGAGAAAGAAGCATTGGCTTTCGTATTTGGTGTTACAAAGTTTCATGATTTCTTGTATGGTCGTCACTTTACCATAATCACAGACCACAAACTTTTGACATCGCTTTTTCATCCGACCAAGCCTATACCTCCACGTACAGCGCAGAAATTCATTCGCTGGTCTATTTTCCTCTCGCAGTACCCCTACGATATCTTGTATCGGTCCACTGCTAAGCACGGAAACGCCGATGCGTTGTCCCGCTTGCCTGTTGCTGAGGATAGGGCATTCGATTCCTCCGAACTGGCTTGCATGTTCATTGATGCGGAAACCGATGACGTGGGGGAATCGTTTCCGATTGATTTTCTTCGTGTACCTACAGTCACAGCTTCCGACCCTGTCCTTGCTCCCGTTCTGCGTTTTGTTGCTACGCAATGGCCCTTGTCAAAGTCACGGATCGGGAACCCTTGGTTCGCCGGTTTTTTGATCACAAGAAGAGACGTTTTGTACTACGTGATGTTTTGCTGTTGCGTTCTGATAATGATCAGTCCAGGGTCGTGGTACCACGTTCGTTACAGTCCTTTGTCTTACAGCTTCTTCACGAAGGACATTGGGGTACAGTGAGAACGAAACAACTTGCTCTTCAGCACTGTACTTGGTTCGGAATCGATGCCGCGATTACGAATATGTGCTCTTCTTGCATGTGTGTGCCGAATAACAGTCAGCACCATCGCGGAAATTCTTTCCATGGCCAAAAGCCACTTCCTCTTGGCAGCGCTTACACATCGATTTTGCTGGTCCATTCTGGAATGCTCTATGGTTGGTTGTGGTAGATTCATTCAGTAATTTTCCTTTCGTTGTCCGGATGTCTTCCACGACGTCCTCTGCCACCATCCAAGCGTTACCCGCTTCTTTTGCATTGAAGGTCTTCCACAGACTACTGTTTCCGACAATGGCCCACAATTCATGTCCGCAGAATTTCAGTCATTTTGCAAGGCCAATGGTATTCAACATCTGATGTCCGCGCCTTTTTCGCCACAGTCAAACGGTGCCGCTGAACGATTGGTCAGGACTTTCAAGTCACAGGTGTTGCAGTTAAAAGAGTCGCATTCTCGGGAGGACGCGTTATTGCTCTTTTTGTCCTTGTATCGCTCTCAGCCCCGAGATGGTCGCTTGCCGGCTGAGTTGCTCCACGGTAGTCGTCATCGAACCTTGATGTCTTTGCTACATCCGCCGCATCAGGTTCCTGTGCAGCAGCAGACACCTGGTTTTGCTCCCGGCGACGTTGTCTACTATCGCCAATATCGAGGTTCACGGCGTTGGCTCGAAGGGCGCATTCTTCGCTGCCTTGGACGCGCTATGTATCTGGTTTTGGGGGCCTCTGGTGAGGTGCGTCGGCACCTCAATTAGCTGCGCCTCTGTCGTCGCACGGGATCTGCCACTCGCCGTCTGCTTTCAGCGACGGTGCTGTCCGGTCAGCGCCCCGAGGACCCATCTACTGGTTTACCTCAACCTCAGGTGTTACCGACGCTGCCTTCCATTTTGCCCCATGGCCACGCGCCGCCGCTGCCGTCACCACCGCCGCCGCCGCCGTCACCGCCGCCACCTGTTCTCCCGCCGGCGACGCCTGCAGTGGACGCGTCGCTGCAACCGCCCGGCGCCTCCCTGGGTCACGCGCCGCTGATCGCTTCTCGTGATCAGTTGTTCTCCGAATGGAACTCTTGCCCGGTCCGGACCATATCTCGTCTTCGCCCGTCGTGTGCCCCGGCCCGATGGAGGTCGACCCCTCGTCCCCTCCTGTCTCTCTACGGGCGCATACACCGCATGTTGGCGTGCACCCTGGAGCAGGTTTTCAGGCGTTTCTTTGCTCCCCGCGGTCCGAATGGCAGGGTGCGGGTGGCACAGCCTCGCCTGTTGTTAGGCTCCCCAGCTCTTCGCATACGTCAACATGCGGTCCTCCCCACGGCAGGCGGAAGCCTTATACCACAACCGTACGCCGATTTGCGGGGGAGGAATGTGGTGTCACCGCCAGACACCGCACTTGCTAGGTGGTAGCCTTTAAATCGGCCGCGGTCCGGTTGAATACGTCGGACCCGCGTGTCGCCACTATCAATGATTGCAGACCGAGCGCCGCCACACAGTAGGTCTAGAGAGACTTCCTAGCACTCGCCCCAGTTGTACAACAGACTTTGCTAGCGATGGTTCACTGACTTCTATGCTCTCATTTGCCGAGACGATAGTTAGGATAGCCTTCAGATACGTCATTTGCTACGACCTAGCAAGGCGCCAGTATCCGTACATTTGATATCGTGAATCATGTTCCATAAAGAGCGACGTTCTCCATTAATGGATTAAAGTTAAGTATTCCACCAGCTACGTCCGTTTTTCTCAATTCTAGTTCCCTTGTCATGTTCCAGACCTCACGCCAGCCTGCGTGAGCTGAGACGCGTGCATTTCGGCTCCTTTAGAAAAACACGGTTGGCTCTCCTGGCAACCACAACATTTGGCGACGAGGCAATTTGAACCAAAACATAGTCTCGTAATAGATTTCGCATATACGTTTAGGGCAGATTCCAGCTTGCTCTTGTGAGATGTTCGTTGTGAACCTTGCATCCTGTCTCTTGGCGCTAGGAATATACGGGAGTCAGATGTAAGAGTTTCTAATGGATCGATGAAATTAGAAACGCCGCGCTTCGTATCTGTGAGTCAAGAAATAAGTTGATTATTTTTATTGCATAGTTATATGATTGCGTACATACACTCCACTGTAACAGGCTAGAGAACATGTTTTGTCATATTGATACACGTCATGAAAGTGAAGTTAGGTGTCCAATACTACCATTTGCGTTTATTTCTTCAAGTGAAACGATTTATTCCGAAATTTCGTTCATTTTGTAGCTGTACAGTGATTGCAACAGTAATTCAGTGTATGCATAAAAAAACACTTGTATGCTGAGTGTATAGATACATGTACGCAATCTATTGTCTTGAATATGTTAAGTACGATGGTAGTCCACAAAGTAAGATTCGTTTTTATTTCTATCCGCGCCAGCGCTACGATCGTAGTTCCGAGCATGGGCGGCAGTTACTTTGACTCAAGGAGAAGTCGTGTACGGCATTTTCAGATCGCTGCTGCCAACGCGTGCTTTGTAGTGCTTCTTTATAATGTCAGCCGTAATTGAAAATGCCGCCGTGTGTGAAATCAGATCTGTGATTCGTTTTCTAAATGCAAAGAAAGTTAAACCAAAGGAAATTCATCGGTACATGTGCGAGGCTTACGGACAAAATCCTATGAGTGATTCAATGGTTAGAAGATGGATCGGACTGTTCAATGAAGGACGTGATCAAGTTCACGATAAAGAATGAAGGGGACGACCGTCTGTGGTTACTGATGACCTGGTTCGCACAATTGCAGAGAAGATTAAGCACAACCGTAAGTTTACACTTAGTGCCCTAAATCTGTCCTTGGTGGTCAACACTTCAACGATGATGACGAACTGAAACAACATGTTACCACATGCTTGAATACACAAGCGGAAGAAGGCACACAAAAACTTGTGCCACGCTATGACAAGTGCCTAAAAAATTTTGGAAGCTTTGTAGGGAAGTAGTTTCATAGTTGTAGATTTTTGTACAGTAAATATTTTTCTGTACCTGTACACGTTTGTTTTATATAACCAAACGGAAATTACTTTGTGCACATACCTAGTATAACAGGAATTATTACATCCCGATAAACTGAGTGCTCTAGTTAAACTACAGACTTATTTAAAAAAGTGGAACACTCAGTGTTGCTGTTGTAGCGTTCATATTGAAGCCACAATTTGCAGATCAACGCTGTGTTGTAAATGTCAAATACGTGATAATCGTTGCATACACAATGACATACCGAGCGAGGTGGCGCATTGGTTAGCACACTGGACTCGCATGCAGCAGGACAATGGTTAAAACCTGCGTCCGGCCATCCTGATTTAGGTTTTCCGTGATTTTCCTGGACCCTTCAGAGAAATGCCAGGATGGATCCTTTGAAAGGGCACAGCCGACTTCCTTCCCTAATTCGGTGGGACTGGCGACCTCGCTATGCGGTCCCCTCCTCCCACAACAACCAACCTATCACTGAACTACAATGGCTTAACGGATTCAGATAATGTTCATGAGGACTCTGTATCACTGTTAGGAGCAATTGTGAAAATGGAGTGACTAGTTCAAGTTATAGTGGAGATTACGGTTAGACAAGTCACAAATGGTTTAAGCAAAAATAGAAAAAATTGTGGAAAGGAAAGTAGACAAATCTGTGTCACAGAAAAATAAATTCAAGACTGAAAAATAAGCGCAAAATACAGAAAACTAAAAAAAAAGAAATGAAACTAGTTTCATTTAAGACACACGTGATTATTCAGTAGGAGTTGTGAAGCAAATGTCTTTTATCGGTTTCCTCTCGTTGTTTCTCATAGTGCTGAAATCACTTAGCTAGTATTCATATTCGTACCTGTTAACTGCGGCGTCTTTAGGAAACAGTTGCGTAATTTCTCCGGTATGGCTTTGTGTGGGCTTCAGTAAAATGGGAGTGCCGTTTGGAGGTGCTAGTAAGTATCACCAACAATAAAACACTGAATTGGCACGCGATGTCCAATCGAACGAATACGTAATTGAGATTACAGTGAATCATGCGTTCTTCATATCGATATTCTTAGATTTCAATGAAGCTTGGCAGCGTTTATTGTGCCTTTATGTTATATCTGTAACTATAGTTAGATTTTAGCTACGACGCAGCTCATAAGCCGAAGGAAGCAAGGGCAGGCCACTATTGTACAATAAGAGTCTGCATCCCATGCATCCGACGTGTTGATAAGAAAATAAAAAAAAAGATAGGAAAAGGAAGTTGAGGTTTCGTAACATGACGATCAATTTGACATTGGAGGAGAGGGAGGAGGTCAGTGATTAACGTCCCGTTGACGCCGAAGTCACTACAGACGGAGCACAAACTCGGATTAGGGGGCCAAATCGACCGTTCCCTTCCAAACGAACTATCCTGGCATTAGCCTGGAGCGATTTTAGGGAAAACACGAAAAACCTAAATCAGCATGGTCGGACCTGGGTTTTAACCGTAGTACTCCCGAATGCGATCCTGTGCGCTAATCACAGCGCCACTTCGCTCGGTAATTTGACATGGGCAGCGGTGCCATAGATACTGCACTGTGGTGCGTGTGATAGTGGTAGCAAGACTTTAGAAACAATTTGCAAAGCTACATAGATTGATCACCAGGGATCTCTCCAACTGCATGTTACACTTGCCTGTCCAACTGAACATAACTTGTCTTTTACATCTTTGAGATTATGCCCTGTTATTAATAAATGATCGGCGAAAGTTGTATTATGAACATTGGTGCCTTTTTTCCCTGGAAGGTGTTCCTTGAATTTTATCGAAATAGTTCGGCATGTTTGCCTCATGTAATATGTGGTACAGTTGTCGCAAATATTATTTTATAAACTGCAGAGTTTTGCAAAGGGGAAAGCGTAGTTTCAAGTTTCGTATGATGTTATTTTTGAAAGAATTATTAGTGGCGAAGGCTTTCCAACAATTATACGTATTTTGAAGCCGACGCCGAATTTTGTAAGAAACTGGACCCAGAAATGGTATAGAGAATTTTTTAAAAAATTAGGTTTATTATATTGAAATGCCCAGGATGGTGATTCTCTTATTGGTTTTGCTACTAAAATATGATTTACTGTTCAAGGGTGGTAGCCATTGTTGACTGCAACAGTTTTAATCAGAGTGATTGAAGATTAGAGATTTTCAATAGTTACAGGGATGGAGGAGGCTCCATGGATAGCTGAATGAAAACTGGCTTTCATATGGGAATAAGGGTGTACTGAAGCGAAAGTTATAATCTGATTAGAAATGGTTTCGCTACGGAAGATATTGAATCTTATTTTGTCGTCTACTATCGTAAGAGTGAGACAGAAAGTTTAACTGCCGGAACTCATTTTCAGGGTCACAAGCGAAAGAAATACTTTCGTGAAATCCGTTAAAAATTTGAAAGCTTAATTAAAACCAGAAATACCAACATTGTAGAAAAGGATGCTTTGGTAGCTAAGTCTGATAACGGTAATACCATTGGAGCTGCTAGTAAACCAGAATACGTTACAAAAACTCTACAGTTCTTTCAAGAAAACGATATTTCTGAGCTACTTTGCAGAAAGAAGTCAGATCCTCAACTAACGATGCCAAATCTCTTCTTAATCTTTTCGAAAAAGCAGTTAATCAACGTGAAACCTCAACCGCCTAAGATACGATCTCAGTAGAAAGTCCGTAAGAAAGACCATCCGATCCGCCCAATGGCAAACGGTATCAAAAGAGCTTTTACGACTTAGCCAAATTTCTGCAGGACATTTTGAAAAATTGTTCGTTTTTCAAAATAATTGTTCCAACAGTCAAAATTTAGTTTATGAAATTAATGACGTTCAATATTATAGAGATACGAAATTATTTTCGTTTGACACTAAAAATCTCTATACTAACGTGCCACTACTTGTAATCTTAGTCATAGCAGAAAAAAATTTACGTTCGTTCAAAAAAGACTTACCTTATGCACAAATCACCGATTTTATGAATTTACTTCGTATAGTAGTGAAATAAAATTGTTTTGAGTTTAATGTAAAGTTGTATCAGCAACTAAATGGCCTTGCAATGGGGAACCTCTTAGCAGGAATTCTTACAGATGTGTTCATCAACTCCTTATAAGTAAAATTTTCCATTGATTTCCAAGCATAATCTGTAGGTATTCTTTCATACGCTAGATACGTCGACGACATATTGATCACTTACAAAGGGCATAGTGATGGTATTGATAGACTTTTCAAAATTTTTAATGGCTTTCACGAAAATACTTCTTTCACTTGTGAACTTGAAAATCAGATCCAGCAGTTAATCTTTCTAGATCTCACTCTTACGACAGTAGACGACAAAATTAGCTACAGTATCTTCCGTAAAGGAACCATTCCTGATCAAATTATAACTTTCGCTTCAGTATACCCACATTCTCATAAGAAAGACTTTTTTCATTCAGCTATCCATAGAGCCACTTCCACCCCTCATTCTAGTAAAAATCTCAAATCTAAAATCAGTCTGATTAAAAATATTGCATTCAGCCATGGCTATGACCTTTCCATAGTAGATAATACTTAAGTAGTAAAACCAACTGTCTTCCGTAGTAAATCAACAGGAGAATCACCACCCTAAGCCTCACTAATATTGAAATGAATTAAATGAAAACGTCGTTCACTATATCATTTCTGGGCCCAGTTTCTTACAAATAACAGCGTCGGCTTCAAGATAGGTATTACTGTAGAGCAGCCTTCTCCACTAATAGTTCTTGAAAAATTACCGTCATACGTAACTTGAACCTACGCTTTCCATTTGCAAAACTCTCCTGTTTATAAAGTAACATTTGCAGCAATTGTCCCTCCCATTACATAGGGCAAACATTCCAATCTATTTCGATAAGATTCAAGGAACACCTTCTACGGACAAAAGGCATCAATGTTCATAATTCAACTTTCGCCGATCATTTATTAATCACAGGACACAGTCGTAAGGTATAAAAAACGGGCAGATCTTGGACTCAGAGAAACAAGGTTTTAGGCATCATAGAAGAGCTGGAAATTTTTAAACACCTATCTCTGAAGGAGGGTCTCATTCTTAACGAACATTTGCAATTACGCAACAAAAACTGTTTTCAAGGCGCAGAGTTGCTAATTGAAATGGTTTGAATGACGATTCCTCCTCAGTGTAGTCACCTAAACATCGTTTTCCCTATCAATCTCATATTTTCTCTGTTTATTACCTGAACTCTACTTTCTTTTGTAAAAAGACTTTTACGTTATGTTGTAACTTTCATATACTTGTTCCTATATGTTACCAGTAATTTTTTAAATTGTCCTTGCAACGCCTCAGTTAATCCTAAGCTGTCTGTGTATTGATTACTTCCTGCTAGATGGTGCGAATCTGCTTTCGCGTCCACCTCGTGGCTGTTTTGCTGTGTTTGCCGTTTAGTCTGGCGGTAGCGGCTGTATTATGCCTCTCTTGGGCCTAAGCGATCTTGCGGTTATCATTATATTCCGTGGGGTACTTTATCTGGTTGGCATTTATGTTACACTTTTATTTCTATGTCATTTCTCTTTGACTAGAGCACTTTCGCTCAGACGTTTTAAACCACGGTGTGATTACATGTTGAAACGTCCCCTTTGAACAATTTATACACGACTGTACTTAATCTGAGACACAATATTTTTTTAGTGCAACACAATCTGACTTTCAATAATCCCTACAAGAGAATGGCCCTGACTAACATTAACCTATATGTTTCACAAATCACTTACCTCACAAAAATCTTCGTTACTCGAACTACTGCAATACAGCGAGTGCCACTACTGCCAGCTAACTAAAAGATTCAAACTACGGAAGTCACTAACTACTGATAGGCACGGTTAGCAAATGAAAGATTTTAATAGAGAACAAACAATGTATTTACCTTTATAGTCATAATATATATACTACAATGGCAGACAACAATGTAAACCAGCCACAGACTGCACACAGCACAGCCAGGGATTTTTCATACAGAGCGCTATGTGGCGTTACCAATAAGAAAACCTAAACAGCCTACTTACATAGCCCCCATGCTCCCCACAAAAAATTTTTACAAATTGTTTTGGGCAGTGGCCAATAATGATTTGATAAAATTTTTCATAATTACAATAACAAAGATATCAAATACACACACTTATTGATACAATGTTGGTCAAAAGCTAAAATTTTCTCTGAGTCCATAAAGACAGTCCTGATCATTCATGAAAGTAAAATTGCAGTGTTTTTCTCAAAGTCTGATTAGTGAAAGAAAATGCACACAGAAGTAGTGGATTTCCATGCAGTCTTGAAAAAGTAGTGATGTCCTTTCAACGGAAAGACAGTGCTGACTCTTGACATGCAGACAGGTAATGGGCCATAACAGAGCAAACCCACAGCAGAGTCAGTTGAAGTTTTGAAGAATACTGGTAGGTAGGTCATCACAGAGCAGACCCACTGTAGTCCTGGTTGAGATTATGGTATTGGTGGGCCACCAGAGATGCAGACCCACTGCAGTCCTTGTAGAAATAATGGTATTGGTGAGTCATCAAAGGTGTAGACCCACTTCAGTCCTTGTAGAGATAGCCAGCAGCCATCTGTTGCGACTGTGCAGGTGCACAATCACCACCGAAGAGTCTTGCAGAGAATATAGCAAGTCCATAAACCACCACTTGTCCACTCACAAAGAATTTGTTTGAAATGTCTTTAGGACCAGCAATGCTGTTGTCCAGTCCCTTGCTGAATTAGTAACACACATGAAAACACTATCAGTCCCTACTTCTCACATATTGTCCATATACTATGACCAACAGAAATGTGTGCAGTGAAAGTTACTTAATTTGATGAACTGGTGTCAATTACAATCTTATAACATGAGAATACAATAACAAAGGTACAAAATACATCATTAAAAACATAATAATACACATAACATTTGCAGTAATACAGGCTTTACAAAAAATTTAAATAACAAATACATCAGTGTTACAGGAATTATGATATAAGTACATACATAAAAGATCAGAATAACTTTTGAAACATCAACTTCACACATGAGCATTAGAACAAAACAGAACAAATAATGGCTAAACATCTTTACGAAGTAAATAACATATTATTAATGCAAATTATATTTGAGGGTAACAGTATTCCTCATCATAGTGAATGTAGCTTAGTATTAGAAGAGAAAAAATTCTATAAAACAGTACACAGACAGGAAGAAAATAAATACACAAGGGTACACAAACACATAGTGGGATAACACAAAAGGAAAGGACAGGGTTTGTTTTCAGGGTAACATTTGGTACTCCAGTCCAACCCAAAACTTCATACCATAGATTGCCCCTCTTATTTCAACATTTGCTCTAGCCAAAAAAAATCCTATCCAAACATGCTTTCTGTATTCTGTTCTCACCCTCTTTCAAAAATGTTTTTCTCCAATATACACTACTTTTTTTTGCCCAAATCATTTCTTATAGCTTCTCAATGCATTTATTCCAATTCATCACAACTCGTTCCCTTTTATAGGCTACCCCATCTTAAGCTAACTTAAAGCTACTGAGCTCAGATGCTAAACTAAGGGACGAGGCAATGCATCAGCACAAAGCAATTAATACAAACAGCAATAAAAAAATGGAAATTTGCAAACAAAGACAGCAATATTACAACTAATAAAGGCAATGCGCAGCAAACAAGAAAAATAAATCAGTAATAAAATTGGCTTAACCTAGTAATACAAAGTGACATTCAGTAGCACTATGCATGGCAAACATCAGCAGGAAATGCTATAACTTATACCTAAACATGAGAAACCCACAAGCAGAAAAAATAGTACGCTAAAGACAACGATGCAGATAAGGGAAATGTATATTTACATCTTAATGTCTATATAATTAAAGTGGTGCACCACAAAAATTAATGCTACAACAAATTACCAAGTACTTGAAAAGAAAATTATGTATACAGTTGCTGTTATTAGTCGCTCCTTATTGCTCTTTCCATTCCAAGAGCTCCTTTATCGAAGAATGTGGATCATAAAATAATTATTTAATAGATCTGTTGGCAGAAAGTTTTCACATTAGCGGATGCATTTACTTTTATTTTATAAAACCAATGCTGTAACACAGCTGGAAAACATATATCAAATGAAACAAGCAACTATGAAAGACAAAGCATAAAAATATCATTCAATAGTCATGTGACATTTCATAAGTTAGCACAAATTCTCTCAACTCTCGTAGAAAGACGCTTGTCATTGTCAGGTATGCAGATGTAAGAAAATATCTTTCCAAGTAATGAGCGTGTCGTTTTTGCGATGCTTTCTACAAAGGAATGTCCATAGCGAGGATAATGGCCTCTTTATTTTTTTCTCCACCTGTGCCTCTGAAAGGCACACACTAATAGCTTGTTTCCAGGTGTCTGTCAACCAGCTGGGTGCCCACGACGCATTACGTGCAGGTGGTCACTTAACTTTCTTACCGAAATATTACGACACCAGTTTCCGCTACAGTGGCAGTCTCATATAAAAATATTTTCACAGGTTGAGAATTTGCGTTACAAATGTGTAGAAAATAAAATCCTATAAATATAATAGTGTCCAAAAAATTTTCGCCAGCGTAGTGATACATTCACGCATATACACACATTTCATAACTCTTAAAGTACGATTCTCGGTTTCCAACATCCTTTTCACAAACCAGAGTTCCTAACCACTACTCATTATTCCTTACCTTATTACACATATACATATTCGTCGACACTTCTTCAATATTTCATCATAACATATACGTAGCATAATCAAATAACTCATATAGCATCAACTTATTGACCATAAACATACCACAACAGCATAATACACATAGTTATCGTAATAATAACATCATAACACCTCAGTCAAAACTCAAAATCGTCGTAGCTTCCTCCAATAATTTCAAAACCTAAAAAAAATTCTCTGCTCATGTCAAAAGTGTCACCTGCCTCAAACATACTTTAAAAATCATGATCCCATACCAAATACATCATTCAAAGCTCTCATAGCATCACAATGGTTCCGAAAAAAATATGAAGCGTTCACACAGTACAGACAAAATACAATTTCATAAGTGTGAAGTTATCCAACTGTGTAATTACGTAAACATCTGTCACTGATGTGGTATAATAAATGTTTGTTTCTCTCAGTTAAATGACCAGATAGCTGTGTAATTTATGTGCTAGAGAATTATGGTACCGATGTGTAAAGTTGTATAAGCAAATACCATATTAGCTAGGGCTCCTTGTGCTTGCCAAACACATGATACATAAAGTAAGCGTGTACCCCCCTGAGGATTAATGTAATTATACCCTCAGGCGTTACAGATTACAGCAATGGAATGAAATGTATCACAAAAAACTTTCTTTTTAATTCAACAATATTGATAAATAAATGGTTTAAGTACCAAATTAATCACTCAAATGCGTGCCCTGTAGTGTTAAATGTGCGTTTTGCTGTAAAATAATTCTGTGGAACTGTCGTAGTTATCGTCCTCTGTAAGCAAAGTTCTGCTGAAGTCAATGTACTTACCTCATCATAAACGAAGGTGAAATGCTTTCCGTATAGATATCGTAGTTATTACGTACCTTACCGTGATCAAGAAAGTACTATAATGTAACGTATTGTTGTGCTACGATAAAGGCTGTCTCATTGTAGCTATACCACAAAAGTTACTACTAAAACATGTTTTACTTTCCAGAATAATACAGAAAAACTGTGCAGATATAAAACAGGTACACCGCAAAAGCAACCATGTAAATCGTGTAACATATTAGTAGCGTCGTGATATAATCGTGTAGCTATTAGAGAAACCAAATGCTAAGTCATCTTTAATCTCACCGAATGAACTTCAAATAAAGAATGTGTTTTCAAGTAAACCAAAATGTTGCATTAAAATCTCACTAGCAGTACTGGTAAATGTTCTAAGTATGTAAGCCTTATAGTCGTCACGTAATCGTGCAACTAACAAGCAAGAATGTACACACACAATAACACTGTGACGTCTGTTCACTATAACAATGCACTCGTAAATACTGTCTAAATAAATTCTCTAAGTTCTAGACTGGATAGTTAACTTCAAAACATTGTTGCATGTTAACAGATTCTTAGTCTGACAAAGTATACTAGAAATGTGAGTGAAAAGTTTTATGGCAAAGACTAATTTAAAAAACAGATTGTCTCTCAATAAATGGTTTTACATGTGAAATGTAGTATAATCCTTTACTCTTCCTAGTGCTCAGATTTAACTTGAACGCAATTATCATGCGTTATACGACGGTAAAGAATACTGGAATTTTTCTCAAGGTTAGCTTATGTTATTTTTCTCTGAGCCAGCTGGCGCACGCGACTGCCTGCGGTGTGAGTCATTGTCTGTCTCTTTGTTGGCGCGCGCCGTTATTGGGATTAGGAGACCTAACTTCTACAAATTCACCTTGACGAGAAGGCCCTGCCCTGTTTGAAGTTCGCCAGTTCTGATGGATTTCAGGTCTGTCGTTTTGTCGGTAGTTTACATAGTTTCTTGTTTGTCGGTAAAGTGTTGGAGAATTTCTCCCTGAATCGTAACTGCGCGCTGGACCGTTACGTCTGAAGTTATTCTGTCTCCCTTGATAGTAACTGTTTTGGCTCCCATATTGTCTGTTTCTACGATTGTCTCTGTGATATTCATTACTATGGAAATGAGATCTTTCTCTGTAACTATTACTCTGCCAGTGGTTGTCATATGGGTGGTGTCTGTTTTGGTCACGATTTGTGTTGTGAGAATGGCCTTGTCGTGTCCAGTTATTGTTTCTTTCATCGCGGACTTGCGACGGATGTGACCTGTAGTGATTGTTGTGTTCCTGTTTTCGCGTTCCGCGATTGTCAGTGTCAATTTCTGATACTTGTAATAGCCCCTGAAAAGCTTCAATGTTGTCTTTGCAACGTCCTGCCAAAATAACATGCCGTAAATGTTCCGGTAATTTGATTAAGCAAATGCGGATGAGTTCTGAGGGGCTGTATGGGTTTGAAAGATACTGATTCTTATGTAACATGTCTTCAAAATATTTGACAAGACTGGAAAATTCAGATTGTTCGAAATGTTTCATCATTATGATGCTATGTTTTACTCGGTCTTGTGTAGCTTGAGACCAAAATGCGCGAGAGGAAGGCATGATAAAATTCTCCTTCACTATGACAATCGTGAATGACTGATCGCATTCTTACAGCTGGTTCATTCTCCAAGTAGCCACACATAAATTCTAATCTGTGCTCTAATGACCAGTTGGGAGGAAAACAATGAGAGAATTGATGGAGCCACGCTTGTGCATGAATGTCGTTGCCAGAATTCTTAAATGTTTTGAATTTACGTGCAGTAATGAACAGCTTATAGTCAAAATCATCTTGTCGGCGGGTAGCATATCGTTCATTGTTACGTCGTGTCGGCAGTTCCATCTCAAAATTCGGTGCACCTTGCCAATTTCTTTCATAATCTCCAAAGTGCCCTGTGTTATTATTTTGTGGCAGTTCCGTATTTTTATGTCCCATTTCCCGTGTTGGAGCGCGACTGTCCTCTGAAATACGTAATTCTTGTATTACCTGTGTCAGCTGATCTTGCACTTCCCGGATTTCTCTTTGGTGTTGTGTATTAATTTGATTCTGATTTTGTTTGAATTTCCTAATTTGTTCGCACTCTTCTGAATCATTAAGATCATCATCTACCTTTGTAGATAAGTTAGTGAACTGATCTGAAAGTTCGGCTACTTTCTCCGATAGTGAACACATTTCCTCAGTGTGTTTTTCTGAACCAAGTTTCAGAGTGTCCATTTGTGTTGAAATCGAATCTACTGTGACCTTTAAGTTTTCCTGAGTTCTTGCAAGTTGCGTAACCGAATCGGTGGATGCAAATGAGTCCATTTTAGCTTGCAAAGTGTCGTGATTTTCACGAACAATAGTTTGCAGTTCTTTTATGGCTGCTTCATGATTCTGTGATGCGTTTTCATGCCGCGAAAAAATAGGTTGGAAATGCTCACAAATTTGTGTTTTTACGTCATTACAGACTTTTTGATATTTCGATTCGATTTTATGTAATTCAGTAGCTAAATCTTCACGTGTTTGTTCAAGTGTGGTGTCTAACTTCCGAAGATTTTGTTCCATTGTGTCTAACTTTTGAAGCTTTTGCTGTGTTTGTCTCTGGTGTTGTTCCATTGTGTCTAACTGTTGCTGTGTTTGTCTCTGGTGTTGTTCCATTGTGTCCAACTTTTGAAGATTTTGTTCCATTGTGTCTAACGTTTGAAGATTTTGTTCCATTGTGTCTAACTTTTGAAGATTTTGTTCCATTGTGTCTAACTTTTGTAGCCTTTGTCCCATTTGTTGCATTAACTGTAATAACAGTGCACTGGTGTCTGAAACATGTTACTCAGTGCTTTTCGGCAGTGCATTTGAACCGGCAATATTCGCATTTTGAAAAGCAGAAAATGTGTCTTGATTTATTTGAGAAAACGGTGAGGACGCAAAATCTGAATCTACAGTATTTGCAAGATTGTGTCCTGTCATTTCGGAATCCTGAGGCGAGCTGTTGCCGACCGATCGATCGATAATGCTTCCCTGTTCACTAATTGTTTCACTGCCTACACCATTATTTGCAGCCCGCTCCATTTCCCTATGCGCTGTTACCAAATTACTACTTTGAACGTTAGTGAATTCATTACATGGTGACGCTAACACACTGCTTTCGTCTTCACTGTCATTTCTCTATTTACTTTGTAGCCTAGTGTTACGTTTTTCACACGCCATTATTGTCACAATATTTCACACGACAACACAGAAAAACACAATTTGAAGAACAAAAATCAGAGAACACATTAACATAGCACTGAAAATAATATCTAGTTAATTGCAAGCGCAGCTGCGAAATACTTCGTGCAAAACTACATGCATGCCACAACTATTTTACTGTACAAAAAGGAAAGACTGCAACTACAAAGGAAATTCTCTCTATGATTACGCGCTAGCAATAAACAAAAGCTACACAAACTACACAAACTACAAGGAAAAAATCAGAAGATTCCAGTGAGGTATCGTTGGCTAAGGGTCGACATATGAAACGTCCCCTTAGAAAAACTGTACACGACTGTGCTTAAACTGAGACAATATTTTTTTAGCGCAACGCAATCTGACTTTCAATAATCCCTACAAGAGAATGGCCCTGACTATCATTAACATATGTTTCACAAATCACTTACCTCACAAAAATCTTCGTTACTCGAACTACTGCAATACAGCGAGCGCCACTACTGCCAGCTATCTAAAAGATTCAAACTACGGAAGTCACTAACTACTGATAGGCACGGTTAGCAAATGAAAGATTTTAATAGAGAACAAACAATGTATTCACCTTTATAGTCATAATATATATATATATATATATATATATATATATATATAATCAGTTCATGACACCAATTCTTACAAATTTCAGAACTCCGCCATCTCTCTCCCCACGTCCACCACTGCTGGCGGCTCACCTCCAACTGCGCAACGCTACGCGCTGTTCACATCCAGCTGCCGTTGCCCAACACTACAATGGCAGACAACAATGTAAACCAGCCACAAACTGCACACAGCACAGCCAGGGATTTTTCATACAGAGCGCTATGTGGCGTTACCAATAAGAAAACCTAAACAGCCTACTTACAATGTAAGTAGATTCTGTTTGTAAGTAATTTATTGAAGTTATCCTATTAAGTGTATATTATATCAATTCATGTCATTATGTTTTTAGGCATTCCATGTAATTTTTTATTCTGAAGAAGACTGAAGTAGTGCAATCGAAATCGTGGTCAATTGATAAAATTTTGTGGTACCGAAGTGGATGTATATACGTCTTGTTACTGGTGACGCTACAAACGATCCTCGGTTTCCATTATGATGAAAGTGTGGGGGTTTCCAGCCTGGGGTGAGCAACCCCTACATTCTGAAGAACATACGTTAAAATTATTGATTATTAGGGAGTGTGCCCGGCGCTAAATTTATTGCACAAATGTACCACTTCTGGCTGTAAGAAAGGTGCAAAATCTGCTGCTGATAAAGTCATACTGAGCCATTATCCGCTTGGGGATTAGATGTTGTATCGTCAACATCATTATTCCCTCATCCATGGTATGCAAGTCCCAAAGTGGCGTCAAATAAAAAGAAATGTACTTCATGATTAAAACAGCTCCAGGTGGGGTTTCGCAGTTAATAACGCCATACAATCATTTAATTTTCATTTCAATCGCAGATGCAGGTAAATCATTCAGTGCTGCTTCAAATCTAAGTTAGGGAGTTCATCAGTCGAAGTGGCTGGCGAATGGTGGCCTTCCAGTTTCCCGGCAACTCTCGAGCAGATGTTTCCTGTGGCTGAGAGATTTGTAGAACATGATGTCAGGAGCTACAGGTGAACACCCTCGGTGTCGAGATAGATCAGGACAGCACAGGCAACGTGCTGTCGGACATTATCTTGGTGAAAGACAGCATCACGGGTATCTCGAAGTGGTGTACAGCAGTCGAACATGACGTTCAGAAACGTAATGGCTGCTGTTCATATGACATATCATAACAGGAATGGCTACCGAATGGCACCTTATACCATCATGTCATGTGCTGGGCCGTTATGACAATGATAAATGCCCTCACACACAGATTCGTCCATCACGAGCCTGTAAACAGAACCACGAGTCATCTCAAAAGAAGACATTCCGCCTGCCCTCAGTCTAGAGTTGAACACTGTCTGTGCACCTTTCCCAGATGTGGCTTCAAGGGAAGCTGCAACAGTGGTCGTCGTGCTTGGTGTGCCCTTCGTGGCAGCGCCCGCTTAATACCTGATTGCCTCAGGTCATAGTTAAGTAGGATTTATTTTCATTACATTTTAAAATACAAAAACACAAAGAAATTTATTATGCGATGACTTAGTGCGCCAATTGGACTTCACCACAAAGCAGTGATTGTCAATGAAAGTGCTTGGTAGTATATAAGTTGGGATGAAGTCCAACTGGCGTATTAAATCATTGCTGAACAATTTTCTTTGTGCCTGCAATGGTACCAGCAGCGACGACATCACATTGCGTTATTCAGTCCAAAATTCTGGTTAAAGAGATTGTAGCTCCTAGCTAGACTATGGATACTTCTGCTTCTGTTACACCAACTCAAAAGTTTCAACATTAAAGTGAGATACTATACGGTCTGCGGAGAAGAAATCAGTTGGTACCATGACTATGAGTCATCTTAAAAGACAAGATTGACAAATTGAAGTCCCTTGACGGAATATTTCTGCATATTCGGGATAATTACTATAAGGATTTTCATATGGCTTTCACCAATAGGTAAACTGATGTGCGCGCTAAGTTTGTGTATTTAACTCATAAATATTTCGAGAAAATTGTATGGGTTATGATGAATTGTTAATCGCCAATCTGAAAACGATGCCATTGTGATCTAGTGGTGAATGTTAGAACTCCTTGAATCCACAGCTCTATGTAGCACGATGTTTCCATGGGCAAAATGAGTGTGCGCGAAAACTCTGCTTTCTTGGACACTCAGATAACAGAAGGAACCTGTTTGGCTTGATGCGGTCAGTTTTGGCATGACTTGCATTTTCAGATATTATTTGTTCGGAGACTCCAAAATTAAGCAATATTTCGCGCACATCACTGTATAACATAAAGCTCACGACCGTAAATCAGCATCATTGCCTATAAACGTTGGTGGATGCGTGAGCTTCCTCAATAAGGAAACATGAATGATTCCTTTGACAGCTTAAGAAAAGAGGTTGAAACAGCATGCAGTGACTCCTAGCGGATATACTACAGAAAATCTGGAAACATCTGCACAGAAGTAGCGGTAGCATAGAATACCTCTGTTGACATATATATGAGCTGTTACCATAGAATACCTCAGTTCATAATGGTTCAAATGGCTCTGAGCACTACGGGACTTAAGATCTGAGGTCATCAGTCCCCCAGAACTTAGAACTACTTAAACCTAACTAACCTAAAGACATCACACACATCCATGAACGAGGCAGGATTCGAACGTGCGACCGTAGCGGCCGCGAGGTTCCAGAATGAAGCGCCTAGAACCGCTCGTCCACGCCGGCCGGCGAATACCTCAGTTGACATATATATGAGTTGCACCTCGAACCTCACTCGATCCGTATAGGATAACTGGAGTAAGGGATACAAATTTTACCTACGTCCATTTATTCGTTTTCGTTACATTAGTTTCCTATTCTTCAGTTGAATTATAAGGCTCAACTGAAGCACGGGATACAAATTTTGCAGGTGTTGTTTCTTTTGCCTTCGCTGCTACTAGCATTCTTACGTAGATAGTATGACTAGCGAAAGGGAAAAGATCTACATACATAATATTTTATACTAGTGCTAACTAAAACGAGGAAATCGACGTACGTAACACTGCCAACCTGTACCTCACTTCAACTAGGGGAAGGCGGAAGAGGCCGACACACACAAAATTTATATCACGTACTTCAGTTGACGTATGTTGGTTAACTGAACAATGAGATACTAATCGTATCGATTGAAAGTTATCTACCGACGACAAGAAAACCAACAGTAGTGAAATTTGTATCCCATTCTTCAGTTGCGCTAATACCTAAGAATAGGATTCTAGTACTAGCATATGGGAAATAACGACATTGTCAACATGTGTATCTTGTACCTCAATTGACCTATAAATATCAACTGAAGAATAGTATACTAGCGCTAGCGAAGGCAAAAAGTAGCGACATACATAGAATTTGTATCCTATTCTTCAGTTTCCTTGTATAGGAAAATAACATCAATGTTACATATGTCGCTTTTTAGTCTAGCTGGCACCAGTATCTCGCACTTCTGTTGACCTGTCTACGTCAACTGAAGTATGGGATACCAATTTTACGTGGTTCGGTCTTTTCGCATTCACTAATGCTGGTATAGACTCGAAAAAACCTTAGTGATATTGGTGCTGGGAAGGGAAAAGAGCAACAATTGCAAAATTTGTATTCCCTACTGCAGCTGACGAAACCATACTTAACGCAGAACAGTGTCATACAAGAAAGAAATACATCAAAATAGACAAATTCAGAACAATATAAAGATAAAAACCTAATCTTACCATATGCAAATTCCTCCACAGGAAACCAAACCTCGCCTTGAAAGGCATCAAAACAATCACAACCCACATACGCAAGAAACACAACATCACGAAAAGCACACATACACACATACATACAAATATATAAACCCAGAAGTTCACATCAACGAAATGAAGTAAAATAAAAAATCCACAGAAAAAAATTGCGTAACATAAGAAAATTAAGAAAGACGGATCACCTCCAAAGAATCCAAATCAATATTTTAACCATCTCGACCAAACCCACCCTTCTCCTTAATTATCAATTACCCGCAACCCCACCCCAATCTGAAATTAACTAACAAATTTTGGATGATACATTTGCCCAATACAAAGGGGCAATATGTACTGGGTACACTACACCTCAATCAATATTCATCTAAATGGCTCTGTGATGTGGAAATCCATCGTTTCCCCCTCCCTACAACAGATTTTATGGCTGGACAGTAACCTTCTGTACTATAGGTGAAAGCCCCAGTTGATGAAGATCTGAATTCAATGTTATGATTGACAACAACAAGCTGAAAACCCCTATTCCCCAAATCCCTATATGAAGAAAAACCATCGAAAACAACTACAGAACACTCTGCAACACGATCTTCAATTAATTTCAATAAAACTTTCTCCTTTCGATTAGGAACTACGTTAAAAACTACATCGTCACATTCTGAACCTGAAATTACACGCCCCCCCCCCCCCTAACCCATAATCCTACCGCAGGTTCCCCCCCCCCCCCCTTCCTTTTGGTTTTGACAAAATAAGACTCATCGATTTTGACTATAACATATTTCCTTCAAACGTCCGTACAAAACGAATACCAGTCTAAAACGGTACTCTCACTCACACGACATTCATGCACACACAACCACACATGATACCTCAGACACCAATATTACGTAATTGTTATTATATCCCTCAAGGCCAGCTTCGATTTCTCAAACCATGTTCCTCCTACATCTGAGCGCCATAGTCGATGCTTGCTACAAGTCGATAGGAATAAATCATGAGTACGAAGAGTAGACACTTATTAGGCGCCATGTTCGCGCATTCACGACATCGAACGTTATCACGTACAAGACCATACATTTGCAAAAATCAAATAGTTGCTATCATGTCTAAACCCAAAGCCTCCTTTAAGTCTTCCATATTCATGGGAATGGATAAATCTATACCTACAATCAAAAATGAAAAACTAAAACTTTTTCTAAATGAAAAACTATTATCCCAAATTATCTCAAACTCACTAAGGATGAGATAAAGTACCGAAAAAATTGGAAAGAACCAATTATTTAAATCAATGCAAAGGAAAAATCTTACGCAATGTCTAACGCTGCCTTTTAAAACCATAGACATTTTTTTCAGTTTGCAATGATTGCGCTTATCAACAACAGACAACAGATTTATTATCTGTGGCTCGAAACTAAGCACATTAATATCTATGAGCAACCTATGACGTCATTCGTCAAAGCCGACAGATTTTCATTCACAATTCTCACATCTCACTACATGAACTTCAAACAATGGTCAGTGACTTACTTCGAAGTATTGTGAGCAATAGTTTGAGTACAAGTGTGTGTCGAAATAATACACGAATACAAAATCGTTAGTTTCTAAATGTTTATGCGACAAGTAAAACATTTTCAGAAAACTACTTCAGCAAACGATGCACTTTTGATTCATTTACACACATAACGTTTTTCAACAGGGAATAAAATGAACCACCTTTCAGCTTTCTGCTTCCTTTCAATCAGTCTAAGGTGCGTAAACGATTCTTTGCCTGGAGCTAAATAAGTTTGCCTCTAAGCGGCTGCGACAAAGAACTGCGGCAGTGAGCCTAAACAATGAATCAGTGCATACTAAGGTTGAGGAGATTTGTACTGTCACGGGCACACATCAAGGTCAAGCATGTTTCTTTGTGCTTTATTTTCTTTTACTTTTGTTCTCGGACCTGCTCTATACAGCCAGCCACCGACGGGTGGAGCAATACAAATACACTCCTGGAAATGGAAAAAAGAACACATTGACACCGGTGTGTCAGACCCACCATACTTGCTCCGGACACTGCGAGAGGGCTGTACAAGCAATGATCACACGCACGGCACAGCGGACACACCAGGAACCGTGGTGTTGGCCGTCGAATGGCGCAAGCTGCGCAGCATTTGTGCACCGCCGCCGTCAGTGTCAGCCTGTTTGCCGTGGCATACGGAGCTCCATCGCAGTCTTTAACACTGGTAGCATGCCGCGACAGCATGGACGTGAACCGTATGTGCAGTTGACGGACTTTGATCGAGGGCGTATAGTGGGCATGCGGGACGCCGGGTAGACGTACCGCCGAATTGCTCAACACGTGGGGCTTGAGGTCTCCACAGTACATCGATGTTGTCGCCAGTGGTCGGCGGAAGGTGCACGTGCCCGTCGACCTGGGACCGGACCGCAGCGACGCACAGATGCACGCCAAGACCGTAGGATCCTACACAGTGCCGTAGGGGACCGCACCGCCACTTCCCAACAAATTAGGGACACTGTTGCTCCTGGGGTATCGGCGAGGCACACAGGGCCAAGACCCGGCATCATGGTGTGGGGAGCGATCTCCTACACTGGCCGTACACCTCTGGTGATCGTAGAGGTGACACTGAATAGTGCACGGAACATCCAAACCGTCATCGAACCCATCGTTCTACCATTCCTAGACCGGCCAGGGAACTTGCTGTTCCAACAGATGCACGTCCGCATGTATCCCGTGCCACCCAACATGCCCTAGAAGGTGTAAGTCAACTACCCTGGCCAGCAAGATCTCCGGATCTGTCCCCCATTGAGCATGTTTGGGACTGGATGATGCGTCGTCTCACGCGGTCTGTACGTCCAGCACGAACGCTGGTCCAACTGAGGCGCCAGGTGGAAATGGCATGGCAAGCCGTTCCACAGGACTACATCCAGCATCTGTACGATCGTCTCCATGGGAGAATAGCAGCCTGCATTGCCTCGAAAGGTGGATATACACTGTACTAGTGCGGACATTGTGCATGCTCTGTTACCTGTGTCTATGTGCCTGTGGTTCTGTCAGTGTGATCATGTGATGTATCTGACCCCAGGAATGTGTCAATAAAGTTTCCCCTTCCTGGGACAATGAATTCACGGTGTTCTTATTTCAATTTCCAGGAGTGTACATATTCAATCACACACACACACACACACACACACACACACACACACACACACACACACAAGCACATTATGCCATGGAATATTTTTATTGGGTGGAAACAAATCAATTAAATCATGGTGTGCTCCCATAATTCCCATGAGATATAATTTCAAACGCCAGTTACATATGGAACAAATAACATTCATGTCTCGTACATCTACATCTGCATGTATATACACACTTCGCAACCCTCTGTTGTCCGTGGTGGAGGGTTCTTTCACCACTGCTAGTCATTTCCCACCCTGTTCCACTTACAAATACAGCGAGAGAAAAACGACTATCTACACGGGTCTGTGCGATCCCTGACTTGTCTTACCTTAAATTCATGGTCTTTACGCAAAATGTACGTTAGCGCCTGTAGGGTAATTCTCCCATCAGCTTCATATGCCAGTTCTCTAAATTTTCTCACTAGTATCCCTTGAAAAGAAAGCGGCAGTGACTGGTAGACCTGTGTGTTGATCACATGCCCCTCCTTATCTGTATTCAGTGACGCCTATCGGCTGAGGATGACACGGCAGTCAGAGGGTACCTTTGGGCCTTCCAATGACTTTTCTGAAGAGGAGAAAGAGGAATTCCACGGGTAGAACAGCGCCTTCCTTCCATGGATTACCATATCAGTTCCCGAAGCATTTCCGTACTACTTGAGTGTTGATCTAACCTACCAGTAACAAATCTGACAATTCACGTCTGAATTTCTTCGATGTCTCCAGTTAATCTTACCTGGTGTGGATCCCAAACACTAGAGAAGTACTCAAGAATGATTCCACTAGTGTCCTAAGAAGCTTCTTGGCGTGCACTGCTTACATCTTTTCGGTTATATGAAATTGATGATATTCAGTTGCCCAACATTTTTCTGAGAATTTTATGTGTAGATCTACGCAGTGGCCCACAAACAAGTTTACCTCTACGGCAGACATGTCGTCCGGCCATAGATACTCACTCGATGTTATCTGTGCCAAGCCGGGGCGGGCCTCTAGATGTAGTTCAGAAAAAACAGAGATGGCTGCATAATATCGACAATTCAACTTTAGGCAGACGACAAATATTTGTCGCATATTGTTTCACATCATAAAATGCGCATGTTCATTGAGTTCGAAGACATTTAAAGGTCTCTTAGGATGATCGTAAACACATGTTTACGCTCTATGAAAAATAAACAACTAAAGGGAACCTTGGTTTTTCAAATCAGAGGGGTAAGAATTCATGATACCAACCCTCAAAGAGAAATACACCTAACATCTACATCTACATAATACTCCACAAGCCACCTAATGTGCGTTTCGGAGGGTCTTTTTGTACCACTATCTGATCCCTCCAACCCTGTTCCACTGGCGAATTGTGCGTGGGAAGAATGATTGTCGATAAGCCTCTGTACTGGCTCTAATTTCTCGAATTTTCTCCTCATGTTCAGTACGTGAGATGTATGTGGGGCGAAGTAATATGTTGTTCGACTCTTCCCGGAAAATGCTCTCTCGACATTTCAATAGTATATATCTCCGTGACGCACAACGCCTCTCTCTAACGTCTGCAAATGGCTCTAAGCACTATGGGACTTAACATCTGAGGTCATCTGTCCCCTAGAACTTAGAACTACTTAAACCTAACTAACCTAAGGACATCACACACATCCATGTCCGAGGCAGGATTCGAACCTGTGACCGCAGCAGCAGCGCGGTTCCGGACTGATGTGCCTAGAGTCGCTTGCCCACACTGGCCGGCGTTGAGTGCCGCTATCCTACGCGCTTCTTGAAAACTAGAATGACGTGTGTTTCCTTCCTTTCGCTAGGTACCCTTCGTTGCTCAAGGGATCTACGGTAAATTGCTGCTAGAAGGGGAGCAATTTTTTTCACATTATCTCTCTAGAATTTTATAGGTATCTCATTTGGTCCTGATATATTTTCACTGCTAAGCCAGTTTAGTTCCCGGGTTCGATTCCTGGCGGGGTTAGGGATTTTCTCTGCCTCGTGATGGCATGGTGTTGTGTGATGTCTTTAGGTTAGTTAGGTTTAAGTAGTTCTAAGTTATAGGGGACTGACGACCATAGATGTTAAGTCCCATAGTGCTCAGAGCCATTTGAACCAGTTTAGTTGTTTACAGCGATCGGTTGTCTTCATATCTGCAGTTTCAAGTTCCTTCGACGATTGAAACGAAGGACTGTGTTATGATCTTCTGCAGTGAAAAAATTCGGAAAGCCGAATTCAGTATTCCGCCCTTCACTGTGTTATCTACCGTTCAGTGCCATTATGGTCACGGAGTGATTTTGACCCACTGACTGAGGATGGGCTGTCAGCTGCAGTTCATTAGATGTTGATGGGATGATTGGAACTGGAGAGACCTAATCTAGGCATAATAATCCTCACTGTTGGGGGACATGGTTGTCCTGTGTATATTTTAAAAGTAAATGGATGGTCGAAAATATCGAATGTGACCCTCAATTCCTGTGCCAAGATCAAGTAAATTCGTTTATGCTTGCACTGTGGTGCAGGAGGAGGTGTAAAGCTGCCACAGACTGTGACTTCTGGGCGAACGTATGAGAGGTCTCGGAGTTGGGTGTGTCAACACTGTTATCACTCGAGCAGGGGACAACCATGGGGGTGATCGCAATAGGACATGGATGGAGTAGACTAGTTATCTAAATTTACTTTATGAGGCACAGCATGCTTAGTGCAGGATTTACTAAAGAAAAAGCAATTATAATCCCTATTCTGCTGCTTGCTATGAATGAATTCACGGCTGTCATTGTTAGACGCTCAGCGGTGTGAATCTCGGTTCCCAGCCGACATTATTAAATGCTAAGCAGTCTGAATCTCGATTCCGCAATCATCTTTGTGAAAGGGAAGAGCGATCGATAAAAGGAATTCACTGACAGCAGCAAGAAGGAGTTGTGTGACGTAAGCGGAAATTGGTAGGTATCTTTCTACATTTGAAAGATGATATCTAATCATATTTCGCACCAATCGTGTTAGAGTGGAGCTAGTAGCGCCATTATGAGGATGCAAACCAGATATACTTTAAATAACGTTGTAATGGTCGTGAGCGTTAGTTATCTTTGAGATGGGACGTGGCGAGTTGATGTTAGTCAAAAACGCCTTCAAGTCAATGGAGACACCATTATGAACTCCTCACTTATTGTGAGCGAGGTCGTGTAATGGGACTACGAGAAGGTGGATTCTTCTTCTGTGATACTGAGGAAATAACTTGCAGGAACGTAGCCACTGTGCACGATTGCTGACACTGATGGTCACGGAGATGTACGGTCCCAAGAAGACAGTGCTCCAGACTGCGACGTGGCACTACAGATATGGAAGACCATCGTGATCGGTGTATTGATCGTTGTATAGCTCTGGCGCATCCTACAGAATCTGCAGCAACAATTTCAGCATCAGTTGGTACCGCAGTGACACAATTAAGTCTTACGAATCGGTAACCTCAAAGACCCAGATGCTCTGTAGCATACATTTCACTGACCCCAAACCACCTACATTTCCGTCAGGTTCTGCCTCGGTGCCAGTGACGGCAGCGTGTAGGTTAGAAGGAGGTCAGCAGAGCTGGTGCACCGGCTGGTGTGGCCGTGCGGTTCTAGGCGCTTCAGTCTGAAACTGCGTGACCGATGCGGTCGCAGGTTCGAATCCCGCCTCGGGCATGGATGTGTGTGATGTCCTTAGGTTAGTTAAGTTTAAGTAGTTCTATGTTCTAGGGGACTGATGACCACAGATGTTAAGTCTCATAGTGCTCAGAGCCATTTGAACCATTTTTTGAGTTGCTGAAACCAACGCAGCACGTAGGTGCTATACACACTGGACGTACACCTGGAGTTATGGTCTGCTGCACGATTTTGTATGACTGCAGGAGTAGTCTCGTGATTATCCCACACACATTCACGGCAAATGTGTACATCAGTATGGTGATTCAACCTGTTGTGCTGCCATTCATTAACAACGTTTGAAGGGGTATATTCCAGGAGGATAATCCTAACCCACATACCTCTGTTATAATTCAACACGCTCTACAGACTGTCGACATGATGTCTCGTGTGCTCTATGAACAAATCTGTCTCCATTCGAACACATATGGGACATCATCTGACGACAACGCCAGCGTCATCCACAAACAGCTTTAACCGTCCATGTAGTGATTGAGCATGTATAAAATGTATGGGAACTCGTCCCACACGCCCGCAGGCATATGGGCGACACAACGTGCCAGCTCCCTCGATAGTGTCCAGTCCACGGTGAATATGGGAACTTGCGTATTTGTAAGGCCACTTCAGAAAGGGTGTACACGACACTGTCGAAACGTCTTTATCAGGGAACCTAAATTTCTCTTGAGTGGCTGTAAATGCCTAACAGGTAAATCCAGGTAGGCAGTTTATCGTCTCTTCGACCGAAAGCATTGTCTTGACACAAGTGCGAGAAACTCTGAGCCCAGTAAGTGCTTGAAGATGTTCCATTCTCTAATGGCTCCACGTGGTTTCTAAGCTCCAAACGTCCACTGCAAGCTTTACCGTTAAATGACCAAACAGCCTGGTTGTTCTCAACTTCAGAAAATAGTATATGATGGAGACTCACTATAATGGTTCAAGTGGCTCTGAGCACTATGGGTTTCTGCATTCAAGGTATCTGCTGTTTCATGTGGCACTGTCCAGAAGGTTTATATCGCATATAATGAAAATGGAAAAACACCATCCGCTAAGTCCCATGGCGGTAGAAAGTGTGTGCTGAGTGATGACGACGAACAAGCATTGCATACAGGATTGTGATGAAAAATAAGAAGACGAGAACTGCAAACGTCACTGCATAGCTCAATGTCACACTCGTGAGCCCTTGAGCAGTGTCAGCACCAAAAAATCTTTAAGGGGGGACCATAGCCAGAGAATTGCAAGACGAATTGTAACTCCAAAGCCGCTCATCAGTGATGCAAATGCCCGTAATAGGAGAACGTTGTGCCGAAGCCACAAAGCCTGAACTATGGAGCAGCGGTAGAATGCCATATGGTCAGACGTGTATTGTTTTAAACTCTTTCCAACTTATGACCGCGTTTACGTCGCAAGAGAGAAACATGCTGTGAGTTCGGTGATTATTTGGGCAGTCATATTGTAGTGTTCCACAGGCCATTGGTTACTCTGCAAGGTTTCATTACTGCCGGATTGTGACGATTTTGGCCAGTCATGTCCTTGCCATGGTACAACCTTTTTCCGCGAATGGTGCTGCTACGTTCCAAGATTCACACGGCTCGCAACGTTCTGGACTGGTTTTTTGAGGACGCTGATGAATTGTCGCATATTCCCTGGACACCAGAGCCACCATTTCTAAATTATATTGAGCCTTGATCGCTGTCCACCTTCTTCATCGCTACCTGACTTTGTTACTATTTTGCAGGAAGAATGTCATAAGATTCTCTCGGAAATCATACGGGACCCATATTTATCAATTCCCAGACGACTGCAAGACGTTTTGAATGCCGATTAGTTTTCTACACTTCATACATAACTGACTGACCAATTCACACAGTATAACAGGTGGTTACATAAAGATGTTGAAACTATTGAAATGTAATACTGAACGAAACATCCAATAGTCCGCTGCAGTTGCATTTATTTAAGCCTACTAAAGACTCACGCAGCCGGTTCCGTAACTTCTAAGTTGTGTCTTCAGGTGTAGATAATGCTGTGTCATATGGTATAACGTGTCGTTATAGATTGTTGCAGAGTAACATTAGGCGTGGCTAGTTAAAGTTTGCAGCCTTTTTCAACTGGTAAAAACCATCATAACAGCTAATAACACGCTTGACACCTTGAAGCTTGTGTTGTCAGCTGCTACAATTACTTGCTGAGAAACGCATATAAGCGTTGAGCACTATGGGACTTAACATCTGAGGTCATCAGTCCCCTAGAACGTAGAATTACTTAAACCTAACTAACCTAAGGACATCAAGCACATCCATGCCCGAGGCGGTAGCGCAGTTCCAGACTGAAGCGCCTAGAGCCGCTCGGCCACACCGGCCGGTGCCACTGTAATGATCCTGCATGCATTAATAACGTACAAGCTCTCATCAATGCCTGCCCCTGTTGATAACTTCCTGTCATCTCACAAAGATGATGTCTAGGGTGTAAAATCAACATTACTAAGTAGCCTTAAATACGAAAAATAGTGAGAGAGTGACTCGTACTCCCTACCATTCTGCATTTTGCAGCGCCACCTACTGTTTCTAACTACTACTACAACTACTACTACACTATAGTGCTAACGAACCACTACTTCTACATTGTATGGGCCGATCAGGGACGAAGTATCAGCAGCGTGACCACACGATCTAGGTTGGAAGTTTGGGGCCAGACTTTGACAGTTCATGGTGTGGAAACTGATCGGTGGCCGAGCTACTGAGATGGCGCCCCCGTCGGATGGCCACCATGCAGGGAGGATAGTAACTAACGCTCCATCCGCCCTCATTCCCCATTTTTATGTTGTTTCATGGAAGGCACCAAAGTACTGACACTAACTGGAATTACAGTCCACGAATGTATGGTTCCAGCATTTTGTCCGACATTTCGTTTGTTAATCTGTTCAGTACAGAGAATTGCTCTTGGGCTCCCACGAGTTTCTTTATCGTGAACTCAGATGAGCATTACTGTCCCACCCTTGTGAGTTCCTTTTGCTTACCTGGTGCAAGTACAGTGGATATGACCCATAACCAGTGAGGATGGCACAGGACATTTGCTAGGTTCGAAATGTATCATTTTAGCTGTTCTCTGATACTTGAGAAGATGTCACATACCTTCTAGCTGTGCTGATGCATCCCACTTTCTCTGTCATATACCCAGAACCTTTTCTAGTATTTCTGTTTTATTTATTACCAGAGCTCGAAAATAACGTTACAGTGGTAGCGGTTCTAAATAAAGAAACCTTACAACTGTCGCGGTATTTTCAACCTCTGGTATAATGCTCAGTTGCGAACGTTCCTCCGACAGGATTGTTTGCTTTGTTTATTAGCTGATTCCCCATATGTCTTATACTGTTTATGTATTTCCTTTCCGCATCCAGTAATTGGCCATCATTTGTCTGACTAATAAGGATAATGGGCACAGGCCCATTATTACTAAATTTCCATCAGTGCGAGAAGTACCAAATGCTCCTGTTGGTTTCTTTGAATCCTCTCTCTACATGGCCATCGGAGGCTTCACAAGGTACGACCTGTAGCCCCACATGCTGAATTCATATCCTACCATCGACAGTAAAAGAATAATTCTGGGTAGGAAGGGCATCCTTCTTTGCCTGAAACTAATTAAATTAGGCAAAACAGCAGCTACCTTCCCACTTACACGCTCGCTGTGGGACTCAGAATTCCATCTTTAGTCCAAGGTTACCCACAGATGCTTACAAATGTTCTTCCTCTGCAGCAGAGCGTTGTTTATTCTAATAGATACATCACGGTTTTTTTGTCCTTTAGTAACACGTATTGTGGCTTGTGCTGTGTAATGGCTAATTTTTATTTTTTACGGTATGCTGTTCTTGCCTCCATTAATTGGAGTCTGGTATTCCCTTGCACCAGTGTTGGAAGGCCGTCCACGTAGTCGATAGCTCCCAACACCGATGCATTTTCATGCAGGAACCACAGCACTGGCTCCATGTTCACATCTCAAAAGACAGGTCCGCTCAGTAAACTCTAGGGACATCCTTTTGGGATATCCTTGGTGACAACTGTGTTCCCTTCGGTCCTTACCTTCTTTTCCTTAGAAGATCATTTCGGCTACCTTCCATATTTCTGGTAAACGCCTGTATTCTTGGCACTTGTTGAATAACAAGGCTAGTGCTGGCGGCAAATTTAGCACAATAACCTGAAGCACCTCACCGGGAATCCCATGCAGTAGAAGCGATTTCCGCCTTATCCATGGTGTTAATTTAGTTACCTGTATATTGTTATCGTACCAATCTTCTAGGGTGTTTATGATTTCGATTTGTTCTGCGATACCAAGATCTGTGTTACTGACTGGAAGTAGTGTGTTCATTAAGACCTGTATGGTCTGATCTCTTCATGTGGTCTACTGCTGCTGGTCCAGAATTCTTATGGATGATTATACTGTGGGTGATCTTATTCTTTCCCTCACTACTTTTTATGGAGTACCCCACAGATTAATTGTTGACGAACGTGGACCAGCTCTCTTCTCTGACTCTGATGATTTGCTCTTTATATTATTTGGTCTTTATATTATTCTGTGTATGTTAAGTCCAAATTAAATGTCCTTTGCTACCTTTTTCTGGTTGATCGCACACACTGTCGAAGCCTGGTTAGTTCTTTTGGCCATAGGGCTCCCTTCTCCTGGGCACAGCAATTGATATTGTACTGTTTCTTGATTCGATATGTGCAACTAAGGCTAAGGCGAATTCGATCATGTAGTGGTCATTAGCTGTAATTACATTTAGAACTTTCCAGTGCAGAACTTTTTCTATCGTTGAGCTAGCGGCCAGTGTCACATCAAAATTTGACCTTGCCTCAACTCTACTGGTGCACGTAGGCAAAGAACTTGGTTAATTATTAATAACATGTGGGCTTAACTCGCTAATCAGTGTCTAGAGGGCCTGACAATTTCATCTTGTTCCCCTGGGAATCACATGAATGACTTCGTATTGCCATCCAGTGTCAGAACTACATTTTTACTTTCTAGCGTCCTACAAATTGACTTATAAATATATTTCTACACGATCCCTGAATTGGCAATACACACAACGTAAGTACACAGTTTTATTTGTAACTAAAATTTCACTATCTACAATGTATTCATTTATTATTTATTTTATTTTGCGTATGGCAATACAGTGACAATATTTTATATAAGTACAACAATATGTAAACGAAATGTATAAAACAAAATAATGTGTAAATAATACATGTGTAAAAAACAAGCAATAGCACAAAAGGATAAAGTTTGAACACTCAAGACAAAATAACTATACGTGAAAAGCTTGGCAAGCCTGACTAGAAATTTATTCATATGTTTAAAGATCAGTATCTAGATTGCATAGCCAATCCAAAGCAGAGGGTTTCACATATATAACCTTAGAGAAAGGGTTTGGCATATCTTCGTAAGGGGCATTCCTTAATAATATGGCGGACGTTCTGTTCTTGTGCTCCACAGTCACAGGTTGGTGAGTCGCATAGGCCCCACTTGTACTTGTATGCATTGCATCTTCCATGGCCCGTTCTGATACGGTTTAATTTAGTCCAGGTACATCTCTTCAGGTCAAAGCCCGGTATTTCCAGAATATTTGGATTCCTTGTTTATTAATTCCAGAATCATTCCAAAAGTGCCGCCATTGCTCCTTGATGTCAGGTTAATGTTCTTGTGTGTTAACCCATATAAGCTTCCGTGACTTCAACCGGGTCGATGGTATTTCGTTCAAAACATCATGGATTGGTAGATTCTGTAGGTAATCTGAGTCATAAATTTTTGACCACTCTCTGGCTGGTGCTTCTTGCCTTCTCAATTGTGGAGGTGGGATATTGCTTAGAGTATGCAGCGAAGGGACAGGGGTGGATTTAATAGAACCCGGTATTATCCTCATACACTCGTTCAGCTGAACGTCGATTTTCTTGGTATGAGTGCTCGAATGCCAGACAGCAGAGCAATATTCGGCATCAGGATACACCAGGGCTATTGCGGCAGTACGTAAAGTGGATGCTTGAGCTCCCCAAGTCAAGCCAGCCATTTTTTCATCAGGATGCTCTAGCTTTTGGCTTACGTTTTCTAGATGTTTTTTGTAAGTCAGGGAGGGGTCTAGTGTTATGCCAAGGTATTTGGTGTTGAAGTTGTGTTTGACTCTTTGTTCACAGAAGTTCACATTCAGTTCCTGCTGGGTCATTTTATTGTTCAAATGGGAAACACACACCGCAGTCTTGGTTTGATTAGAGCAGAGTCGCCATTTTTTATAATAGGAATTCAAGGACTCCAGATCTTCTCTGAATACGTTCGCCCTCTCCTCCAGTGTTTTAGTTTGTACAACTAGTGCCAAATTATCAGCGTAGCAAAATTTCCTGCTGACTGTAATTGGCAAGTCTCTAATATACAAATTAAGAAGGGTTGGAGCCAACACAGATCCTTGAGGAAGGCCATTTTTATTTTATTTTATACGATCTGCTGTTGTTGTGGTCGATGCTCACTTTGAAAGACCAGATCGTTAGCATGTTGTTCATTATGGTTGCCAGTTTTAAACTAGGTATGTGTCTCTGGAACTTAAGCATAAGACCCTGGAGCGACACAGAGTAGTATGCCGACGACAGATGAACAAAAGCTACATTTGACTTCATCCTGTTCTGGAATCCTCTTTCTATATGTGATGTTAGGGCTAGAACTTGTTCGCAACAGCTGCGCTTGCTTCTGAAACCTGCCTGATATGGAGGGTTTTTTCCATCCACGATGACCTGAATTCTATTAAGTATTAGGCGTTCCAACAACTTAAAGCATACACTGAAGAGGGCGATGGAGCGGTAGCTAGTTGGATCCTCTGGTAGTTTTCCAGGTTTAAGGACTGCTAGCGTGTGGGCTGTTTTAAATTGTGGTGAAACTATTCCAGTGTTTAAAATGTCGGTGTAAAAGTTTCTTAACCACGCTTTTCCATTAGGTCCGAGGTGTTTTATACAGTAAGTTCTCGGAATATACCGTCCAATCCCACCGCTTTTCGTATTTTTAAGGTCTTTATCGCACCTTTGATTTCCTCTTCGCTAAATGGTGACGAGAACGATGTATCGTCATTCAGAGTTTTATCAAGTTCTTATAGTTCTTCTTTAGTTTCTGCTTCAGTTGTTGGATCAAGAGGAGTTTCCTCAGCACGCGCCTTTATGTGTAATGCCATCTCCGACGGTTTTATTTTAGGTTCCTGGTGGCATGCTGAAGAGAGGTTACCAAGTTTCCTTAATAATGACCAGGATTTTCTGCAAGAATGTGTAAAATTCATCTGGGACGTTAGTTCCTGCCACTTGTGTTTTCTCTGCGTATTTAGTCCCTCTAATATTTGTCCACCGATTTCAGGGTTTCCTGTTTCTTGATATTTATCATAAAGTTTGTTAATTTTACTGTCCCAGCAAGGAATATACTGTTGTCTAACTCCGCGTGGTATATTCCTTTTGGTCGTAGCGATGACGACTCCAGTGAATCTTATATAGTTTTATTGCTTTGGGGTAATCCAGCGCAAAAAATTGATCAACTTCTTGAGCATATTTTGCCCAATTAGCTTTCTTAAAGTTCCATCGCGGTTTGTTGACAGATTTTACTACTGGGTTAAAAAAATGGTTCAAATGGCTCTGAGCACTATGCGACTTAACGTCTGAGGTCATCAGTCACCTAGAACTTAGAACTAATGAAACCTAACTAACCTAAGGACATCTCACACATCCATGCCCACGGCAGGTTTCGAACCTGCGACCGTAGCGGTCGCTCGGCTCCTGACTGCAGCGCCTAGAACCGCATGGCCACTCCGGCCGGCATTACTACTGGGATTTGGAGGTCATTTTTAAGTATGGTGGGACGATGTTGGCTCTTTGGAAAGTGTTTTGGGACTCTTTTTGTATGGTGTAGTGGGACTCTATTCTGATCAGTGGGTACAATGCAGCGATCAGGATTGGTATCTGTTTGCCATCTAGCTCATTGGGATGTCTTAGGATCCCTGGCATCATATCTTACGTACATATCTTGTGCTTCAGTCCACTCAGACAAAGTTTCTGCATATTTGTCGACGTTGCCAAACCCGCAGAGAGTGTGACGGCTATTAAAATCCCCCACATACACGCAGGGGTTGGGTAGTACTGGTAAAGCTGG
This sequence comes from Schistocerca gregaria, assembly GCF_023897955.1. Taxonomy (NCBI): domain Eukaryota; kingdom Metazoa; phylum Arthropoda; class Insecta; order Orthoptera; family Acrididae; genus Schistocerca; species Schistocerca gregaria. Next base: position 110,469,681 of record NC_064925.1, read on the forward strand.
TGTCGGCCATTTACTTTGTGAGGGCTTATAAACGGCTGCTATGGTCATTCCATTAAGTTCAATAGCAATTATTTCTATGTCATTAATTTCTTGGCATATCACTTCTTTGTACACAGCAATGTTGTTACCAAGATACTGAGCGGATCCATGAATATGCGATGGCAGTGCTGCGACCATCCTGTAGCCTGGAATGGTGCATGCTGTTATGCACTCCTGCACTTGATGAGTTTCTTGGAGTGATATGATGTCGATTTTATGATCGTTAGCCAGCTTGCTCATGTAGTCACATTTATCTCTTGTCAAGCCTTCTACATTAATTTGCAGAACATGGACGACGCGTCCATTATCTTCAGTCTGTTGGCTCTCAGAAGAGCCCCTCTCTCGATGATAGAATTCTTATTTTTCTTGTTTTGTTGCTGTGTGTGGCCGTGAGAGATCAGTGATCTAATTCGGCCGCCATTTGTATAGACTTTCTGCCGTCCTGCTATCACAGTCCGTTTCCCGGGTACACCATACTGGCGGTTGTTTACACGTCGCATCCCGTGCATTCATTGATGAACTGTAACAGAACTACTGTTTTGGTGTTTATATTTAATACCACTATAGTGGGGATAGGCTGTTCGCCGCTCACAGTTTTATAATTTTCTGAGCTGTTGAAGGCTGGCCAGCTATTTTAACACCTTGGGTGTTAATTTCTTGTGTGCATTTGATGTCAATGCTGTTTTGTTCTACATGTCCCCTTCTTTACTGGGTTACACGTATGACCCGTATTACATTAAACTGTATTATTTTAAGATGCATTATGGACGATTGGTATGAAGGTGCTTCTCAAGCTGCGGTTTGTTCCAAATTCGTTCCAACCAAATATGATAACCAATGGATCATAAAATTTTATATTTTGAACTCACAACACCGTCCCTTCACTAACTTCTATAACAAATTCCAAGAGTTTTTTGTGAGTAGTTGGAATAGCCTTTATGGTCAAATGTAAACAGTGTGTTTCCTCAAAATTTGGAAACCTGATCTTGGTACCGCTTGGATGGGCCACCTATACCACTTACCGCAAGGCAGGGGTGAGCACATTCCGCTCTTCAAATCGAAAAAGCCTTATTGTTTCATTACATAACATGCAAACTTCGGCTGTGCCCACGCCGTTATACGAGTATATGGTACTAGACCTACGTCACGCATTTAGTGTCGTTTGTGTTATTGGTGTCTATGTAGCTATGTCATTAGATTATATACTTACGTTTCCAGAGTTTGTATTATTTTCATCAGTCTTTGTCCGTGCGACTGTGTAGTCATTGGCATGGAAAACGGACGACTTAGATTATTCGTCAGTATGTATTTCTACGTCTACTTTTTGTATGTGTATGTCTACCGGAGGTAATAAATAGGAATGTTCATTGTTTACATCACAAAAGGACTACTGTTGTGGTTCAGTAGTTTATAAAACACTAGTTTGTTTACCAATTGTTTCTGATGCTACATCGCGCCAAAGAGTCTGAAGTCTGGTCGTGGGTGGAGATTCATCTTCTTTATTTCTTTTTTTTTTCCTATAGCTGGCTTTTCCTTCCCTCCAGTGCCTCGCTCATCTTTAGTCCCCTCATTGCATCTCGCAGTCTTTTGGTCAGAGACTTATGGATTTTGCCATCGCTGTTTGGATTCTTAGTCATTGTCTCCATAATTAGTTTGCATTACCAGTCGTTGCAACAGCAACTGGTAGGTCGAACAGTCTACAGTACCAGGAGTACGGCATCTATTCCACTCCTGTCTGAAGACATGGCACACATACTAGTGGTTTGTCCTTATCAGGACAGTCTTTCCACACATGCTTACTCTTACCGCAATGACTACACGAGATTTCTTTTTAGGGCAATACTTTTGAGAATGCATTAGATCACAGCTTTTATAGCACTTTGGAACTACACTATAGCTTTTACTCACACTGAACAGTACCCTACAAATAGTCTTCCACTCGCGAGCATAACACAGCGTGAATTCCCAGGTCTTTCTCATTTGGCCGTAGTTTGAAGTGCTTTTGAAGCTCGTGGGTAATATATATCTCAGTGAAATTTTGATTCTAACATGCTGCTCTCCATTATTTTCAAATTTTTCCGCCTACTCAAAAATGCTTTATCCACACTTGTGGCCACAGCTTTTTAAGTGGATCACAGATCACTTTCTTCTTGAGTGACTCTTTATTGAAGATCGTAGCATTGTTTTCCTTACTTTCTACAATAAGTGTCCCTTTCGTCACTTTTACATGGTTGATTTTAACTTTGTTTTACGATACCCTTTATTCGTGTCACTTACTGGCCTTCTTGTAGTCCAATCTCATTGTGTGGCTGTAGTTTGCTCAGTCTTTATGTTAACCGAAATCTGCAGTCGAACTTCTGGTTAGCCACTCGTGGCCGCAGCCACATATGACTTTCTGTCTTGAGTCCTCAACCGGTAATTTTCTTATTCCATCTCAGCGATCTGCTCTTCAAGCACTCCCTGATGGATAGCCCTCTGAGCTAAATTATCTATAATTTTACTTATTCTTTTTATGCCGCTAGACAGAATGGTAGAACAGAGTTGAACTGTGAGTGGTTCTTGCTGCTTGCTAAAACCATATTTATTTTATTCAAACAATTTGTGAATATTTATTTTTTCATAAAAAGTAGCATCATTTGGGAACTTAAAAAACAGTTACTTTTTCTGAAGAATCTGTTTATAGTATGGCAAACAAAGAAGCTTTGTAGCTACTCAACAGAAGAATTTACTCAACACCAGGATGCTCTTGTAACAGTATGAAGCTTCAGTACACTGAAAACACTTGAAGTATCAATGATGCTTCGTAATAAAAATTTGATTTAAAATACGTACATATAAAAAGTTAGACAAAAAACGATTAAGTAAGAACAAAATTCTACTTCCAATCATTAAGAGAATTATTGTAATAGTAATACAATCCAAATAAGCATCACCTGCAGTATGACAGTTAAATAAGAAGCGGTATGATTGCATAGGACATAAAATTAAATGCCAGCAAATCCAGTGCCCGAAACGATACCCATTTTAAAAACTTAGAGTTTCGAGAATTGACAGATGCGAAGCACAGTTAGAAGGCAAGTACTGGTATAATGTGTGCTTATCACACTGTGTTCACTCAGCTCACACCACTTAATTACATCTGCAGACCTCCAACACTAGAGAACAGCCCTGCCTAGTAACACATTCACGGAGGCATTCCGGCTGTCTCCAGTTTATGCTTCGGTAACGGCCAGCTAGACAGTCGTGAAGCAAACGGCGCACCAGGTCTCTCTGCATCCCAACTTTGCAGCCAACACCCTCTTCCTTGTTGTTACCGTCCTCCACGGCAACCAAGGGGTGCAGTTAAATGCAAGGACCGCTTCTACTATTGAGTTCTGGCCCTAGTAGGTACTCGCTCGCTGTCTCAATTCAGACTCCTCGTACTGCCAGCTGTTCTGCGAAGGTTCGTTCGGTGGCGCCAGCCAGTATTGCAATGCAACGCCGCCACCGACCTGCTCAACCGTGTATACTGCGCGATGGCACGGGTTTTAACGTATGGCGGATGCGTAACATCTTGTGACAGGACATGCTCCACACCCAAAGCTCTGAGAACCGGAGGAGTTAAAACTGGCACAGAGCATTATAGCCAAGTCGAACGCTTTTGGACTCGACTCTATACTTCGCAAAAGAACATACAAATATCCTTGTAACATACTCAAACACTAATTACGAAACCCCATCTGCACAATACATTCTTCAGAATCGCGTGTATCCAGTACCGGTCCACATGACAGTGCAGTTTTGAGACTTTCGAAAGGTAAGTAGGGCTGCCAGTTGCACAAGTTTTCCTTTGAGTTGGTTGGTTGGGGGAAGAGACCAAACAGCAAGGTCAGTGGTCTCGTCGGATTAAGGAAGGACGGGGAAGGAAGTCGGCCGTGCCCTTTCAAAGGAACCATCCCGGCATTTGCCTGGAGCGATTTAGGGAAATCACGGAAAACCTAAATCAGGATGGCCGGACGCGGGATTGAACAGTCGTCCTCCCGAATGCGAGTCCAGTGTCTAACCACTGCGCCACCTCGCTCGGTTTTTCCTTTGAATCATCAGTCTTCTGACTGGTTTTATGCGACCCGCCACGAATTCCTCTCCTGTGAAAACTCTTCATCTTACACTAGCACTTGCACGCTACGTCCTTTATTATTTGTTGGATGTATTCCAATGTCTGTCTTCTTCTATAGTTTTTGTCCTCTACATCTTCTTCTAGTACCATGAAACTAGTTCCCTGACCTCTTAACAGATGACCTATCATTCTGTCCCTTCCCCTTTTCAGTGTTTATCGCATATTTCTCTCCTCTCCAATTCTGCGCAGAACCTCCTCATTCCTTTCTTTATCAGTCCAGTTCATTTTCGACATTTCTCTTTAATACCACATCTCCACCTCCTCCATTCCCTTCTGCTCCGGTTTTCCCACAGTCCACGTTTCACTGCCATACAATGCTGTGCTCCAAACGTAGATACTCAGAAACTTCTTCCTCAAATTAAAGCCTATGTTTGATACTAGTAGTCCTCTCTTGGTCAGGAATGTCATTTTCGCAAGTGACAGTCTGCTTTGACGTCCTCCTTGGTGCATCTGTTAATGGTTATTAGGTTGCCTAGGCAGGAGAATTCCTGAATTCTTCTACTTAGTCACCATCAATCCTGATGTTTAGACTCACGCACTTTTCCACTCTGCTGCTTCTCATTAATTTCGTCTTTCTTCGACTTACTCTCAATCCACATTCTGTACTCATTAGACTGTTCATTCCATTCAGCAGATCCTGTAATTCTTCTTCACATTCACTCAGGATAGCAACGTCATCAGTAAACTGTATCATTGATATCCTTCAACCTTGAATTTTAATTCCACTGCTGAGCATTTCTTTTATTTCCATCATTGCTTTTTAGATGTACAGATTGGACGGTAGGGGCGAAAGACTAAATTTCCGTATTATACCCTTTTAAATCCGTGGTCGTCCACTCTTATTCTTCGCTCTTGGCTCTTGTATATTCTGTATTTTACTGTTGTAAGCAATTTCGACACACGAGCTCTTACGCTGATTGTGCGATAATTCTCTCCTTGTGAACTCTTGCTGTCTTCGGATTTCTGTGGCTGATATTTTTCCAAAAGTCAGATGGTATTTGGCCAGAATCATACATTCTGCACACCAACGTGAATTGTCCTTTTGTTTCCACTTCCTGCAATGACTTTAGAAATTCTGATGGAAAGTTATCTATCCCTTCTGCCTTATTCCAAAGCTCTCTTAAATTCTTATTCTAATACTAGATCACGTATCTCTTTTAAATCGACTAATGTTTCTTCTTCTATCACATCAGACAAATCTCTCCTTCATAGAGGCGTTCACTGTATTATTTCCACCTATCCGCTCTCTCCTCTGCATTTAATAGTGCAAGTCCAATTATAGTCTACATGTTACCCCCCACCCCCCACCCCTTGCCTTTAATTTCACCGAAGGTTGTTTTGACTTTCACATATGCTAGGTCAGTCCTTCCGACAAACAATTGTTTTTCGATTTCTTCACATTTTCAGAGGAACCATTTCGTCTTTGCATCCCGGCACTTACTGTTTATTTTATTCGTCAGCGACCTGTATTTCTGTATCTCTGAGTTTCCTTGGACATGTTTATACTTTCTCCTTTCATCGATTAACTGAAGTATTTCTTTTGTTACCCACGGTTTCTTCACAGTTACTTTCTCTGCACCTATGTTCGTCTTTCCAGCATATGTGATTGCCGTTTTTAGAGATGCCCATTCCTCTTCAACTGTAGTGCTATTCCTTAATTCTATACCAACACAAAAGAGCAGCCCAGTCTAGTAACACACTGATGCAGACACTTCCGCTGCCTTCAGGTTATGCTTCGGCAACAGGCAGTCAGATAGCCTTGAAGCAAACTGCGCCCAGTTTCGCTGCTTCGGAAGTCTATGGTCAACACTCTCCACCACTGCAACCAATGTGTGCAATTAAATCCAACTACCGCTTCCACTACTGAATTCTGATCCAGGGCCGTGGCGTGTGACCGCGTGGTTAGAGGCGCCATGTCACGGACTGCGCAGCTCTTCCCGCCTGAGGTTCGAGTCCACCCTTGGGCATGGGTTTGTGTGTATTGTTCTTAGTTTAAGTTAGTTTAAGCAGTGTGTGTGTCTAGGGAGCGATGACCTCAGCGATTTGGTCCCTTAGCAATTCGCACTCATTTTCTCGTCCTGGTAGGTACTCGCTCTCCATCCAAATTCAGACTGCTCGTACTGCCAGCTGTTCTACGAAGGTTCACTTGGTGGCGCCTATGTCGCGATTCACGCGGTGTAGCGTCGCCACCGAGCTGCTAAATCATGTATGCCAAGGAGTGGCGAGGTTTTTAACGTATAGCGGCTGTGTGACTCTCTTCTGAATGCACACTGTTCACTGCCATTTTTCCACTGGCCGTAAACAAACGCTACTGATCTCCTCGAGCCTCACAGCTAACATCTCCAGTTTGCATTTGCTCATTCGAATGCTCCGAAATATCTCCGTCGTTTTCACTATCCATATTTCCTTCGAGAGAGTCAAAAATTAGAAGCCAGGTCTCTTGTAGCAGACTGACCCTCTTACCTGAAGGGGGGGGGGGGGGGGGGGATAACAGACTGACCACGTGGTCATGAGGGGGGGGGGGGGGGGAATGCAACTGATCCACCGATCCTGCCCTAGGACTAAGGGTTTTGCATACACTGGACCTTGTCTGCTGCCAGACCACTGAGGATTTAAACCGTCCCTCCCCGACAAACTCTCCCTGCGTTCAGCAGAGCTAAACTCACCTCTCGGCCTTTGCCCTGTTCTCGGGCGCGTTTCCAAACGAGGTAATGGACCTCTTCCTAATTAAGTGTTAGGCCAGTCCCAAAAGATTTCAAAGTTCGTTAATAACGAAAAGAGGTCACTCGAAAATCTAGCGATATCTAACGTAGCCAAAGATATGTCGCCACGCCCTATCTAGATCGATCATGTACTCATGTACGTGATTTCCTGGACAACGTGAAGAGCCTTTACTGTCTCAGATTGTAATGTACTCAAGCGGCGTATCACCTCCGACACCACGCGCTCTTCGCATTCACAATGGGTTGAGGTAATTTCACGTCCTATCTCCACGAGAGTTTTACATCCTGCCAAAAGAGAAGTTGCAACACCAGTCGAGAACGCGCTTAGGCAACCAGTTTCCTCTCAGATGGCAGCCACCCTGCCCTCAGAGGACAGATGCTACATGTTGAGATACAGTTCCCCTGAGCCATGCAGCCTTGGATTCTGAGGTTGGGTTCTGGGTGTTTAACCTCCTTCCTTAACAAAAGACAACTCTCTCCCACCTGCAGCCCGGAAGACTTGAAGAATGGAATATAGGTTTTATTGTTGCGGAGCTTGACTTCATCAACGGAGGCTGTGGGTTGACTTGCCAGGTTGCATCTCACTCAACCAGGATAACCGGAGCTCTCAATGCGTACATGGAAAATATCCGCACTCTCCACCTCCGTTCATTCGACGAGGGCCACTGCAGGCTATGAGAGTTGCACCCTTGAAGGATAACTTTTCAGCTTTTTGCATGGACGGCCCTTCCCGTGCCAGCTTCACCCCATCTAGGGGAAATACTGGGAACCTGCATCACGATGAGGCACGAAATATGAGCTTACGATCTCAGCCCCATTCAGGATCTCCTGAGACCGCTGAGATCTTAGAATGTATTCTATCCCCCCTGGAATCTGGAGGTCACCTGTCGATTTTAACTGAGTTAGTGAGGGGCAACACCCACCCTCTCTCCTGGTGGCGCCACGCAGATTACTGTTCAGCCATGGCAAGCAGTCAGTGCAGGCGAATTACAACCGCATTAATATATATAATTAAGGAAACGGAGCTGCAAATGCTCAACAAAGGGTCCCAATGTTTTCGTTAAAAGTTTCACCTGTGAACAACATCATTTTACACAATAGTGTATTTCATTCCAAAATAAATTTTCGCTCTGCAGTGCTGTGTGTTCTGGCTGGTAACTTCCTAGTAGTGTTCCGAGTAGCGACTCGAACCTCCGACCCTTGCCTTTTGCGACCAAGTGCATTTACCGACTACGCTATAGAAATACGACGCAGGACTCGCCCTGACAGTTGTACTTTCGGCAGTATCGCGACTCCATCTTCCAAACTTCACGGAATTTCTGGCTACCTTGCGAGGGTAGCGCTACTGGAAGAGAAGTGCTGACCGAAGAAAGCAGTGAGGACGTGTCATTGGATAATTCAATTGGTAGGGCATTTGCCGCGATTGGCAAAAGTCCAAGCTTCGAGTCCCGCTCTGAGCACTATGCGACTTAACTTCTGAGGTCATCAGTCGCCTAGAACTTAGAACTAATTAAACCTAACTAACCTAAGGACACCACACACATCCATGACCGAGGCAGGATTCGAACCTGCAACCGTAGAAGTCGCTCGGCTCCAGACCGCAGCGCCTAGAACCGCACGGCCACTCCAGCCGGTACCGCTCCGACACACAGTATTAATCTGCAAGGTTGTTTCATGTTCTACGTTCCATTGAAAATCAAAATTCCTTCAGTATCTTCGCTGTTATAACTTCGAAGCATTAACGTCATATCTGCTTTACCCACTTGCTAGGAAACTAGTTTCAGTATCTTGGACTACATGTGATATTTAAACAAAAATAACACTTTAATAACGAACGGAAGCCATTCCATAGCGACTATATCGTACATAACTGCGTTTGTTCGCATTCTACTGTACATTCTCATTGAGAGAAAATTAACTCGTTTAAAGCAACGCGATGCAGCCTTTAATCGCGCTGATCCCCCAGATAGCGGCAGCGGATTCGCGGGACGGCCTTAATTGGGCCGTTGAGGCGCCACGAATTTCCGCAGATGAGCCTTCTTACACAGTCTCTCTCTCTCTCTCTCTCTCTCTCTCTCTCTCTCTCTCTCTCTTCCCCATCTCCATTCCTTTCCGGCAGTCCCCATAGAGCTGTCTCACTGGCAAATCCAGCGACGCGCCTCTCTCTCTGAGAGAAGTCCAGTATTAATCATCTTCTTGCAAATACCCAGAGTAGCCGGAGTATTAGGGTAACACACTTCTCACAGAAATGAAATAAATTTTCAGCATATTCTTTGCATGCATCTACATACTTAAAATACGGATTTACTGATGTAAAATGTATCAGCTAGTGCATATGTTACTAGTAATTCACGTTTCTACCTTTGATTTTTGATTTATCCTGAAAATAATTTTTTACTTTACGCAGCTGTGTAATTTGGTTAATATGATAAAGACTGCGATACTGTAATGGGTGTGTGGAGGAGTGCAAAGTCATCACAATATTCTAAAGCAACAACTTTTCTCTATTATGTAATGTCCATTTCTTCATGCTTTTGACACTTTATTATCTTCAACAGATCTAAGATTTATTTTCTTGGACTCGTCATGATTCCTTTTCCTAAAGGCTTTCTTGCCAATATGTTTGATACAAACTTATTTATACAAATAAATGTTGTAACAGTCTCGTTTTTTTCTTTTTTGAACAGTTTCTATACGATTTATATGCTGATTCATCTGATTGAAAACATCTTAACCAGGTCCTAGTTGTCTCCGGCTAGTCTCGTTAGCCTTTCTCAAAGTCACATTTCCATCAGTTTTAAACATTTTTTGTCTGTCTTCTACAGCATCCAGTTTTCACACCAATACGGACGAAATATAAGAGAGATGAAGGTCTTGACAGCTTATTTAAAAGCCAAAAGACTTCTTTACTAGTGCCTGGCCAGTTTATTATCGCAATTCTTTTCTTGTTTTCCACCCTTAATCAGTTGTCTTCAGTATCTACACTACATAAACAGTTAAATACACAAACTTGTTGTGTTTTACTTTATAAACTAACAGCAGGGTTTAATCGATGACATCAAGCATAGAAAGTGACGTTGCCTAAATGAGTTTTGAATGTATCTGTTTATCATGATCTTAGCTTTCTGTGTTTTCAACTGTTTACAGAGCCTTGGTTAATAGCTCTGGGTATATTACGGAAAAATTGAATGAAGGGTGTGTTCCAAAATACAAAGAATGGGTGAACGGATCAGGCAGCGTACGTATACTCAAATGGTTCGAATGGTTCTGAGCACTATGGGACTTAACATCTAAGGTCATCAGTCCCCTGGAACTTAGAACCACTTAAACCTAACCTAAGGACAACACACAACACCCAGCCATAACGAGGCAGAGAAAATCCCTGACCCCGCCGGGATTCGAGCCCGGGAACCCGTGCGCGGGAAGCGAGAAAGCGTCCTCTCGACCACGAGATGCGGGCGTACAGACACTAAAAGCAAGTATAGGAGTTGGACTAACATGTGGAAACAGCGAAAAATGTGCGCTTGAACATAAATGCAGATGCTGGCCATACCTGCTTGTTGCACTTTCATATCTGACCACTAACTGCATCTGTATGATGTTCTCAGTATATTGCTAGTGTCACTTGGGGTCAGAAGAATGTCAAGTGAAGCGATGAGTGCATTATAAAGGAGCTAAGTAAATTCGATCATGAGCAAATTTTTGATGCTTGTGTGGTGGGAGTTCCTGTATTCAAGGTATCTGCTATTTCATGTGGCACTGTCCCGAAGGTTTATATCACATATAATGAAAATGGGAAAAACACCATCCGCTAAGCCCATGGCGGTATAAAGTGTGTGCTGAGTGATGACGACGAACAAGCATTGCATATAGGATTGTGATGAAAAATAAGAAGACGAGAACAGCAGACGTCACTGCACAGCTCAATGTCACACTCGTAAGCCCTTGAGCAGTGTCAGCACCAAAACATCATTAAGGGGGGACCATAGGCAGAGAATTGCAAGACGAATTGTAACTCCAAAACCTTTCATCAGTGATGCAGATGCCCGTAGTAGGAGAACGTGGTGCCGAAGCCACAAAGCCTGAACCATGGAGCTCCGGTACAATGCCATATGGTCAGATGTGTCTTGTTTTACACTCTTTCCATCTTATGACCGTGTTTACATCGCAAGAGGGAAACAAGGCTTGGATTCGGTGATTATTTGGGCTTCCATATCGTGGTGTTGCATAGGCCACTGGTTACTCTGCAAGGTTTCATTACTACCCAATTGTGACGATTCTGGCGGTTCATGTCCTTGCCATGGTACAACCTTTCTCCTCGAGTGATGCTGCTATTTTCGAAGACGACAGGTCACGGCTTCATACAACTCGCATCGTTCAGGATTAGTTTTGTGAGGACGCTGATGAATTGCCTCATATTCCCTGGACACCAGAGCCGACGTATCTCAATATTATTGAGCCATGATCGCTATTCACCTTCTTCATCGTTACCTGAACGTGTTACTATTTTGCAGAAAGAAAGTCTTAAGATTCTCTCGGAAACTATACGGGACCCTTGTTTATCAATTCCTAGACGACTCCAAACCGTTTTGAATGCCAATTTGTTTTCTACACTTTATGCACAATTGACTGACAATTCACACAGTGTAACAGGTGGTTACATATAAATGTTAAAACTCTTAAAATGTAAAACTTAATGAAAAATTGAATAGTCCGCTTCAGGTGTATTTATTTAAGTCTAGTAGATCCTCACGCAACCGATTTCGCCACTTTTAAATTGTATCTTCCGGTGTACATAATGCTATGTCATACTGTATAGGGTGTTCTTATAGAATGTCACAGAGTAACATTTGGAGTGGCTAGTTAAAGTTCACAGCCTTTTTCAACTGATTAAAACCATCGTAACAGCCAACAGCACACTTGATACATTGAAGCTTGTGTTGTCAGCTGCTAAGTTACTATTATTTTGCTGACCGATGGATAAAACTTACGGGGGGCATCGTCTGTTGCTAGATAATGGCTCCCAGCAACATATTTTAATCTCTAAAATGATGACAGCTCGAGATTTTAACGGAGACTTGACATTCATCGCTGATAATGGTTTTTATCGACTGCAGAAGACGGAGGATATCGCCTAGCCACGCAAATTGTTACTCTACGGCATTCCGCAATAACTCCCTATACCTAATGACATATGTTATACACACCAGCTGCGAAACGGTCGTGTGTGTGTGTGTGTGTCTAATCGACTTGAATGAATACCGCTACGGCAGACTATTGGACTTTTTATTCAGCTTTATAAGTTAACAGTTTTAACGCCCTTACGAAAACACCTGTTAAAATGTATGGATGCTCAATCAGTTATGTATAATTACCTCAGCTTGGGCTGTCCTAGTTTTAAAATTATCTTTAGGCACGCAATGTTTTGCGTTTTGGTGTTTCCATATTTTTGTCCTAAGCTTGCACACTAATCTACTGCAGCTTATAGACAAAATTAAAATTCGAGAATATAGCATACCAACTGACGTCGGATTGCACCGTGTTACACGGTTCTGCTGGAAAGCATCGGTAGTTATTTGATTTTGCTTGAGCACAGGCGAGAAATGCACTTACCTTTGGACTGCATACCAATTCGTTGACTCGTTACCTGGGGCTCTGCGGCACTTTGTCATTTGTTTGCGGCTGCGAAACACCCTCTATAGGCCGTATGTTTAGAGAATATCAGCTGCTTAAACAGGGAAAGTATTTACTACAGTTGAGTCAAATTTAATTAGTAGTACGATGGCTCCACAAACCACTTCCTTCTAAACAAGAAAAATACCGGACATAAACTTGGTACTGGCACGAAAACAGAATCGTTGAAAATAATGAGTCTGAAGAAGGACACCTCGTTTCGTTTAATAGCGATATACCAGAAAGGGTATCAGGCATATGATATGCAAACTGGGGTGTCAATCGTTAACACAAAGACGTTTTTAGCGGTTAGATTTTTCCACGAAATTTCAGTCACAAACTTTCTCCAATTAATACAAAAATACTATGTTGATCCCCCCCCTCCCCTCCCCCCCAACCTGCGATGGGAGAAAATACCATGGTAAGAAAATAAGAGAAATCACAGTCCGCACGGGTTCATTTTTCCAAAAAGCTATTCGTGAGTGGAACAGGCATAGAGATGGTCTGAAAGTGGTTCGATGAGCCCTCTGCCAAGTATTTAGTTGTGAATTTCACAGCGGCCGTATGGTTGTGTACGCAGATAATAAACATTCAATGTCACGACACATAGTCTTACGAGTTCCACGGAGGCGGTTAGTAATAACTGACCGATCAAAATTACTACTCAAAATAAACTTCGTGACTGCCAAGAGGGATTTCAGTATTAGCTCCTAAAAGAACATTATCCTAGATCTTTCGCAAACTACTGTAAATTACAACTCGTAAAATGGAACGTACGATTCGGGGACTTATTTGCTGTTGATATTAATTACAATATACGTTCATTAACTATAGAATACCTGTTGTCAAGACAACACACACTCACGAATAATTTGCGAGTTGAAGACTTTCGTGAGAGGAGCGAGGTTCGCCGCTGCGCGATAATCTTTAACGCCAGTAAATACAACTGCACCAGTTTCTGATTTGTTACGCAGTCGATGAGAACATACACGTTGCATTCGTTGCAAATCATCGAATGCAATGACCATGAGGTACTGTTTACCAGTCTCGCATCAAGTTAACTGTCACGCAAATGAACAAATTCTTTGAAGTTAATAGTGACAGAAGAAAAAATAAAAACTCATCCATTGGTAGTTTCCTGTTTGGAAACCATTCTCACGTAATTCAACACATAGAACCGCATCATGTTTTTGTGTATTACAATTATTATAACATCACTTCAATACTTGATACTGAGCAGAGATAACAGGCCTGATTACGTGCGACCCATTTTAAATAATGCGTTGCAGGCTTAATAAACGTTAAAGATTAGAGGTGTAACCGTCCCACTCAGGTTCGTCCGCTGAACAATGGTAGTTCAGCTTGAAAGAAGTTGAAAATACGAAACTCCAAGAAATTTAAAATTCTATTTAATAAAAGTGAAATCTATAATATTATAACTATTTTTAAAATTAGAAATTAATTTTGCACGGTCAGTAAAAGAAAATTATACCAGTGTCTTGAATGTGACGACGTGACTCACTTACTAGCCACTGTTCTTAAAAATGGTTTATGGCAGAAAAGTAACCTTCTGTACAAAGTCATCTCATTACAGACTTAAGAAAAACTATTAGAAGAGACATGGGAAAGATTCAACCAACACATTGTTAAAGTAAGGAATCTCTTCTAAAATGTACACTACAACCGGTAAATGTAGAGACGCAATGGATATAATATGATCAATAGGATTGATTCGTAAACGACCTAATCGAAATAAATGTAACTGCCACGATAGGCCTGCATCAACTTTGTCTGGAAGCATCGTCGGTTCATCGAAGTCTGCAGCACTACGTTAGTCAGTGCCGTGTGCACGCCAAGAGTGGCACGCCGGCCTGCTGGTTGCCATCCAGTCAAGCTTCCGCCGAAGATCCTGCACGATTTTTTTCCTTTTCCTTCAGCTCGCCCAAGACATCGAGGACGCTTTCTCTTCTGGTCTCACTCGATAGTATAGCCGGAAAGTTGAGACTGAAAGGAGCAGTGTCCATCACTGCACGAATTAAAGGCAACTGTGCCCACCATGATACAGTATCAGATGAACACCTTATTCATGACAAATACTGTTCCTTTCTAGGAAACAGCGAAAAATCTACGTACCCTATCTGATCGGAAGGGGTGGACGCCCCTTTGTAACAGAGAATTGACCACCAGATATCACGACAGGCGGACGTGCCAGTATAAAAGAATGCTGGGAGTTCCGTGTTGTCAGTAGACAAGCAGTAACAACACATTTCAGTGACTTTGAACGTGGGCCCGTCTCTGCGTGTTGCCTATGCAAGAAATACCTCTTTGCCTTCAAGATGTTACTTATGCTTCCCTATAAAAGGAATCTAAAAGGAATTTCTTTTCCAGTTTTCCTGGACGTTACCTTAATGATAGCAGACAGTAACCATAAATTTAAAATTAACTGAAAAGGTTCCGTCACTGAGAGTTTCATAGCGGCTTTCTCCCAACATCGTACAACCTACAAACATGCAGGATTTCATCACATGATCTACCGTCTCCTTTCTGTCCTTATGTCCCAATAAGACTTTGACGATGAACTTAACACAATAAAAATAATAGCCACGAATAAGGAACTCAAGTCCAAAACACTGACAAACTTTAGGTAAAAAGACAAAGAAGGAAGCTAGATCTCTACTGTCTCCAATGAAAAATACAGACAAGCTGGAAAATAAATGGTGCAGGTTACCTGTTATAGGGGAAAACCTGAAATAGCGTAAGTAACGTCTTGATGGCAAATGGTTTCTCTGTGTTTTTCTCTGTCCCACAAACAATACGTAGTTTCTTTTTTCAATGTGAAAGACAAACAACCAGCTATCTCAAAAGTCGTGTCTGTAAAATTACATCCCATGAGTGTCAGTCTTGCTACATTGTGATAGCAGCAGACACAATGACTGCGCCAAGGACAGAGACGGCGTGGAGTTTTACAATTTTTTGTTGAACTTTCTTTAAAATTTCTCCCTCGTGGTAGCTGCCCAGCCCTGCGGATAACTCCACCTGGCTGCTGCTGTGTAGACTCTCCGACAATGCGCACAACGTGCGCCGCTGATCGCACTCGGGAGCCTCAGGTCACCAGTGCTCCACTTCAGTTATTCCCCTCTTTTGGATGAGATCACAACCCCAGTACAGAAGCAAAACTTTGGGCCCCACTCCATCGTAGTTAAAAAGTTCCTGTCTGATGCATAACTTTAGTCAGGGCATTGTAGTGTGACTTTTGAATGTGTAATAATGTATGTATTTTGTTAAAAAATGGTCACTGACGTAATTGTACGTTAATGTATGGATCGATACCTTAAGAAATTGAGATGATTATCTTGGCCTTGTCATTTTGTTTATCTGTGAATGATCATCTTTGGGAATCAGTAATGTACTTGAAAATAGGGTTATAACCCAAAACTTAGGTTGTGCTCTAACATTAAGAACAAAATTGAGAAACAACGTATAAAACTATGTTTGTTTAGTTAATTTACAATGTTTCACCCAGAACCCACAGTTGATTCAATTAATAAGGATCTTTAATCGTCTGATTGGCTGTTACTGGCTAGCACCACATACTAGCAACACCTGTGGTGCTCCTTGTCTGGGAGTTAATTAGGGTTGAGCCTTGACATGTAAGGCATAGTGACTTCACGTTCCTCATAAACTGCTATCGGCCAAACTGGAACTGGGAAGTATCTTCTCATGTTCTATAGGGGCGAACGTTAACTGCCCTGAAAAAGATCTGAGTGTGGTGGCTTTGGTTTTAGATGTTAGTGGCCGCAGAACCTTCGTAGAGCGGTCAGAGTAGGGATAAGGTTTTATTTTGTGAAACAAAAAAAATATCAGAATAGGGCAGTTGAAGAAACAGCGAAGGGGGAGCAAGATGGCAAAAGAATATCCTTTTTGTATCAAAGAACCTACGAGGTCAGAGCAAGAAGGCGAAAGAATATCCCTTTTATATCAAAGAATCTACGAGGTCACAAACGACAGTCACAAGTTGACCTCTGGAGAACCTTATAGAGCAAGCGGCATAGAACACTTCCAGCAGAAAGGCTGGTGGGTGCTTAAGATAAAGGGGGGGGGGGGGGCTGGCTGATTCATTGATTCATGACCCATGTAGTGGGAGGGTTGCTGAGTGCTCTTGCTTTTCTGAAGAGATGTCGTGCCGATAATGTTGTGCCACACTTTGCTAAGGTCACGCATCACAACGATTCTGCAGCAGCTAAGACAATTATGAAACGTGCTAGCCTCACCTTGGTTCGTGAGAGGGTACACTTTACCAAACGCAGCCGTGAGTATAGCTCCCAGGAACTACTTAAGCTACGTCTACAACTAGCCAGTCATTTTAATTCCGGGTCCTGGGACTGGATTAATGGTGTTATCTGGATGACCGGCGATTCTGCACATAAGAAGACCTCGGCACGTCAGATATCTAAATTCTCTCGTCTCTCTGACAAACCGTCGCTGGAGGCCCCACACAAGATGTTCATCAATCTCACGGACATAGAGCTGATTGGGGATGCAGTTTCTGTTCCGGAGAAGGCTCTCAATTTTGATCCCACACCAAGGTTCACGCCGGTAACGGACATTGTCAGTACAATTGAACAGGTTGCTGCGCGACTACCACCTGAAGCAGCTGAAGCACTACGCCGAGAAACCTGCCGTGCTCTGACGAGAACCAGGGAGAGGGCAGCCATTCGAGACCTGAGGCAGAGCCCTGAGATTGTTGTCTTACCGGCTGACAAAGGCAATGCTCCGGTTGTTCTTTCCCATAAGGACAACATTCAGAAGATGCAGAGCCTGCTAAATGACGAATCTTACATTAAAATCAACGCTGACCTCACAAAGAAGGTAGGGAACAAGACCAGAGGTTTTCTCAAAGACGCAGATTTCGCAGAGCGTGTCGCCAAGAAATTGACTCGCCAAGGACATCTACCGCCACGACTGTATGGATTCCCTTAAGTCCACAAAGAAGGAGTGCCGTTACGTCCAATTGTCAGCAACTTTAGGTCACCTACATATTTGCTGGCCAGATACCTGGCAGAATTACTGAGACCAAAGCGTTTCGACAACTTCAAGCTGAAAGACTCAGATATCCTAATGAGTTTTTACGTTGTTTCATTATTGACCAGGGTGCCTCTTCGAGAGTCAGTTGAGCTTATTGCACAGAAATTTGGCGAGAAGACGACCGACCTTTTCAAGCACGTTCTGACTTCCACTTATTTTCTCTTTAATGGAGACTACCATGACCAAACAGATGGAGTCGCAATGAGGAGCCCACACTCGCCTGTGGTCGCGAATTGTTATATGGATTACTTCGAGGAGGAAGCTTTTGCCTCATCCAAATGGAAATCTTTTTGTTTTCTACGTTATGTGGATGACACGTTCGTGATCTGTCCCCATGGAAGGGACACGCTTCTAGACTTCCTTACACACCTGAACTCCATACATCCGAACATCAAATTCACTATGGAGACTGAAGCAGAAGGAAGATTACCATTCCTGGACGTCATGGTCAAGAAAAGAGCCGATGGCACCCTGGGTCACGGGGTATACAGGAAGAAAACGCACACCGACCTGTATTTTCAAGCGGATAGGCGTCACAACCTTGCGCAGAAGAATGGGGTGCTAAAAACACCGGTGCGCACAGGACGCGCCCCCTCTCTGACGCAGAGAGTCTGCCCAAATAGCTGGAACACCTCAAAAAAGTATTCCGAACAAAACGGGTACTCGGAGTGGCCAGATCAGACGCGCTCTCCGCCCCACCTCTACAGTACAGCGCGTGGAGACGGAATATGTCACGAAGAAAGAGATAGCCACTGCCTATATACCGTATACTTGTGCACTGTCGGGGAAATAGGACGAATATTGAGGAAACACCGAGCAGGAACTGTCTTTTGCCCACCAAATAAAACGCGAACAATATTAGGGAGTGTGAAAGACGATCTCTGTTTGCGGAAGGCCAGCACATACCAGAATCCGTGTCAATGTGGGAAGACTTATATTGGACAGACAGTGCGCACCATCGAAGATCGTTGCCGAGAACATCAAAGGCTCACTCGACTTGGGTACCCCAACAAGTCGGCGGTCGCAGAGCACTGTTTATCTGAAAAGAGCGAAAAGGACTACCAATATACTAGGGTCTAGGTACACACATCTAAATACTGGGACAGCGTTGTTACAGAGGCTATCGAAAATCGTACCAGGGACGGACTCAGTAACCGAGACTGAGGCTACAACTTCAGCAGGGCATGAGAACCAGCATTGAATCTGGTTACAAAGACGCTCAGCAAACGAAAGGAATTGGCGACTAGGGAGGGCGAAGCAATTACACCGACGCCACCACACACGCAGACGCCAGCGTCTCACCGACCGCTGACGCGCGGGCGCGGACCGTGGAGAGAACGCCTCGCGAGGGGAGGGGATTTAATACGGCTGCCCGCCCCCAGGAGCTCAGTTCGTCAGCGCACGTGACGATGGCGATATGTCTGATCGCCGAAATATTGTGCCCGTTGGACACTATGGGCCGGCGGTACACCCGTGGACTGTTCCAGTATCTCATTTTCTTTTCTGAAAACTTTCGTATAATTTTATACACGGTATATTATATTTCGAGGTAAAATTGATGAAAAGGAAATGCTTTACAATATATTTTAGTTTCGATGTTATAATTGGTAAGTACTACTTCTGAATGTAGAGTTAAAATTATTTTTTTAGAAACATTCAAAATTACATGTTACTGGCCTTTATTAATTACGCAATCCTGTACCGTTTACTATGTTTATTTCTGGATTACTTTCTGAAATAATAAGCTAAATTAATAATGTAGCGGAAACTGGTACAAATTCATTTGTTATGTAAAATTGTAGTCCCTTTAGAATATTGTTATTTCCGCAGAGTGGGGGAGTCACAAGCTTGCCTCTAATGTAATCGGACGTATTTTTGTACGAACAATGTAATTTCTCCTTTGTTAATGTGAAAAATCATAATACTCCATGACATACTAAAACGTGAGAAAATATATTTACTTAAAAATGCTGCCACAGCAATCTACAAATTTATTTAGTTCAAAGCAACCACGTGGACCTGATGTGAGATTTTGAGCTTCAAGAATCACGCCCCCAGACAAGAAGTACTGGACCCATCTCAACACGACTAGCCAAGTAAACTAGGAAAGTGTTTTGTAACCTTTTTCGCGACTTAGCGTATTAATTGCTTGGACTGTACATTGTTTAATGTGGAAAATAGAGGGAAGTAGGAAGGAGGGGAGAAATTACAGTGTCAGGTCTTTTCTCTGTGACTCAGTTGTTATTGTGCTACTCCTGTGATGGTTCTTTAAAGCTCTATGGAGTCTGACACGCAATGAGGCCCTTCTTTACCAAAGAAGACTTGATTCGAATATCTGATCCTGGATAGCGAGCCAACAGAAATCTTGATTTGTGTTCTGTCTTGTACTGACGAAATTTCGGCTCTAGGAGTTTGCACGCGGCACATTGCATCCACTGAGCAGGCCGGAAATTGCAAGTATGCTGTGTACGTCATCTGCACAGCGGACAACGCCCCAACGAGCAGATCGTCGGTGCAGTACAGCTGCTGTCCGTAATTCAATGGGTGACGGGCATACTCCGTTTCGGCGGATGGGGAAACACAGAACATGTGTTGAGTTCCACTTGCTTGTCCACTCAAGTTTTTCTGAAAACACCAGTCAGGGTGTAGGTGCTCTGTTTCTCACAGCTTGTCAGTATCAGTCAAACTCTGTGTCTGTCTAAATTACATGTAGGGTGAATCTGATATTGTGTAATTCGAATTTGTATAAATTATTACAGTCTACATGTTTTTAAACTAAATACGTAACAGTATCACGTTGTGACTTAGAAGCATCCCAATAAGATTGATTGGTTTGATGTGCTAAGCTTAAGTGAAACGTAACCACAACAGGATACTTTGTCTTATGGGAATCCCTAGGTGCTGGTTCACAGTTGTAGGATCATTTTAATCATTGGTAGGTGTGGGAATCCTATTTTGCAGACAACACTAGGCAGCCACACATACACAAACGCCATATGTTACGTACACCATGAGAGATTACACCTTTTTCTTCTCATCTTTTTTGTTTTTCTTCCATCTGTTTCAAATACTGAGTTTTGTGTATGGTCTTCAGCGTATTCCATTCAGTACCTATATCATCAGCTGTGGGTGGCTTAATTTAAACAACTGTAATCTGTATTGGTAAATGTTTCTGATACTTTCCTCCTGCAAAAAATATAATTTGACCTCTTCTAAAAGATTGGGATCTCTTTAGTATAAATTCTTCCATTTGGCTATTAATAATATACACTCCTGGAAATTGAAATAAGAACACCGTGAATTCATTGTCCCAGGAAAGCGAAACTTTATTGACACATTCCTGGGGTCAGATACATCACATGATCACACTGACAGAACCACAGGCACATAGAAACAGGCAACAGAGCATGCACAATGTCGGCACTAGTACAGTGTATATCCACCTTTCGCAGCAATGCAGGCTGCTATTCTCCCATGGAGACGATCGTAGAGATGCTGGATGTAGTCCTGTGGAACGGCTTGCCATGCCATTTCCACCTGGCGCCTCAGATGGACCAGCGTTCGTGCTGGACGTGCAGACCGCGTGAGACGACGCTTCATCCAGTCCCAAACATGCTCAATGGGGGACAGATCCGGAGATCTTGCTGGCCAGGGTAGTTGACTTACACGTTCTAAAGCACGTTGGGTGGCATGGGATATATGCGGACGTGCATTGTCTTGTTGGAACAGCAAGTTCCTTTGCCGGTCTAGGAATGGTAGAATGATGGGTTCGATGACGGTTTGGATGTACCGTGCACTATTCAGTGTCCCCTCGACGATCACCAGAGGTGTACGGCCAGTGTAGGAGATCGCTCCCCACACCATAATTCCGGGTGTTGGCCCTGTGGCCTCGGTCGTATGCAGTCCTGATTGTGGCGCTCACCTGCACGGCGCCAACCACGCATACGACCATCATTGGCACCAAGGCAGAAGCGACTCTCATCGCTGAAGACGACACGTCTCCATTCGTCCCTCCATTCACGCCTGTCGCGACACCACTGGAGGCGGGCTGCACGATGTTGGGGCGTGAGCGGAAGACGGCCTAACGGTGTGCGGGACCGTAGCCCAGCTTCATGGAGACGGTTGCGAATGGTCCTCGCCGATACCCCAGGAGCAACAGTGTCCCTAATTTGCTGGGAAGTGGCGGTGCGGTCCCCTACGGCACTGCGTAGGATCCTACGGTCTTGGCGTGCATCCGTGCGTCGCTGCGGTCCGGTCCCAGGTCGACGGGCACGTGCACCTTCCGCCGACCACTGGCGACAACATCGATGTACTGTGGAGACCTCACGCCCCACGTGCTGAGCAAATCGGCGGTACGTCCACCCGGCCTCCCGCATGCCCACTATACGTCCTCACTCGACCGACCATAGATGTTTTGTCCCATAGTGCTCAGAGCCATTTGAAACATTTTTGAATGAAACTAGTTGCGGAAGCAACCGAATGAAAACAACCGTGGCAGTCGGATGTAGTTTTACCTGTCGGTCGCATTATTATTCATTTACTTTTTTTCGAGGGGGGGGGGGCAGTCAGAAGGAGTAACCGACCAAAAAGATTCGCAACAGATGTAGCTTTACATATTGACTGAATTACTCATTCTTTCTTTTCAAGTGATAACAATTGGTAATTTTTTCTGTCGGTTGAACGATGTGCTCATTGTTTTAACTGAAACCGTTTTTTAGTGTTTTAGCTGACCGAGCTATCCATTCATTCCTCTGAGTGAAACCAGCCTGCAGTAATTTGCTGAACTAAAGCACTATTACATTAAAGTGACAGAGGGTGGTCCTAAGTGAAGACGTATCTCAGAGGTAGGCAGAAGTTAACGTAAGCAGTATGCATGTTCATTTAAGTATAAACTGAATGGAGTTATTATTCTTTTCATCATTTAAAATTGATCCGTGTATTGTTGTGGACTAAATTTTTCCAGCTGCAATTAATGCGTAACTAATGAACGTGAAGCATTACTGGAGGAGGCCTGGCATCTCTTAAATTGACGGTCCCAGACAAAAACTTCGAAAACCCGGACATGTGGATAAGATAGGAATATTTTCCCGGGCACAAATAGTCTGTTGACGATACGTAGGTCGCTGGAGACCATGTTCTATGTTGAGGTGGGGTATGAGAGGGGGGAATGTTTCCTCGCTTGCGCTTCAATGCTAATAATGCCAGCGGGCACGCGACTCCACCTATCAGCAGATATAAAGTACACTTGAGAGTAACAAGGATTTGTGAAAGCGCATTATAGAAACGTTCATATTCAGATGTAGTGCTAATCAGCACTAAGGAGAATGAACATAAATTATACAGGTTTATGCAGCCCAATAGAAAGAAGGTAAATTACGTTTAAGACCCGCAGCTGTAGGGCGGGTCGAGCGGCGTCACGATGATCGCCCATTGTCGGCGTCTTATTATTGTCTTTACAACTTTGATCTCATACATTTCAGAAATGGGGAGAGATGGAACAGCGCGGTTTGAGGCATAATGTTCATATAATCCTAAGGTTTCTAATAGCCACTAAACAGATTATAGTGTGTTAAGGTGACAATATTTTCTAGAACTAACTTAAGGATACATTAAAAAATTTTGTTATTACAAAAAAGGCTGAATTGAACGTAATAAAAGCAAACTATTACTTTAATTTGCTACAAAAAGTACATCAGTTTATATTTTATTAGTACCTTCTAAGATGGTGCGAGCAGGCGCACAGTATTTATAAGTGCTGTAAATTTACTTCAGCATGTCTGTATTCTTCAGCAACCTTAAGAAAACATTTAGCTTAAGTTTCATGATAATTCACTCTACTCGATAACATTGCTTTGGTGTTTTCTACAACAAACTGTGTTTTGTCACTGCTCTATACATTACTCATTTGGGAGAATACACCAGCCGGCTTGGGCGAGCGGTTCTAGGCACTTCAGTCTGGAAACACGCTACGGTCGCAGGTTCGAATCCTGCCTCGGTCATGGATGTGTGTGATGTCCTCAGGTTAGTTAGGTTTAAGTAGTTCTAAGTTATTGGACTGATGACATCAGGAGTTAAGTCCCATGGTGCTCAGAGTCATTTGCACCATTTTTGGGAGAATACCCTTTCAGTAACAGCATACTGATACGGGTGAAATGAACATTCGATTCAGGATAAATCGTTTTATAACCGTTAAATCCGTGACAAATACGTGTCCTGAATTACTTTTGGAAAAAAATTGGAACAGGGCTAGAAAAACCGGGACTGTTGCGGAAAAAGGGGGGACGGGAGGCAAGGGGCGGATGTCACCTTAACAGCGGGTGTCGTCTGTAGCATACACGTTGGTGTCTTCCTTATGGTGCGCTGTTGCTGCTCTGATGCGTTGTCCAAGTCCCGCCCGAAGTAAAAAATGTGATTGGGTTCCGCAGGACTTGAGTGTCAGATCTAGTCTGTACAAACCATTTCACACATTGTGCCAACTGTTGGAATGTGGTCAGTCAATAACTAACTTGGGAAAATAAGATAAAAACAACTTAAGGTGTGAGTGAATATTATTCCGTATACCGAACTTAATGCTGCCCTAGGTGGAGGTGGAAATGTGAGTGCAACGGTTCCCTTAAAAATATATGAAGAAGAAAGGGACCGTGCCTCATTTTAGCGTCAGTTTGCATTCAGTTCTATAAAGAAATATGTGATGGTGTCCAGAATGCATAATCCTTGGAACATTTATTTGTGTACAGAAAACTACGTCACGAATTACATACATACGCCCCATGTTTTCAGTTTTACATGTAGCGTCATAGCTATTAAAAATTCGCAAGGATAAATTTTCAGGAGAGTCTCTATGGCGTTAGGAATCTGTTTAGGCCAAGGAGAGGTTTTTATTATTTATTATTCCGTTTTAAAACCGTGTTATACTAAACTGTTTTTGTATTTAAATAGTTGTTTCCTGCTTTGTACTCCTGTGTGTGCGAAAATTTCGATGAGGTTCCAGCAGGGCATGTGGCAAAAAAAAAAAAAAAAAAAAAAAAAAAAGGGTTCTGAGCACTATGGGACTTAACATCTGTGGTCATCAGTCCCCTAGAACTTATAACTACTTAAACCTAACTAACCTAAGGACATCACACACATCCATGACCGAGGCAGGATTCGAACCTGCGACCGTAGCGGTCACGCGGGTCCAGACTGGAGTGCCTAGAAACGCACGGCCACACCGGCCGGCACATGTGGCAACTTCAGGTTTACTTTAGTTTCTCTTCAACTGAGTCAACCAATATATTGCTTTCTCATAGGCCTATCTCGCAAGAAGACCGCGAATGTAAAAATGAAAGACAATCGAGCTCACAAGGAAGCTTGCCAGCAATCGTTCTTAATCGCGAAACATTCGCGTCTGGAACAAGACGGCAAAGAAATAGCAATGGTACACCAAGTAAATACTGTCCGTCACACATCACAAAAGAAAGCGAGTTAATATCGCACTGTCATTCAGTTCTGAGCTAAGTTGACAGTTTAGGTCTATAGCTTATGGTGAAGTTAGTATAAAATCAGTTACAAAATTTGTACTGAAGAGATCAACCGACCGATAAACAAGATACCTTCCACCACTGACGAGGCTCGAAAGTGAATTAATATCATAGTTTCATCCAGTTGTGACCTATGTTGAAAGTTTCAAGTCTATAGCGTATGACAAGTTAAAAATTTATTCTTCATTTATACACCGAAGCGCCAAAGAAACTCGTACAGGCATGAGTATTCAAATACAGAGAAAAATAAACAGGCAGAATATGGTGTTGTGGCTGCCAACGCTTATATAAGGCAACAAGTGTCTCGCGCAGTTGTTAGATTGGTTACTGCTGTTACAATGGCAGGTTATCAAGATTTAAGTGAGTTTGAAAGTTGTGTTATAGATGGCACACGAGTGGTGGGACACAGCATCTCCGAAGTAGCGATGAAGTGGGGATTTTTCCGTACGACCATTTCATGAGTGTACCGAAAGTATCAGCAATCCGGTAAAACATCTAGTCCCAGACATCGCTGCGGCCGGAAAAATATCCTGCAAGAACGGGACGAAAGACGACTAAACAGAATCGTTCACCCCTTCCGCAAAATACTGCAGATTTCAGTGCTGGACCATCAACAAGTTTCATCCGGTGAACCATTCAAAAAAACATCATCTATATGGGTTTCGGGAACCGAAGGAGCACTCGTGTACCTTTGACGACTGCACGACCCAAAGCTTTACGCCTCGCCTGGGTCCGTCAGAACCGACATTGGAGTGTTGATGCCTCGAAACATGTTGCCTGGTAGGACGAAAAAATATTAAAATGAGTGTGAATTCCTAAGGGACCAAACTGTGGTGGTCATTGGTCCCTAGACTTACACAGTACTTAAATTAACTCATGCTAAGAACAACACACACATCCATGACAGAGGGAGGATTCGAACCTCCGGCGGGAGAGGCCGTGAAATGGCGCCTCAAACCACGCGGCCAGTCCACGCGGCTGGTCGGACGAGTCTCGTTTCAAATTGTTTTGAGTGGATAGACGTGTACGGGTATGGAGAGAACCTCATGAATCCACGGACCCTGCATGTCAGCAGTGACTGTTCAAGCTGGTGGAGCCTCTGGAATGATGTGGGGTGCGTATAGTTGGAGTAACATGGCATCCCTGATACGTCTAAATACGACTCTGACAGGTGATACGCACGTAAGCATACTTTCTGATCGTGTGCATCCATTCATGTTCACTATGCATTCCGATGGACGTGGGTAAGGCGACACCCTACACGTCCAGAATTGCTACAGAGTGGCGTCAGGAACACTCTTCTGAGTTTAAACACTTCCGCTGGCCACCAAACTTCCCCAGAAATGTAGAATATTATACATATCTGGGATGCCTCGCAACATGCTGTTCAGAAGAGATCTCCACCCAAGCGTACTCTTACGGATCTTTTATGGATAGCCCTGCAGGATTCATGGTGTCATTTCCCTCCAGCACTACTTCAGACATTAGTCGAGTCCATGCCACGTCGTGTTGTGGCACGTCTGCGTGCTCGCGTGGCCCTTACACGATATTTGGCCAGTGTACTAGTTTCTTTGGCTCTTCAGGGTGTATACACAAATTTACAGTGCAGCACCAGATATTAATCTTTTAAACGCAATCAAAAATTGATATTTAGTGCCACAAGTGCGAAAATTCGTATTTCAGTAAGTAAATACATAGAATTAGTATGTACTTTATTTTTAGAAATATACTTCTTATTCACATCTCCGAGAAAAAAAAAACTTTGTCTCTAAAATGGTTTTCAGCCATAGTCATGCCTCATGTAAAAGCGGTAAAACTGAAAAGGTATGTAAATAAAGTCACTCAAACACGGTGAGCGACTGAAAACGTCACATAACGGCCGAACTCGGTAGAGGCATGTTTCAGTCAGTTATTTCGCATTCCGTGAAACCACTCAAACCAGACGAGTGAGTGAAAACATTAAAACAACGGTCGCAACCGATGCAGACTTGTTTCAGCCGGTTGTGTCTCACTGAAGAAAACCGAGCAAACATGGTGAGAGTGAAAATAGCTAACACGGCTTCGAGGACTACTTTCATTCGGTGTTTCAATCGACTGAAAAAAAAGGAAACAATCGATAGAGCATCCACTATTGACCTGCTCATGACATCATAAGCAACAACTTGTATCTACTATGTCATCATTTTGCGTCACAAGTCACGTCCTATTACGATGACGTCATGAAGATGACGTATGAAAGGGAATTTAAAGGTACGGTATTAAAAATGAATTGTAGGAAATTTGGAAATTAAGGATAATGAATGATGGGTAGTTTAAAAATTAAAAATGACGGTAAATTTAAATGTGCAATTTAGCAAATGGGACGATTGCTACATTTAAAACTGAAGAACTCAACCACTCAAGGTAAAAATGGTAATTCAAAAACTTTTCGTTGTCACACACACACATCACTTAAGCAGCATATTAAAAAGTATCGACACGATTTCCATCTGCTTCTTCAGGTGTGCCCCCCCCCCTTTACACATACACATGAACACACAAACACTCACACACGCACAAAATGTAAACTTCTTCATCTGATTAAAAACATGTGCCTCCCTTCTTTTCAAAGCTATTATTTGCAAAACATATGGTTTTATCCCTCTTAATCACCTGTATCCAGTATTGTTTTGTACATAGTTATATTTATAGGACACTAACACTTATTCATGGTTTGTGCACAGAGTACCACCGTGGTCAATAAGATGTCAGTTTAAGTCGTTTGTTTCTTGAATGTGACGTTTATGAAAACAGAACGATGTCTGTGTGGACATCCACTTTGCAGGGGAGATGGTGAAATCTGTTTCTTTACGAGCATTGTTATTAGAGAGCAGACGATAACTCTTTATTCAGTTAGTATGGAAATAGTGTAAGGTGAACATTAGGTAGTTGTTACATATAACGCATCAGTACCGCCTTACTCAGATATAAATATTGTCAAATTTCATTGGAGTACCTGGGGCTGTTAGACTCTGTGGAGACAAAAGATAAAGGTTGGCTTATTTGTGAAATGAGATAACTATTCGTGTTACAGGTTTCAGTTGCAGTCTCTCAAATAGAATTTCAGCTTTAATATTAATGTAACTGTGCTTGACTTTTATGGTGACTGTCATTTTAGTGATTTCTCCAAGTTAAG
Organism: Schistocerca gregaria; assembly: GCF_023897955.1. Lineage (NCBI taxonomy): Eukaryota > Metazoa > Arthropoda > Insecta > Orthoptera > Acrididae > Schistocerca > Schistocerca gregaria. The sequence goes on from NC_064925.1 coordinate 110,498,052, forward strand.
TGATTTTTTTAAAAGATACAGGTTGCTGATCTTAAGGAAACATGTTATAATACGAAACAGGTAGTAAAATATTAGCTAACGGCCATTATCCTTCGTCAATTACCTTCTCGCTGATTGCTGCCAAATATTGCTACACAAACACAAATTGTTTATGACAGAAGCAATTAATTTTGGTACACTGACATTTAAAATAAAACATATTTTTATCTTAGAAATTACCATCAGATTATACAAGATACATGCAAGTAAAGGATAAACCGCTTAGTAATGTTGTAAGTGTCCTTTACTGGAAACACTACAAACAATCAGATGATAGTAAAACATGTTCTGTACTCCAGGGAACGTATCTCGAGTCATTAATGTAGACAGATGTAGCTATATGGGGTCACACTTCACGGAACGTTATTGGAAGAGGAGACGCAGAGGATTCAGTTACAATCTCACAAGAATGTCGCAAATGCGATATCAAACGACGTCGGAGGATAATGTTGTAATCCAAGATCCGAACACCCCTCCGGTCGATCCATCGTACAGGAATGTATGTTGTCTTCAGGTAATATTACTGTGGAATTCCCTCCCGTTAATAATTGACGAAAAGAGCCGTAAATCTTTTCCTGTGAAACGGCGTAAAAGAGATAATGCCTCTGAGAGTCTTTCTCGTAGTCGACTATATTCGCCTTCTGGATGTCACTTTTCATCTTCAGCACACTATTAGCCATTAAAATTGCTACACCACGAAGATGACGTGCTACAGACGCGAAATTTAACTGACAGGAAGAAGAAGCTGTGTTATGCAAATGATTGGATTTTCAGAGAATTCACACAAGGTGGGCGCCGGTGGCGACACCTACAACGTGCTGACATGAGGAACGTTTCCAACCGATTTTTCAGACACAAACAGCAGTTGGCCGGCGTTGCCTGGTGAAACGTTGTTGTGATGCCTCGTGTAGGGAGGAGAAATGCGTACCATCACGTTTACGACTTCGACAAAAGTCGGATTGTAGCCTATCGCGATTGCGGTTTATCGTATCGCGACATTGCTGCCCGCGTTGGTCGATATCCAATGACTGTTAGCAGAATATGGAAGCGGTGGATTGAGGAGGGAAACACGGAACGCCGTGCTGGATTCCAACGGCCTCGTATCACTAGCAGTCGTGATGACAGGCATCTTATCCGCAAGGCTGTAACGGATCGTGCAGACACGTCTCGATCCCTGAGGCAACAGATGGGGATTTTTGCAAGACAACAACCATCTGCACGAACAGTTCGACAACGTTTGCAGCAGCATGGACTATTAGCTCGGAGACCATGGCTGCGGTTACCAATGACGCTGCATCACAGACAGGAGCGCCTGTGATGGGTGCACTATTGGCAAAACGTCATTTTTTCGGATGTACTCAGGTTCTGTTTACATCATCACGATGGTCGCATCCGTCTTTGGCGACATCGCAGTGAACGCACATTGAAAGCATGCATTCGTCATCGCCATACTGGCGTATCACCCGGCGTGATGGTCTGGGGTTCCATTGGTTACAGGTCTCGGTCACCTCTTGTTCGCACTGACGGCACTTTGAACAGTGGACGTTACATTTCAGATGTCTTACCACCCGTTGCTCTACCCTTCATTCGATCCTTCCGAAACCCTACATTTCAAAAGGATAATGCACGACCGCATGTTGCAGGTCCTGAACGGGCCTTTCTGGATATAGAAAATGTTCGACTGCTGCCATGGAAAGCACATTCTCCAAATCTCTCACCAATTGAAAACGTCTGGTGAATGGTGGCCGAGCAACCGGCTAGTCACAATATGCCAGTCACTACTCTTGATGAACACGCCACCCAAGCTCTGTGTGACTCAATGCCAAGGCGTATCAAGGGTGTAATTACGGCTGGAGGTGGTTGTTCTGGGTACTGATTTCTCAGAATCTATGCACCCAAACTGCGTGAAAATGTAATCACATGTCAGTTCTAGTGTAATATATTTGTCCAATGAATACCCGTTTATCATCTGCATTTCTTCTTGGTGTAGCAATTTTAATGGCCAGTAGTGTAGAGCATAGTTTCACCATCGAATACTATACTTCCCTCTCCGCACTCATTATGTATGCAGAGACCTTTACGCATTCCTATCAATAACCATCACGAAGAGCTTGCAGCAATTGAATCCTGTGTATTTTGAGTCTCAAACGTCGCCGCAGTACGCACTAGTTAGATACTGGAGCAGTGTCTGAAGCCATCCTCACACGGGACTAGTTAGCTAAAGCCGGCGTGGACGCGGACGGGTAATTTAATCTCACGATACACCCCGCCCGCGTCACGGGGGATGTGCTGGTAAAGCGATTTGTGATTTCCGACTGTTGCGATGTCCAGCTGCTGCTGTCGGCTGTATCTCTCTCGCAAAAGACACATTTTGTTTACCCAAATCGACGCGCCTCAAATTCGTACGTTAGTTTATTACAATGCAGATTTCCTCTCATGTGTATGTGATAGCCATGTTGTTTTGTCTGTAGTATACAAAAATAAAAGCTTCACTATACATGAACACGTTATAAGTCAAAAAGGAAAACCCCGCTCCTAGTCAGGACATCAGCCAATAAAACTTCACAAAATCGCACGCACTCCCCACATACAGGTATGTCCCTTCAGCTTTCTGGAAATCCTAACCATCCTTTACAATATAATCCTACACATGGATTTCTCTTCTGAGCCATGTAAAACTTTTCGATTCCTCCTCTTCCTCAAACCTAATAAACTTCCCACTGACACCTCACCTTCGTGTTTAGCTACATCCTTGAGTCCATTCTATCCAGACGTAAGCATAAACACCTACAACAACACCTATTAACTCCTGTCCTTCAATGTGGCTTCTTTCTCTATATTTTCTTCGAGGACAACTGCTGTCCCTTACTCACCTTCAAGCCTACCAAATTAACAACCGCTAATACTCCACTTTTCGCTCCTCAGTTCTTGGGAAAGCATATGAGCATGTATGACCTTCCAGGCTTCTCTTCAAGCTCTGCACCTATACTCTTACCATAAATTTAGTCCATCTAATCGCCTTCTCTCCATTTAACGGCTGTCTTATGCCACCATCAACAACACCAGCTCCTATATCTTCCATTCCACTGCAGGTGTGCCCTGAAGCTCTGTCCTATCATCTCTCCTTTATGTCCGCTGCATTATCGGTATTTCCAAGCCACCCCTTCCTCTTATCTCTGCCAGAATGGCAATGACACTACCTTCCTTGCCCTCTACCCTACTTTCCAGAAATCCCAGCCACCTTCATCTCAATCAGTTCTACTTCTAGTGCAATCAGTGACTTTCCAAAATCAACACTACCAAAACACATCCAATATTTATAGGCAAAACAGCACGCAACTTCTATCCCCTTCCATTTATGACCGTCATATTCAGTCACCCATCCACAATCTTCCACAACTATAAAGCACTAATCTGACTTCTCCTCTGCTTTGCCAACGTAGGATGGACTTTCGTTCCTCCCTCCTGTTATCACACCTTACAGGTCCTCGAACGCCATGCACTCTGTTTAGGCTTTTGGATCTACTTGTCTTCCCCCACCGCAATCTCTACCAACTTGTCAAATTGCCCAACCTACTCTTCCATCTCCAACACCTCTGAATATCCTATGGTACCCATAAACTCGTCATCCCCTAGTTTCCCCACTGCTCACTGATCTTGGCAATCTGCCCAGCTTCTACATTAACATTCTCCCAACACTGCACCTCCATACCCTCCAAATCCTCTCCCAACCAAACTTTAATCTCCTTCCTTTACCAGACCATGAAATCTGCCCTGATATGTACCTGTCCTACTAGATCTAGGAGATTTTTACCACCCAACTTTTGTCAGGGATTCATTCCCCTTCAATCCGCAATCCTGGGATGGAACCAGATCCCTCTCCCCACTTCACCCATCCTTTTTCACAACTTCCACCTACACAAACCCTCTCCTACGCAGTTCCCCTGATACCCTTCGCCCTGACAGTCTATTTCCACTCATATTTTCACTCATCCACGTGTGTCTTTTAATAAATCGGACATGGGCTTTTCCGTTTTACTTCATGTAACTCTCTATTTGTTTTTATATCGTGTGCAGTACTTGTTTCTCAGTTACTTATATCCATATTTTAATAAATCACCGAATCAATTTTTATATTTTAACTTATGAAACTGACATTCTGTCCTTTTATTATAAGAAAATGTACTTTTATCAAAGGCATATTTATATTACGTATTTTAAGTTTCTTCTCATTTGGCTGAAGAGCGGCAAATAGTATCCACTGACGGCCCATCCACTGCCCATACCGGGGGCGTTGGGCATGAAATAACAATAAAAAAAAGTAAGGAACACACTCTCCAGGAAGAGAATGTGCTTGTATTTACTTCACATCGTTTAGTACACAAAATATTTCTGCTAATATTATAGAAAGGTGCCATAACTATTTATAAAACGTAAAGGTGAAAACAAATTTGCTACTGAAAGACTCGAACCCATTACACATTATAATGCAACCCGCACCTTTCATCCACGGTGCTCTGAACTTTTGCGACAAACGACCTTGTATTTTATGCTACGATCTTCTGAAGGCTTTAATCACCGACTTGATATTAACTAACATTTAATGACAACAAATTATATCACGAACGACGCCATTTTGATGATTGTCCAATGTTGTGTTCCCTTAAAATGTCCTCCTTTCATAACACACGAATTACAACAAGGAAGTTCTGAATACCAGACTTCTTTAATCACCAGTACCATGTTTCCCGTCATTTTACTACAGAAAATTGTACCACTAGTGACAAGTGTTCAACAGACCTCAGTGTGCTGCTACTTGGAAACAGATGATGTTAATAGAGTGCAAATTATGGTATAAAAACCGCGAAACATGCGCTTAAACTGAAAACGAGGAACACAATACTACGTCTCGTAAGTTCTGATTGTAAATGGACAGCAGTTTTGCCTGTTACTGGTTCAAACATTCGAAGCATGTTGCCCAAATATGACAGAATTTATCTTGTGTTTAACGCGAGGCAATGGCCCAGCATCGTGAAACAACATGAAGCGGCGTCATAAAACTGCTATACTCACACAGCGGAACAAATCCCATTATTTCGCAATCTCTTCGATCGAATCATTCAGTTTAAAGATCAACTTTTATGTTGAAATCAAATGATACCTGTTTTAGTAAAAGATGAAATACGATATGCCTTTTCATGCTACCTTTTTTTATCCTGATCGCGAAGTTGTCAGGTCCTGTGTCATTTATTGTCTGTAATTTGATTTGAACAATAAGTGTAATTAAGCTTAAAATTGTTTTAGTTTAATGACACAGTGGTTTTTCAATGTACGAATAATATCTAAAGTTTGGATCTATGTTTCAGCCAGTTGGATATGTTAAAACTGGTTGGTTTGGTGACGCAACGATCACGCGTCATCAGTACACTATAGTATAGCGATATTTACTTTCACAAGTCGGGACTGCAGTCTAATATTATTAGTAAAGTACGATTATCGCTGATGCTATCATTCGAATCATTTGTTGCATAGAAACTTAACATTATCACGGACATGTGGCACCAAGTTTTTCGAGTCGAAACAACGAATTCTGTCACTGATGAAAGTCACATATAATTTTATATGTATTAACAGATATTCAGACTATGCGACCAAGCAGGAAAAGTTTAATTGCATTCCACGATGCTTTTCATGAATATATTGTTCTCTTGCTATCGTGAAGGGTGTGCCACCTTATTTCACAAACACTTTACTTGCAGTTTTAAACATTTATGAAAATACAGATGCGATTATAAGGTAATTTCAAAGTCAGCGTTAGCTAACTCGTACAGTGTGGCCAAGGCATAACTCTCGGCTGGCCAGACGAGCAGACATCTATGAACTACTTGGAAATATTCGTGGTATGCACTCCACGACCTGAACTTGCCAACTGGGGCGACGTGTCGACTATCCTGACATACGAGGGGAGAGCACTAAGTAATATAACACATTCTTTTCTAGGCCGATTTGCATTGAAAAAATGACGAATTTGTTGCGGATCATCATGGAATATTCACGCTTCAGCCAATATAGCTTCATTAAGTGGTGGCAGGTGGCGGCGGCTCTGTGTAGCATTCAAATTGACGTCTGTGACCGAGGTGTGTTCGCAGCTGAGAAGTGTCATTGAGGTGCTTCGCAGTAGCATTGATAGGCGCTTCCAGAATGTCTATTGAGAACTGGAAGTGAAAAAATACAGGGTGAATTGTTGGACCACGCGTCTGTCATCGTCGCGACAGGGTTCAGCAAACCTCTCTGATCTCCTGCGCGCCGGCTACCCGCACGCAGTTAACTTCTGCAATGTTGGAACGTGCGGACACTCTCATTCAAGATGATCTACGGATCAGAATCAAACAACTCGCTGCACAATTTGGACGTCTCTGCTGTGCTGACACACTCATCTACCTTTTGGAGAACTCAAGAATGTGAGCCCGCTGGGTTCCTCGCTGCCTAACAGAAGACGATAAAGAGCGACGAAGGACTATCCGTGCGGAAGCACTTGCGCGTTACACGGGTGATCGTGACAATTATTTTCGGACATCATCGCAGGTGAACATGGGTTCATCACTTCAAACCGGAAACAAAAGAGCAACGGGTAATGTGGTGCTGTACCACCTCTGATTCGAAGAAAAAGTTCAAAGTCGCCCACTCAGCCGGTAAAGTCATGGCGATGGTCTTCCGGGACTCTGAAGGGGTTATTCTGTTTCATGTCCCCCATCATCGTTCAACGAACAACTCTGAACTGCACTGTGCTACCCTCACGAAATTGAAGAAAAGACATCAACGTGTTCGTCCCCATAAAAATGCAAACGAAATTCTCCGTCTCCAAGAGAAGGCAAGACCTCACACACGTGTGTACAACCGAGAGGAGATCAGAACACATCACTGGACTGTTCTTCCTCATCCTCCCTACAGCCCGGATCTCGCACCTTACAATTTCCATCTGTTTCGCTCAATGAAGAAGTGGAATACTGCCCAGTCATGTAACATACGATGCCTAGGAAGCTGTTTTCTCGGATAGTTAGTAAAATTAAAGCAAATTGTATTAATGGAATTCATTACAGTAATTTAATTGGCAATACTTAATTTTCATTTCTACATGATGGTTTGCAAGCAGTTGGCGACATGAAAATAATCAGTGTCCTTCGACATATCCAATTTTCATGTAAGCTAATCACACATCTTCATAAGTCACTGCTAAGCTTAATATCACTGCTTGTCGTCTAGTGCCGGCCTTCTACTACGCCCGAGGCATGGTTTTTTTCCCTTTATTGTTATTTCCTTCCTCAATGAGGCGGGCAGGCAGCGGCGTACATACGCCGCTCTTCGGCCAAGAGACACAACAGATAGACATAGAGGTCAGAGAAACACATAAAAAGCATGATAAAACATGAAAATATTCACAATACGTTCGATGGAAGGCACTCTACAGAAAGGGTGTCACCACGTGAACAGGCGAAGACATCTAGTTGGAGGCACGAACGTATGAGAACACTGATGAAAACACTGTAGCACGCAACGGAGAAACACTGACGCACGGAAACACTGGTGACGATCATTGGCGAAGCGCTTACAGACACACGGGTTAAAGGGGAGGGGGGCTGCCTCCATGTGGAAGGGGGAGGCAGGAGGGCGGTAAGTGGGGGGGGGGGGGGGCGTTGGAGTCACTGGGAGAGAGGGAGGGAGAGGGAGGAGAGCGGATAAGGGGTAGTATGGAAGCCCGAGGAGGGCCCGAGGCATGGTTGCAGTGGCACATGTATTCTCTTCGGATAGAGGCCGCTCCTATCGTGGTGCGGTCCTAGTCAGCGTATTATTGGCTGACGTCGTCTCACCGCCTTCTCTGCGTTACTTTTCATGCCTATGTGCCGACACTTGATACGCCGGAACAAAGGACGCACGCCACAGGTAACAGTACGTTGATGATGGGGAGGTTACTGATGCAGCAAGAAGTTGCCAGACGTCGATCAATAAACTGGTACTACGTGGGCAATACAGCCCCCTCGAGGAGTTCCGTAAGGCCGTCGCATTGAATGGAGACTATGTTGAAAAATATGGTTTTGTAACCAAAATATTGGGGAGTAATATGGCGTATTGGAATCCGCTTTCAAAAAAAGTGTGCAGTCTTATTTATTAGACGCCTCTTGTATAAGCTGGTGGTGACGTCATTGATAGCTTTGAGAGAAGGAGGTGCGGTGCCGTACTCTCGACGAAAATCACGCCACGAAGATTGAAATTGGATTGCAACTGTGGAAGCGGAGAACACAAAACGCCTTTTATTGCTCTTTTATGACCATATCAACCCGACCCAAATTGGTTACTCAATGGGTGGGCGAATTCACGTTAAGATCAACTTTCAGTTTCGAGTCCTTAGTTAATATTCACCCGCACGTTTAAATTTCTTTTCATAAAGAACACACAGTCTCATAAGTGCCTATGGATCACTTTTGAACACCGTGTGTTGTAATACAACTAACGGCAGTCAGTTTGCTACCTCTGTTCCCTAGGCCTGCCTTCTGTAGCCGGGTTTTGTCGACAGGTGCTGACGTCACGTTCACGTTCGCTCGGAATGCCTGCATAGACACGGTAAGAGCGCACCGCACTGATGGCTGCCGGCACCACCATGCCTCTTGAATCGCTCGAGCGCTCAGCCCCTGTGAACCTCACGGTCAACACATAGAAGACCCTTCCAAGCCAACAAGCCGTGCATCAACTGCCAAGTGTTCTCTCAGAGCAGCGGACGCTCTGTAGAGCGTTCACCAAACACATGTGTTCATGCTCGTAAATGTGAAATCTGCCGAGGGGTTCGTCTAGCAAGGCATGCCTGTAAACTGTAGACCAGAACAATATTTAGAAGAATAGAAATAAGAAATTGAAGCAGCACTGAACGTTGAAGAAAAGTCACTTTCTTTTTAGAAAAAAAGAAAAGAAAATATGCCAGAGATGAAGTTGTGAAGTTAGGCACAGTAACAGAAAGCAGTACCAAGAAAAATTTGGATACATTCCTACCGGCTCTGGCTCATGAAAGGAATTGAAAAATGTAAGGTGAAATATCGTGCTCAGATATCGTAGATAATTTAAGTTAAAGAAAAGATACCGCTAGATAATCAACACCGACAATACCCAAACTACTGAAATATCTTCTGAAGTTCGGGAAAGAAAGTTAATGTTAAGAAGTGAGTAAGGCAGAACTGCAGTTTGTCACCTTTGTTCTTGAAGTTGTTCGTGGATGAATCAGTCACTTAAGTGAAGTAAGGGGCTGCATATTTCGAACAGGATAGTCTTTAAGAACAAACAAAGCATATACGAAGCTGTCGAAGACTAGCAGAAAAGAAAAAAATCACTTCTTTAGTATGAGCAATGGGAGAGACACAGAAGTGGGAAATTTTCCTACCAAGGAAGGTATCTTAAGTAGGATGGGCGAAGCAAGATTTGTAAGAGAAGTAGATTGTCAGGGACAATAAATACCTTCCACCACTACCAGAGCTCGGCTGGTAGAAGGTATTGATAGGAAATCAGGAATAAAGTTCAGAAACTGTATGCAAACAGCACAAGAATGCTTTGAAGTGGAACGTGGACCATGTAAAATCCGGAGAGGAAGAAACTGAGATATGGTGCTACAAAATAATGTTAAAGAATAAGTAACCATATAAAGAACTAACTGAAAACATATGAAGAGTATGTGACGAATGATTCTATGGAAGACGCCATCCTGAAAAGATGCGGTTAGGCGGGACATCAGCGACGCATTCAGGAGCATTGGAGGAGGGGGGGGGGGGGGAGGGATACTACGTGTAGACAAAGACTACAGAATGCAGAACAGATTATAGAATAAAGGAAACTTCTCTACAAAACAGGACAGCATCAAAGCAATCAGAAGAATGATGCAATAAAAGAAAAATTCAAATAGAAGGATATTTCTCTGTGAGTACATGATTACATTCAAGGATATTTAATTAAATTTTAGTGTGTTATTTTGATTAGTGACTATGTCATTAATCAATAATTTATTTATGTCTGTTAATGTCACGCTTGGTAATGGTAGTAAGTCTTAAGGAAAATCGGGATATACTAGTAGAATTATTTGAAATAGAAAGGTGATTTGCGACTCAGAGTAATGCAGAATCTCTGGAGTACTCAGAAAAGCAAGTATATATCGTAGGCAAAATGGTATAAAATACACTTGCACAAGAAGCAAGAGGAAACAATAAAAGTGAAGCAGCAAGGGTCATGTGCTCGGATTTGGAAGAGCGTAAGGAAGGAATGCGGCCTTTTTCCTTTTGAAATCGCTTATCGAAGAAGCAGTGGAGGAAATAAATTTAGTCTGAATTCTAGACGACAGCATACCAGTGATTAGGAAGGGGATGATACTGATTTCCTCTACGATGGTGAGTGAAAATAACAGGACCCGTGAAACAAAATGAATTATCTGCTAAGCGTAGAATATGGACGGAGCAGTCCAAAGAGGAACGAAATGTCTCGTAAGTGGAAGATATGATACGAGCGATAAACTTAAAAAGAAAAAAACAAGAAAATGACGGACAGGTACGGTTTAAGGGGTAAGCTATACAAGTCGCCGGTCTGGACGCCAAACTGAGAGGGGCGTCAGAGGCAACACTATTGTATAAATTCTATACAGGACGTATCACAATCATTGCCGAGCGCTTGGACGCCGTGGGCGCCCAAGTGCATTTCTTGTGACTACTATAGCTAGCGAAAACTTACGCGGCTGAAACTGTACGAGGGCAGAGAAAGGGGAGGGGAGAGTGCCAAATGATAAATCGCTTGTGTAGAAAAATGTACTCGAGGCACCCCTGGTAAGGGATGACGTACTAGACGAAGTGCAGAAATTTTGCTACCTAGGAATCAAAATAACGCATAACGAGAGATGGAAGCAGGATATAGGAGGAGTTTAATAAAGGCGAAAAGGGAATTCAGAGCGATTAAGTCGACAATTATTAAACATAAACACTAACGTGAGAAATAAATCTCTGAGAATGTTCGTCCGGAGCGCTGTACTGCATGGAAACGAATCATGTTAAGAAAACGAGAAAAGACGAGCATAGAAATGTCTGAGAAGTGTTGGTACCGATGGATGATGAAAAGTAAATTAAATAATGAGATGAGAAATAAGGATATCCTTCGCAGAACCTGCGACGAAAGAAGTACTTCGAAAACGCTCATACAAGGGGTAGGAAGGATTTGTGAAAGACGTCAGGGAAGATCAACCATTGCACTAGAGGGAGTCGAGAGAGAATAAAAAGAACAAGAAAAACATGCGAGACGTGACAGAGATTGGAAAATGGACAAGAAATAAATCATGAGGTTGAAAACAATTTAATTAGAAAAATGATTGAGCTTATGAAATGTGTCTATTGTCACGTAATACCTACTTTAAACAAACGTTTTTAAGTCTCATTGTCAAAAAGTAACTTTTGGGCAGAACTAAACTTGGAAGACCAATGTAAAAGTATGAAATATCAAGAAACGGTGGCCAAGTACATGTATTTAATGTAGTGAAGGTAGTAAAAGCGCAATAGTAGAGATTAAGCGACTGAAATGAAAATCCTTTGTCGTTTTACATTGTATAAAGACTTACATAACTCAGATAAAAAATCAGTTGAATTAATTCCAAAACCGAATGCTGTACACATTTCACTATCATAAGATTATTTCCATTAATAATTCACTGATTTAAAAGATAGTCGTGATACAGATGGACTGTAAGCAGTATAAGCAATTCAGACTCATCGATAATGTTCATTATGGTCTTGATGACAATGAGTGTCCGTTAACTTTGTCACAATATTTTTTGAGTAACTGTGCCTTGGAGTCGGATCATAACTTAGCAGACTTAGCAGTGATGAATATAGGCAGATGTTCAAGAGAATTTCAGAAAAGATTAGTGTGGAAAGAATTGGGATACTGAAGTAATGTGGAACGATGAGATGCGTTTGAATTTCTCTAAGATTGTAGACACTGCGATAGTAAATACCACAACACATAGTTCAGTAAAAGAGGAATGGACATCTCTAAAAAGCGTAATTACGGAGATTGGACAAACGTACATTGGTACTAGGAAGTTTACGGCGCAGAAACCTTAGCAGCAGAAGAAACAATTCGATTGATTCATGGAAGAAGAAAGTACAAAAAAATGCAGGGTTCAGGCATATAGAAATATAAGCCACTTATGACTGAAATTAATGGGAAGTGTTTGGTATTCAAGGCGAAATGACTGCTGAAAAAATGTGAAACAACAGGAAAAGTAATGGTCGTGGAAATGGATGAGTCGGCGTACAGAGAGCCCAAAACAACCTTTTGAGAAACTAAAATCAAATAGTTCAGCATTATATTGAACGGGTATTCTGCTGTTAAGTGCAGAAGAAGGAACGTATAGTTGTAAAAAGTACGGTCAAGGCACCTACGAGGTGAGACAAGAAGGAATGGGAGTCGATGTGGAAGCTATATGGGATCCAGTATTCACACCAGTCTGAAGAATTTTGCAAGCAAACCGTCACACATCAGGAAAAGTATCACCCGTACAGTTCCGACTACAGAAATGGCAGATAAATGCGAGAACTACGGCACAATCAGCTTAACAGTTAATTCAAAGATACTGCAAGAAGAATGAGAAAAATAAGGTTATTAAAGGTGAAGAGCAGGTTCACTTTCCGAAAGGGTAAAGACACTACAGATACAATCGTGACGTTGCGCTTGATGATTGAGACAACAGTTAATACAAATGAAGACACGTTTATTGGATTTGTGGACCTAAAAAATGCATTAGACACAGTAAAATTTTGTAAGATATTCGAAATTTTCAGAAAACGGCAGTAAGCTACAGGGAATGTGTACAAGAACCAAGAGTGGACAATAACAATGGAAGATCGTATTCAGTTCAAGGTGTGAGACTTGGATGCACACTGTCGCCCCTACAGACTCAACAAGCAATTACAAAAATAAAAATAATTTTCAAGAGTGGGACTAAATTTCTATAAAACGGTTAACAGATGACATTACCAGTCGCAGTGGATTTCTACAAGAACTACAGAATCTGTTGAACTGAATGAACAGTCTAATGGTTACAGAATACGTTGACCGCAAATCAGACGAGATTAAGGAATTCTGAAAATTGTAATCTAAAAAAACACAGGCCACAAGAAACTTGGAGGACGTCAGAAGTAGACCAGCACTTGCGAAGAGGGTTTATCCTGTCAATAGAAATATACTAATATAAAACATAGAGCTTAACTAGAGATGGAAATTTCTCAAAAGGAACATTTGTTGAACGGTATCGCTTGATAGAGAATCATAGCTAGTGCGAAAACCGAAAAGACGAGATGAGAAACTTTTGAGATATCACGCTATAGAAAAATGTTAAAATTAGGAGAGTGATAATACGGGAAATGTTCTCCATAGAATCGATGAAGAAAGGAACGTTTGGAAAACACTGAAACGGTGAGGAGACATGTTGATAAAACATGTGTTGAGACATCAGTGAATAATTTCCATTGTACCAGAGGATACTGTAGAGAGCAAGAACTTTAAACTATAGGAAAAACGGAGATTGGTTGATATCCAACAAATAGTTAAGGACTTGGGGCATATGTGCTGCCTTGACATGAAGGTGATGGTGTACGAGGAAATTCGTACAACCCTCAACATATCTGTCTGACGATTGGTGCTTAAAAAATCATTAACATCAGAAACAGTGCATTTATTTAACGGCTAACTGTTATCTATCGGCTAAAAAATTAATGAAATACAGTCAACATAGATTTATGACATCTGAACCGTTCAGATCAATTAAATATCATATCTTAAGACTTGACTTCCCGATAACGTCTAGTGTTTTCATAGACCAGTACAAACAAAACGTTTATGGAGAAAGAGAAGTATCAATCGCACTACCAAATAGAAGAATCCTCTGAAATGCGTTAAAAATTAATCTAGTGTAATATAAACGTAAACGTATGGCGTATAGGTGAGGTTAACACTAAGAAATATGTGAAATTCAATGAATACCTGACATCAGCAGTCATATAGAATAGCCGACAGTGAGATTCACTTTAATGTTCTGCTCTTGTATTTTGAGCCCTTGGTAAGTTTTACTAGTAGAAGAATTCGGAGGAATTTAAAGTCGTGGTGCTACGACTGTATGCGATCGCTATTGTTTATACGAAAGTGTAACAGAGGGTCTGGGTAACTTACAGGGGACTCATCGGAAGAAAGGTGACAAAGATGTTGGAAATCAGTATTTAAGGAAGACTGCCCAAAATTTTTAACTAATCCACATCATGTCTTCCTTAGCGTTCGTAAAGTTAAGACAAATTAGGTTGTATAGAGAGTCCTGTCCCCGTGCTCTAAAAGTGAGTTAATCAGAACAGGGAGTGGGTAATATTGACGTAAATATCATGTGTCACACGATGTTTCCTCGCTTTTTGGTAAGTAAATGCAAATGTAAAAGATGGGAAGCCTATTTCGTGCTGAGAAACATGTACAATTCTTGACTTGTGTTTAGTCTCATGCATTAATTCAAATGGTTCAGCTCTAAGCACTATGGGGCTTAACATCTGAGGTCATCAGTCCACTATACCTAGCACTACTTAAACGAAACTAACATAAGGACGTCATACACATCCACGCCCGAGAGAGGATTTGAACCCGCGACCGTAGCAGCCACATGGTTCTGGATTGAAGCGCCTGGAACCACTCGGCCAGCGCGGCCGGCTGCAATAATTCGAAAATTGTAGGTATCAGCATGTGAACATTTAATCGTCTTCGAAATTTACGACGTTGTGTGGATTCACAGCTGATGCAGTTCCCGTTGTGTGGACGCACACCTGATGCAGTTTCTTCGATGAATGCATTTTGCCTCAAGATCGTATGATTTTTGTCATTCTGGTAGCTTTTTAATTATATGATTGAGTGACATGTGTTGTTGTCACCTCGATGGCGGTGACGCTTGCTGACCTGTAAGCCACCTTTAACCAGACCAGGAGGTGATGAAGCCGATACTGTGGGAACATCAACTTTGATGGATGACTCGGAGATGCACGAATTATTGATATGTCAGATAAGTAAGTTGTGTCATTCTTTCGGTGAAATAGTAAAAGTTGCTAGTGAAGACTAGGGACGTCAACTTAGGTATACCGTTCCCTATTTATATCATCTTAACGGTGAAGTTCTTAGTCTTTCGATAGCAAAAGTGTATAGATAATGGAACAGATAATTCGTTAGTGTCACAGAGATAATTTCGCCACTGGGCTCAGTGGCTGTGGCTGTGGCATTCTGTTTCTTTGACACATGAAATTCATTGTGAAAAAGTATGTGGTTTAATAAGCGAAGTCAATTTTGGGAATCTGTGAAAGTGTATCTTGAATCAGGTTGACAAATCAGTCGAGATAAATACGTTAAAGGCTACTCTAGTTCTTAACAACTTCCCACTATTCCTGCCCGCTGTCTTTGAAAAAGAGAGACAACAATTTACAGTAAACAGTGATGATCCTCGTGTTCTTCGATATGAACTGTGAATAATGGTTCCCTCCATCCATGGTGTTTCTGCACGTCGTCGTCTGGGTATTTTCTTATTTTTTTCTAACCCATCAAACAACTTCTTTGCTCTATGTATTCTATTCCCACTTGGCTTCGTATGCCAAGGATCTGTGCTTCTTCTTCATTATCCTTACAGTTCTGTTTCCCACTCTGGTCTGTTCCCTTTATCAGATATTTGTTTCTCTGTGTGCCTTAGTAGTTTCCAATACGCATTACTCTGTTGCTCACTGAGCAACATTAAGTTTTGGAACGGTTTTCCCATTAAAATTCCATGTTCCACTGCCATACGTCTTAAATCGTCATACAGGCAGCATGCAAATATTTCGGTAAGCACTTCGAAACCTTTGTTTTGAAATCCGTGAATTTATGATAAACGTTCGAGTCCGTTATCATTCTTCAGTCTTTTTTGTTTTTACTGATGGTTAATGACATGAAAAAGTATTATTCTAATACGTTTTTCCTCGTGTTAAATAACCAAGCAACAACTGCCATTCTCTGATCACATAGAAATTCACAAATGTTTGTGCTACAACAAGATTTCATTGAAAAAGGAATTTAGAAACAAAACTGAAGTAGTGCTTTCGAAGAGCATTGGTGAGAAAACTTATAAGAAACGTCTGCTTAAGAGGTTTGCTTCTACTGCATGGAAGTTCTTATATTTTCTCTAATGTCCTGAGGCATGTTTTGTTACAATTGAAGATTAGCGGTCCGCAGCTCGTGGTCGTGCGGGAGCGTTCTCGCTTCCCACGCCCGGGTTCCCGGGTACGATTCCCAGCGGGGTCAGGGATTTTCTCTGCCTCGTGATGACTGGGTGTTGTGTGATGTCCTTAGGTTAGTTAGGTTTAAGTAGTTCTAAGTTGTAGGGGACTGAAGACCATAGATGTTAAGTCACATAGTGCTCAGAGCCATTTGAACCATTTTGAAGAGTAGCGCTACGAGCGGAGGTAATTCCTGCAAATGCTAAGCACGTGCCGGATGCTTGTGTGCACGGTGGACGCAGCCAGAACAGACGCAGAGGAGCAGCAGGATTTCTCCGGAATACATAGCAGGGCCTGCAGAGGAGGGTGAGCACGTGTCTGGCGACCTTACTGCCCGCCTGCGAAGCGGACAGGAAGACGCCCTAGAACAGCTTTGTCGCACAGCTCTCTCCCGCTCCTCACATCACGTGGCTGTGCGTTCGCGTTTAATCCCAAGCAGAGTCACAAGCGTACTACAGTTTACTTACTTTGCAATTGAAATATTGTACAGATTCAGCCGACTAGGCCACCTTTCGTTCCTTCGATAATGGCTAAACTTTCGTGTTTAAGCAGTAGTAGAGAGAGAGAGAAGGAGATAATACCCACACACACACAACCGAATAGTTCGAAGCACAGTGCTGCCACACGCCGCTGGAGGACGTAATAGGGCAAGGCGACGTCAGCGCTGTTGGTAGTGCGCCTTGCCACGTCAGGGGCAGGTATGCACTTAGGGGCAAACTTATTATTGTCCTTTGATAGACAGGTACGTAACTTTTTCCTCCTTTAATTGACAACTATTTAGCAAATTTTTCTGTTACAAGGATCCTTCCATTAGATTGACAGGCACTTAACCTATGCTACCCCAGCCCACCCCCTCCCCCAGAGAAACTCACACCTCACTGCTACATGCACACTTTCAGGTCTGACTTATTAAAATAGCCCCTCTGACGCTTATCAGTTTGATTGAGTAATTAATTAAATTGATCAATTAATTAACCTCTCTCTTCTTGGTAAACTGCTACCCTCTCACGTTCCCTCTCGGAAACTGGAAGGAAAAAGACTCAGTTGACGGGACATTTTGAGGGAATTCGATTGTAGCATATTGAATATTGCTTAAACAATTTATGCAATGTACAGAATATTTTTAGTTATTTATGGCAGTGTATAAAATATGGGTTATGTGTTTAGTTAAAGAATTTGTACAGAAATCGATTGCCGTAAATGGAATATTGTTAAAACAATTTAGACAATGTGGGGTATATTGTTTATTTAAACAATTTAGGGGATTCAAGGCAGTGTAAGGAATACAGTTTATTTATTTATTTAAAGAGCTTTTCAGGAAATCGATCACCACCCCCGCCACCGCATCCCCGCCCCCCTCGCCCCCTCTCCTCTCCCCTCACCTCCACTATCTTGACAGCTCAGTGGCGGAGAGGAAGAATCTCAATAAGGGAAATTCCATGATATATTGCTATTTTATATTTAAAAAATCGGTTTGTGGGGCTTTGACTTCCCTTCCTCATAATTCTCTGCTGTTTGTAAAGATGCTGGTCTCATGAGAACTACATAGATCGCAATCATTTTTTTATTCCGATTGCGCAAGGAATACCGTCATGAAGCACACATTACATGTAATTACACACAGTCCAAAATCGTCCGGCAAGGAAGCACTTATCGCCCACCATTCCCTGTTCACTGGACCACACAGGATGCTACCGCAGACATTCCCAGGTGTCGGGATGAACCAGCGGCCCCCACCAAGTGACGACGCGGCCATCAGCTACCGAAAAATGTGCAGGTGTCAGTTGAGACAACGCAAGAATGAGGTGGCGGCATACCTTTGATACACGAAACCTGAGAAACACCTGTCTAAACACGTATTCACTTAGGCACCATTGCTGGCGCGATGACGGAGAGCTGCGGGTCCAGTGCTGAGAGAGATGTAACGGGATAGCTCGTCCATTACTTACCAGTCCCTTCCCAGAATTCGTAAAGTGCTACGGAAATAGTAAACCGTCGCTTTAGTAGGAGCTTTCGTGATGTCTCAGCTTGCCTGCATGGAAATTCATGATGTAACAGGACCTGTGTACGAAAATAACGCAGAATAACAACGAACGCATTCTTCCTGATGGTCTTAACGAGACATCATGTGTTCCCTTTGTGGAAATCGTAAGATCCTGCTTTCAACATATGTATCAGAAACGGTAAACGTTCTCACCGCTAAAAACCCTCATCATGTATGTGCACGCTTTCGGAAACACCCTTAATCATCAAAGCATTCTTGTTGTTTGGAAAGAGAGCACTGTCTCAGCACAGAAGGGAAAATCACAACAATTAAGCAAGCGGAATTCGAAACACTGTCCTGCAGAAGAGAAAAACGTCTGGAATTTTCGGTGTCCTACAGCTACAGGTCTGGAGATGTCCTAATGCCACAGTGGTAGAAGAGTGACGGCATTCCCGCCAGATATGGATGGTCTGCTTCAACTTGTCTTTGAACACTTGTTTTCTCAGAACTTGCCGTAGGTACCTTTCCCCCATCTTGTTCGAATCAGTTTGGTATAACTACAATTAAATATTGGGATAGCTGCCACAGTCTGACACTGAGAAATGTACTGGATATGTCTCCTCCTTACGACTGTGGTTCTGGGACAAATCTCACTATAGCGCACATCATTTTCTCATAAAAAGAAAATCTTTCATTCCCCTTACGACTATCGATATGCTGAATATTTCCATGACGAGAGGACACACAGTCATTTTCTCTGTACATGCCGGAAAATAAGAAACAGTAAGTTTACACTGCAACATGTACGCATATCAGACAAACAGTGTAGTTATCGTTTACAAGTGTTAGAGCATCTGAAAAAATTACGGCATGGTTACACTCACAACAGCTACATGTCTCGATTCTCTTCAGTTGTAGGAAATTATTTGACGCTTAAGTATTCCATTCAGTGCTTCCGGAATGTGCTGCATCCTGTCAAGACTCTCTCAAACAAGTCTTATAAAGCACAGCCGTCCGGCACCATGTGATAACCAACAACGACCCCGCGGTCGAAGGGTTGCGAAGATATCAACAATATGGGATGGTGTACTGCAATCATCATCATTGTCGATAATACTAGGAAAACGTGAGGGTATGCTTAAGGGGTGCCATGTGGGTACGTTTTTTATAGCCATATTGCCGTTCCTGTTTGTACACTACAGCAGGTCCAGTTGAGCCCTTGATTCAAATGGTTCAAATGGCTCTGAGCACTATGAGACTTATCATCTTAGGTTATCAGTCCCCTAGAACTTAGAACTACTTAAACCTAACTAACCTAAGAACATCACACAACACCCAGCCATCACGAGGCAGAGAAAATCCCTGACCCCGCCGGGAATCGAACCCGGGGACCTGGGCGTGGGAAGCGAGAACGCTACCGCAGGACCACGAGATGCGGCCAGTTGAGCCCTTGCGTTGCCATATTCTGCAGCCATTTACGAAATGAATCCATTATCCCTTACGTTCGGATATATTCCACCAGCCAGATCACAAAACTTTCTCCTGCCTAAGAAATCAAATACGTGAAACCACGAAAAAAAACTGATGTTTCCACTCGCGAATACCGATGTCGGTGATATAATACATTCCAAATTATCTTTATAATTTACAAAGTCAACTAAGGTGTTCCTAATATCTAGAGAACCAGCAAACGTGTCCTCCACCCGTCTTTCACCTGCTAGACGCACTTAACACACACCACAATCGATCTTCTCTCAACAACATAAATATGGGAAGTGCGAATTACCAGTCAGTCGGACAATTTAAATGGGAATGAATAATGGTCCAGTGGAAATACATGTCCATATTGAATCTTCTCAAATTTCCACGCGGTGAAGGTAGCTTTCCAACGCATACTAAGTATTAGTCCGCTATTCGGATGTCTAAAGGACAATTTTATTAAGTGAACTACATTCCTGCATCCTAATAGAACTCTCCATTCAAACGGCTCATGCCATTAGCGCGAAACGTGAATCATTCCTGCCACACGCCACCGCCGCCGCCGTGCTAAGCCCGCATAGAGGGACTCGTCCTACGAAAACGGTCATATATATATTTGATCGCTGTACTTCCAATTAACTGCTATGATTGCGATCTCAGCTGAACGACATTCAACAATGAGCGAAATATTGGAAATACACCTGGCTGGCGGCCGTGGCTCTGGATAGAGATATATCTGTACTATTCTTATGGCTTCACATACTCATTCCGTTCCAACCACAGTATTCCACGTCAAGTCCATACCTTCCTTCCACTGGACATACTCATTTCATTTGCACTTGTAGGAACACAATCACATACTCTATAAGCCTGATGCTCAAGGTGAGCCTATCATGCATCCCCTGCTTCTAAGTATAATACTTCGCTAATTACTGACTGCTGGCGTTCCGAAATAACACTGACCGAAAATCAGCGATGGGTGGACATTTGTCGTCTCCTTGCAAGTGTCTTAGAAAGAGAGGCGTAATCGTCTCACAAACCGCCAGATGTTAAGAAACACGATCGCAACTACAGTGTGTTACTGTCACAAATATCTAAGATAAAAGCTATACTGGCTTTACAAATCAAGGTATGGAATTATATCCCAATGAAGTGGTTTCTCTAGACGAATACCGTGACACTGAATGTAGACGATGATTGTCAGAGTGTATATTATCAGACCAAGAGTAAGGCTACAAGACGCCTATGATGCCACTTTGGAATAAAATTAGTTAATATAGAAAGTGATTCGGCTAAGGAACGTGGTATGAAGCCAGTATTCGTAGCTCCCTCACGCCGTTACTAGATATTTCTTCAGTATTTGTAATGCATTCTGTCTCGATGTCAGTTCTCGATGTTTCATGCAGACAGAGGGACATACAGAAAACAGAACGAAAGGCCCTGCAGATGTGGAATAAGTGGGTGGAGGCGACTTCATGCAGTCGACTACAGTGCTTTAATAAGTTTCCCGATCAGTGCATTTGCACTAGGTGTTGGCTGAGGTACTACATTTACAAAAAACTTTAGAACACGGAACAGGAGGTGATGTCATGATCGCATGGGTAGAAGTGACATAATTAATGACATAAAATAGGTGTAAATTGATAGAAAGTACTCTGAGATCTGTGGAAATTGAGGAAGGACTTGCGTGTCTTCTGGTTGGCACAGAAGAATTCTTGTACTTGGGTACGAGTAAGCGACTGTAGGAGGAATACAAGAAAACGTTGATATGGAAGCGTCAGGAGCCAGGGATAAGTCACTTTTTTCCGTTGAGGCTGCATTCTACTGTATGTCTACTGAGTTAATAGTGATACACATGAATTGAGTGCTGTCTTTGATGCTTTCCTGGAAAAACATTGAACCATCTGCCTCTAAACTTGCTTCCATTGCATAGAGTGGATTGGGGTGGTCGGTTTAGATGGAGTTGTAACGAGGTACGATTTAATGGTAGACTGATGATGCATTCTAACGAGAGAGTGAGGGAGAAGTTGCTTCTCGTCAATTTTTCCTCTGTTCTATCAGGATGTAACAGCTGCGTGACACAGCCTGCGTAAGACTCATATACAACTGCACGTTCTGTGTGGGTCTTAGAGCAGTGTCTACTTGTGACCACTAACAGTAAAGCTCTCGGTCATCAGAGGACTTCCACCTCATGTGTGATGAAACGTGACACAATCCTCTAAACAAACGAAGATTTGTGATGTACTCCATTCCCGTATCACATATTGGGTATAAAATCAAGACTTCAGCTCATAACTAAGATGATTAATAAGTTACCGATAGGTATTTGTGAGGCACTGCAATCCCCGTGTATGCATTTGCCTGACAAATGTCCTGTTTACAGAGTTAGTGGTGGCATGACGTGTAATTCCACATTTCAAATGCTGCTGCTATTCGTTTATCTGTATCCTTCAAAGAGTTATTCACCGTTACTAACAATAATTTTATATACGACTAATGCGGACATAGTATAATTTCTGAACCGGGTCGGATTTGAACAGTGGATGCTATACATCTCTGGAAAGCTATATTGTGCACGTATCACACAGAATCGATATTGTAAGGAAGTAGTTTTTATTTTCATTTTACGGTTTGTTACAATAGTTTACCATAGAGAAACCGGCAAGAAGGATGTATGTAATGCACTGGAAATAGATTTCTTACATTTGAATATTAAGAGCGTTACATTCCATACGACTAATAGGTGACAAACTAGAGCGCTCTAACATTATAGCCTGTTTTAAGTCCATAACCTTTTAGCATTAGGAGTGTGTTTCTTTATGTTCTCTCTACCCAATACCATCCAGGTACTGATCCCAACTATAGAACAATACTTTAGAGTTGATAGCGTGGTTCATTTGCATAAAAATGCTTCGACTCCATCCGCCTGGAGCTCCTACATTCACAAAAACCATCTTTTCTTTTTCTTCTTAACCTTTTGCTATTACATCAAAACACTTTCAAGTCTGTTATTACACACCGATAAGAAATGCTAACCTTCTCAACATGGGCGCAGCTGGAGAAATCTTGTGTACTCGGATGGGCGAGGACTCGGTTAACTCAGTTCATTCACGAGATGAGAAATGTAGTGATCCACTTCCGGGCAGTTGCAAAGTAAATCGCTAATTGTGCTGAAGGGTGGGCTGCTCAAAGACAATGCGAGGGGGTCTTTCAGTCTCTAATTTTATCCTGAGGCTGTGAAAATGCTCTATGATTCCCAGAGATAGATCGAAAATTACGCACTATGCTCGAGGTTTTAGAAATATTTGGAGCGCTGTCTAGTATATTTCGATGATGTATGTGTTCGAGAATTAACAATGAATGGACGTACTGCAGTGTCATCTATCTGCATTCACAATGGTACTGGCAAAGTAGACAAGATGTGGTTTAGCTACGATACTGAAATTGGGAAACATGGTGTCGCATCATTGATCGGTGTTGAAATTACTGTAAAGTTGCTAAAATTGTTCACACTCTCAGCTATGATACTTATTATTACAGTAAATCAACTGTGCCTTTTCCATCCCATTCCTTCACTAATATGCTGTTAGTTACCACATAATGATTGAGTGATGTCACTTATTTGAGATGGAGAAGGAGTTTCGGTGGTGGAGCAACACATTCTGGGGATGGCTAGCACTGAAACAGTGGTCGCTTACATGACTGCAATATGAGGAATCAGTGTAAACGGAATGCAGAGCCATCAGCTATTCTCTCACTGGGACAGATGAGTTAAAACATAGAGGTCATCGGACAGCAGTTCGGAAACTCTCCACAACGCCGATAAACTCTTCCAGTTTTCTTATGTTTTAACTGCATATTATTTAATATCACCCAGTGTGTGTGGTGTACTGTGGTATCTGCAGTAAGAACATCACTTATAATGAGTGATGTCTAGTTTTCTGTTAGAGGCAATGAACCGGAACGTGTTAATGTCAGTTTAGAACCTGACACAGATCTCGAAGTCGTGACGGAGAAACAAAATGTATGGCAGTGTACAAAGCGTGTTAGAGCAGAAAAAAAATGTTTCAAACAATGACACAGGGTTACAGGGAGGGTCTCTTCGACTTATACTATAGATTGTGGGGTACGGTCATCCTCCTATGGTACAGGTGATGCAACTTTACACTGGTCCATGCAATGGGGCAATAGCTGTATACTTAATAGGATCGTCACATGTGTTCGATGCCAGCACACAGGCGGTATTTGTTTTCAGTATATGGGAGCAGAAAGATGCGGTAAATATCGAGTTCTCTATTGGATGAAGTTAGTGGAGCTTTCCTAGTTGGTAATTTTTCTCTGTTGGATGGTACAGAATAAGGGAGATAACACGTTGGGGTGATAGATGTGAAAGGGCCCTGAGAGATGCGGATCTGCTTCGGACAGCAGTACGTGTATGTAGTTTGGTTGTGCACCACAATGCAGTAGCAAAATCCTCGTCCTTCCCTCAGTTCCCGTAATGTCTTCCATACCACCTCGTGTTGCAGGAGCAGACTTCGTTTGGCCCTGACCCTATACATCGTACACCGTTGGCAGAGCTATGACAACTCGTTCCATTTCCAGCGAATGGCAAAACACTGTCCTGTTGGACTAAGTCAGGCCACTCTGTTTGTACACGGGCTGCAGAAGGTGTTAGATAAAGCTCTCTCTGCTCAGTTCATACTTAAACTGGAATGTTCACACTCGCAAAGTTGCAGAAATGGCGGCAGTTGCAAGAGGCATAGGTACTATCTAAAATTTTACTGTAGCTGTTAGGTTAGAAAGAGATGACTCGTTTAACATTATGAGAGTGCCAGAAATATCATCCACTAGTGGCTGTAATCATTAAAGGACTTCTCCATAGGATCCAATGCAGGTATGTGGTTCAACAGAAAGACTTGTTTCCATATCATGGGCAAAATGTCTACCGGAAAACGTAGCACTACAGATCTGGAAAGTTAGTTTACATTTCTTACTACTTTAATTAGCACACCATCTACTGTATGTGATCCTTCTCACTCACCCATCATCTCTAACCCAGTCGATATATCACTTAACCTCTGATGTTCGTCGAGACGGAATGCGTTACAAATACTGGAGAAATATCTAGTGGCCGCGTGAGGGAGTTACAAGTACTAGCTTCATATCACGTGTCTTAGCCGAATCACTTTCTATATTAAGTAATTTTACTACGAGATTGCACCGTCGGCGACGTGTAACTTTACTTTTGGTCTGATAATATACACTCTGGCGATCATCACCTATATTCAGTGTCACAGTATTTGTCTGGAGAAACCACTTCATTGGGAGGTAATTCTATACCTTTATTTGTGAAGCCATCATAGGTTTTAACATGGGTACTTTAATGCACCTGTTGAACCAAGACCGCTTGTGATACTAACACACAGTATTTGTTGCGATCGTATTTCTTAACATCTGGCGGTTTGTAAGATGATTACGACTCTCTTTCTAAGTCACTTCCAAGGAAAAGAGACATGTCCACCCATCTCTGATTTTCGGTCAGTGTTATTTCGTATCACCAGCAGGGGATGCACGATATGCTCGCCTTGAGCATCTGGCTTATAAGGTATGTGTGTGTGTTGCGACATGTGCAAAGGAAATGACTATGTCCAGTTGTAAGGAAGGAATGGATTTGAGGTGGAATACTGTGATAGGAATGGGAAGAGTTTGTGACGTCATAAGAATAGTACAGATATTTCTGTATCCAGAGCTACGGCCGCCTGCCAGGTGTATTTCCAATATTTCGCTCATTGTCGAATGTCATTCAGCTGAGACCGCAATCATAGCATTTAATTCTAAATATAGCGATAAAATATATATGTGGCCGTTTTCGTTGGACGATTCTGTCTAGCCCTGCATGGCGTCACGGTGCGGTGGCGTGTGGCAGGAATGATTCACGTTTCGCGCTAACGGAAGGAGCCGCCTGATGAGGAGGCCTGTTGGGATGCAGGAATGTGGGTGACTTAATCATGTTGTCCTTTAGACAGCCGAATAGTGGACTAATACTTAATATGGGTTGAACAGCTTTCTTGATCGCGTGAAAATTTGAAACGATTCAGTATGGTCATGTGTTTCCACGTGACCATTATTCATTCCAATTTAAATTGTCCGATTGACTGCTACCTCACATTTACCATCTTTATTTGGTTGAGAGGCGATCGATTGTGGTGTGTGTTAAGTACGTGTAGCAGGTGAAAGACGAGTGGAGGATACGTTTGCTGGTTCTGTAGACATGAGAAGCAACTTAGTTGACTTCGCAATTTATAAAGATGATTTCGTATATGTTATACCGCGGACATCGCTATTTGCGAGTTTTCAAATAAAAGGCTTCGCTGAAAGGATAAATTTCTAATTACTCAATGGCTCACAGCGATTTCTTAGTCAGGGGAAAATTGTATGATCTGGGTTGTGGAAGTTATTCATGGAGTGCAGTGACACATATCACGACTTGGTGGTCCGGATATATATATATATATATCAACCCTCCGCCGCCCCACACCGAACCCAGGGTTATTGTGCTGTACGGACCCCGGTGGACTCCCCAGCGAACGTCTCATATCAGACGAGTGTAAAGTCTATGTTTACATGGTAGAGTAATTGTGGTGTACACGTACGTGAAGAACGTGTTTGCGCAACATTTGCGGACATAGTGTAGCTGAGGCAGAATAAGGGGAACCAGCCCACAATTGCTGAAGCAGATGGAAAACCGCCTAAAAACCATCCACAGATTGGCCACCTCACAAATCCGCCGGGCGTATTCGTGCCGGGAATCGGCGCTCCTTCCCGCCCGGAGAGCAGTGCGTTAGACCCCACGGCCAACCGAGCGGGCAATTACATCCTTTACTCATCGACATATATGTAATGGCGCAGGTAATTTTTGCAGTACGAAAACGACACCCAACTGGTGCAAGTGTGGACGTATCATAATTTTCTTATACACCTACAACTGATACTCAGAAATGTTATGGTGCTGATGGAACACAAGGGGACTATGGTTTATGTCACGATATATCACCAGACGTTTGTGGGACGAAATCATACTATTGTTAATGTAAAAAGAAAATTATGTCTGTCTAGAGGAAAGGGAAGTATGCATTTTACGTTGTGAATTGTGATTTCAACGCACCGAGGAATATATCCGAACGTAAGGGGTGATGGATTCATTTCGTAAATGGCTGCACAATATAGCAATGCATAGGCTCAACTGAACGTGCTGTAGTGTACAAGCAGAACGGGCGATACGGCTGTAAAAGAACATCCCCTCACTGGCACCACCTAAGCATACTCTCGCGTTTTTCTTGTCATATTATTGACAGTGATGTTCATTTCAGTACACCAACCTGTATCGGGTATATCTTTGTAACCTTTTTGACCGCGGAGAATTGTTGATTATCACATAGCGCCAGACGCCTGTGCTTTACAACACTGTTTGAGAGAGTCTTGACAGGACGCAGCACTTCCCGGAATTGCAGACTGGAAGGCTTAATCGCCAAATGGTTTCCTACAACTAAAGAGAATCGAAACACGTAGGAGGTGTGAATGTGGGCATGCCAAACTTTTTCAGGTGCTCTGACACATATAAACGATAACTGCACTGTTTGTCTGATATGTGTACATGTTGCAGTGTAAAATTACTGTTCCTTATTTTCCGGCATGTGCAGAGAAAGTGATTGTGTGTCCTGTAATGGGGGAAATACAGATTCAGAACATCGATAATCGTAAGGGGAATGAAAGATTTTCCTTTTACGTGAAAATTATGTGCGCTATACTGAGATTTGTTCCAGAACCACAGTCGTAAAGAGACATACCTAGTACATTTCTCGGTGTCAGACTGTGGCAGCTATCCCAATGTTTAATTGTAGTTACACCAAACTGATTCGAACAAGATGGGGGAAAGGTATCTACGGCAAGTTCTGAGAAAACAAGAGTTGAAAGATTTGAAGCCGACCATCCATATCTGGCGGGAATGCCGTCACTCATCCACCACTGTGGCGTTAGGAAAGCTGTAGGTCACCAAAAATTCGAGTCATTTTTCTCTTCTGCGGGACAGTGCTTCGAATTCTGTTAGCTTAATTGTTGTGATTTTTCCGTCTGTGCTTAGACAGTGCTCTCTTTCCAAACAACAAGAATGCTTTTATGATAAAAGGGTGTTTTACCATGCGTGCGCATAGATGATGTCGGCTTTTAGCAGTGAGAACGTTTACTGTTTCTGACACATCTGTTGAAAGCAGGAAGTAACGATTCCCAGGAAGGGAACACATGAAGTATCGTTAAGACCATCAGGAAGAATGTGTTCGGTGGTATTCTGCATTATTTTCATAAACAGGTCCTGTTAGATCATGAATTTCCATGCAGGCAAGCTAGGACATCAAGAAAGCTCCTACAAAAGCGACGGTTTAGTATTTCCGTAGCGTTTTACGAATTCTGCGAAGGGACTGGTAAGTAATGGATGAGCTATCCCGTTATATCGCCGGCCACGTTGGTCTCGCGGTTCTAGGCGCTCAGTCCGGAACCGCGCGACTGCTAAGGTTGCTGGTTCGAATACTGCCTCGGGCATGGATGTGTGTGATGTCCTTAGGTTAGTTAGGTTTAAGTAGTTCTAAGTTCTAGGGGACTGATGACCACAGCTATTAAGTCCCATAGTGCTCAGAGGCATCCCGTTACATCTCTCACGGCACTGGACCCGCAGCTCTCCGTCATCGCACCAGCAATGGTGCCTAAGTAAACACGTATTTGTACAGGTGTTTTTCACGTGTCATATATCAAAGGGACGCCGCCTCATTCTTGCGTGGTATCAACTGACACCTGCACATGTTTCAGAAGCTGATGGCCGGGTCGTCGCTTCGAGGGGGCCGTTGGTTCATCCCATCTCCTTTGCGTGGCTGTTTTAGCTTCATGTGTGGTCCAGTGGACAGAGGATGGCGGGCGATAAGTGCTTCCTTACCGGAAGATTCTGGACTGCGTGTAATTACATATCATGTGTGCTTCATGACGGTATTCCTTGCGCAATCGGAATAAATAAATTACTGCGATCGATGTAATGACTTCTCATAAGACCTGCATCTTTGCAAACAGCAGAGAATGATGAGCAAGGTAAAACCAAGCCCAACAAACCGATTTTTTTAAAATAATAGAACAATTTGTTCTTGAATTTCTCTTCGTGAGATCCTTAGATTCTTCTTCTCCACCGCTGAGCCGCCAATTTCCAGACCGAGGAGGTTTGGGGTAGAGCGAGGGAGGGGCAGAGATGGGGTTGTGGGGGTGGAGTTCGATTTCCTGAAAAGTTCTTTAAATCATCGTCACTGTCATCATCATAAGAAATAAATACAAATAAAAAAAGCAAAAAATAAATAAGAAGGAAACAAAAACTATGGTAGTAGGGAAGTCAAAAGAAATTGTTAAAGTTAATACTAAACTAAAAGATCGATCTTGTTGTGGTTGGCAAGAGAGCCAACACCATTTTACTAAAGGAGGCCGAAATGCATGCGTTTTAGCTCACGCAGGCTGGCGTGAGGTCTGGAACATGACAAGGAAATTAGCCAGTAGATGACCGGACGGCACCGTCGCTGAAAGGAGACATGGAGCGGCAAATCCCGTGCGACGACAGAGGCGCAGCTGAGTGAGATACCGACGCACTTCACCAGAGGCCCCCAAAACCAGATACATAGCGCGGCTGAGGCAGCGAAGAATGCGCACTTCGATCCAACGCCGTGAACCGCGATAGTGGCGATAGTAGACAACGTCGCCTGGAGGAAAAGCAGGTTTCTGCCGCTGCACAGCAACCTGATGCGGTGGATGTAGCAAAGACATCAAGGTTCGATAATGACGACCGTGGAGCAACTCAGCCGGCGAGCGACCATCTCGGGGCTGAGAGCGATACGAGGACAAAAAGAGCAATAACGCGTCCTCCCGAGAATGCAACTCTTTCAACTTCAACATCTGTGACTTGAAAGTCCTGACCAATTGTTCAGCGGCACCGTTTGACTGCGGCGAAAACGGCGTGGACGTCAGATGTTGAATACCATAGGCCTTGCAGAACGACTGAAATTCTGCGGACATGAATTGTAGGCCATTGTCGAAAACAATAGTCTGTGGAAGACCTTCAATGCAAAATATTGCAGATAACGCTTGGATGGTGGCAGATGACGTCGTGGAAGGCATCCGGACAACAAAAGGAAAGTTACTGAATGAATCTACCACAACCAACCATTGAGCATTCCAGAATGGACCAGCAAAATCAATTTGTAGGCGTTGCCAAGGGGAAGTGGCTTTTGGCTATGCAAAGAATTTCCGTGGTGGTGCTGATTTTTTTTCTGAACACACCGTGCAAGAAGAGCACATATTCGTAATCGCGGCATCGATTCCAAACCAAGTACAATGCTGACGAGCAAGATGTTTCGTTCTCACTATACCCCAAAGTCGTTGGTGGAGAAGCTGTAAGACAGAGGACTGTAACGAACGTGGTACCATGACCCTGGACTGATCATTATCAGAACGCAACAGCAATACACCACGTCGTATAAAAAGTCTCTCCTGGCGAGCAAAAACATCGGCGAACCAACAGATCCCCGCTCCGTGACTTTGACAAGGGCCACTGCGTAGCAACAAAACGCAGAACGGGAGGAAGGACAGGGTCGGCAGCTGTGGCTGTATCTACACGACGAAAATCAGTCGGAAACGATTCCACCACGTCAATGAACATGCAAGCAAGTTCGGAGGAATCGAATGTTCTAACCTCAGCAACAGGCAAACGGGACAACGCATCGGCGTTTCAGTGCTTAGCAGTGGACCGATACACGGTACGTGTTCACCCTGACTAATGACAACAAAAAAGGGTGCCGCTCGTTACCTTGAATTCTGTAGGCGGCGAGATGGAATCCAAATTGGCGGGACCACTCCGTTCAGCTTTCCAGTGCAGCATCAAAAGGTCGAAAAGTTGGTGCAACACCGTGTTGTGGCTGCGTTAGCGGTGGAGCGGCGGCTGCTGCATCGTTTTGCATTGCACGTTGACCGTGGACAAGCTGTCCAAGGGCATCCAGTAATGCCTGCGTCTGCTGATTCTGTAAGCGATAAAATTCGGACAGTACATCTGGAGACTGTGGCGAAGCCATTACACAAGTAAACCAGGGCAGTTTAGAGAAGAACGCGGTTTTGCCTCGTCGCCAATGCTGTGGTTGGCAAGAGAGCCAACACCGTGTTACTAGAGGAGGCTGAACTGCACGTGTTTTACCTCACGCAGGCTGGAATGAGGTCTAGAACATGACAAGGAAATTAGAATTTAGAAAAACGGACGTAGCTGGTGGAATACTTCACTTAAATCCATTAATGATGAACGTCGGTCTTGACGGTACATGATTCACAATATCAATAGTAACAGATACTGGCTTCTTGCTAGGTCGTAGCAAATGATATAGCTGAAGGTTATACTAAACTATAGTCTCGGCAAATGAGAGCCTAAGTAGGCAGTGAACCGTCGCTAGCAAAGTCGGCTGTACAACTGGGGCGAGTGCTAGGAAGTCTCTCTAGACCTGCCGTGTGGAGGCGCTCGGTCTGCAATCACTGATAGTGGCGACACGCGGGTCCGACGTATACTACCGTACCGCGACTGATTTAAAGGCTACCACCTAGCAAGTGTGGTGTCTGGCGGTGACACCACAGTTCTAGAGCAGGTTGAGAACTTCTGTTATTTGGGGAGCACAGTCACTGACGACAATAAATGTATCACAGATATAAAGAGAAGAATAGCCTTGACAAAGCAAGCTTTCCAAAATAAAGGGAATTTACTAACAGAAAATCATATAAGTCCAGAATGTAGCTAAAATTTGCCAAAACGTTTGTCGGGAATGTCTTAACATACGGGTGTGATACGGGGACTCTGGGAAAGGCGGAGAAAAAGAGACTGGAAGCAATGAAAATGTGGATATGGAGAAGAATCACGAAAAGAAGCTGGGTAGACTGAAAAAACTAATGAACAGGTCTTAAGAGAAGGGGTGAAAACAGAACGCTGCTAAATTATATAGGAAGAAGAAAATAAAAACTGATAGGGCACATAATGAGACACAACCAGATCCTAAAGAGTTTATTTGAAGGAACAGTTATAGGGAAAAAACCATAGGGCAGGCCAAGAGCAACGTATTTTAATAACATCAAAGGACATATGCAGATAATATTGTATGAAGAATTGAAGAGGATGATAGTGGAGAGAGGGATATAGCTAAATGGACAAGGCATAGCCTTTAGTTTATGATGATGTTGTTTAAATAAGTAAATAAACTTACTCCATGCACAGCATTCCTTCCAGT
This sequence comes from Schistocerca gregaria, assembly GCF_023897955.1. Lineage (NCBI taxonomy): Eukaryota > Metazoa > Arthropoda > Insecta > Orthoptera > Acrididae > Schistocerca > Schistocerca gregaria. The sequence continues at coordinate 110,530,241 of NC_064925.1, forward strand.
AGATGGTTTAAATAAACAACATACCGCACATTGTGTAAATTGTTTAAACAATACTCTATATACAGCAAATGATTTCTGGACAAATTATTTAACTAAAGAAATAAAGTATATTCCATCCACTTCCATAAATAACTAAACCATATTCTGTACATTTTATGAATTGTTTAAACAATTGAATGAACGATCAACTGAGCATTTTTCCTGCCAACGGCCGAGAGGGGAGGGGTTTTGCCAGGGGAGAGACGTTAGTTAATTGATCAATTTAATGAAGTAGTCAATCAAACTGATAAGAGTGAGAGAGGCTTTTCCAATAACTGAGACCTGAAAGTTTACTGGTAGCAGTGAGGGGGGGTTTTCCTGAGGAGGAGGGGAGGTTGGGGGTGTAATAGGTTAAGTGCCTGACAATGAAAAGGAGGGACCCTTTTAGCAGAAGAATAGGTTAACTACTTGTCAATGAAAGGAGAACGATAGGTTTGCCCCTAAGTGCATACCTGCCTCTGATTTAGGCAACCTGCACTAACAAAAGGCACTGACGATGTCCTTGCTTTACTACTGACATGATCGTGAAACCGATTCCCAAGATGCTTCTTACAATGAATAGTAGCTTGTCAAATAAATAAAATTAGACATCTGTCTTATGTATTTTGTTACTAATGTTACCATTCTCGATGGAGTTCCCATGAATCGTAAGGCAGGTGAGTATGGCTAGTTAAAATCTACTGTGCATTGTTGCACCAGTCTTCAATTTCACTTGGGCTTAAGCATCAGAAAGACTACAATGAAAAGCCCATGCACTGGATGATAAAACATGTTGCGTCTTCGAATTAAGTCGTTGGTTTACTACAACATACGATTCTAGCTCGATGTACACAAGTAGCATTGCAACCACTAGCGACATTTCTAATTTGTCCGGTGGCAGTTATTTCAAGATTCAGCACGGCGCCTTACCCAAACAACCTTTATGTTAACCGAATCCGGCCTCAGAACCCAGCGCACGAATACTCGTCCTCATTCCACACTGCAGCAGCGGAATATGACACTGAAGTCCATAATCTTTCAGACGCAAACCTGTCACAGCTCCACAGCCAATCAGTGCCGCCGTTGGATAAGCAGCTGCCAGCAGCAAGTCTTATACTCTTAGCTCACTTATTTGTTACATAGTGTAATTCTTAATTTCTTCGAGTGTTTTTGGGTACTTGCATTATTTAATTCATAAACGTCGTGCGTATTATAGTATTTGAGAGTTGTAACATTGCGTTTTAGTACCTGAATAGAATATATTCGCGTAGTCATCTGTCTTCTGTTTTTGTTCTGAACGGCCAGTGTTGGTTGGTCTCAGCCAGTGTGCTTCCTGCCCAAGTTGGATAAGCAGCTGCCAGCAGCAAGTCCTATACTCTTAGCTCAGTTATTTGTTATATAATTTAATTCCTAATTTATTTGCATGTTTTTGGGTACTTGCCTTGTTCAATTCATAAATTTCTGGCGTATTATAGTATTTGAGAGTTGTAGCATTGCGTTTTAGTACATGAATAGTGTAAAAACGCGTAGTTTCCTTCTACCGCCTAGCAGTGTGTCAGCAGTGAGCAAGTAGCAGCATTACTGCATTTACTAGACACTATTGTATTTCAAAAACCGTCGAAATTTTGTGTCGAATTGTTTGTGCTCTCTGTAGATTAGTTCAGACGTTCTTTGCAGAACAGTATTTAGCACGGATAGGGACTGTGACTGCTGTGTTTGGATGTGGGCTGGGTTGGCATCCCTTCGCTCCCAGCTTCAGGCAGTGTTGGCTTCTGTCACATAGCTTGAGGTTGTTGCCAATGGGCAGAAGGGGTTTGTTGGGGACGGCCAGCTCGTCCCACGCATCCCCCAATCGGACTACGGCTGTGGCTGCCCTTGGATACTACCCACATAGAGGCTAACCCTTCACCCGTGGTAGAGTGGGAGGTCGTCTCGAGGTGTGGTAGAGGGTGCAAGACATTCTGGAGGGCTGAACGGAAGACCTCTCCAGTTTGTCTGACGAACCGGTTTCAGGCTCTGTCTCCGGCTGAACTGATCTTCGGCCAGACATGGCTGCTTGTCCTGTTCCAGAGGTTGCCCCTCCGTCTGCAAGATATGGGTGGTCGCAGAGGGTGGGCTTACTGGTAGTTGGGCGCTCCAACGTCAGGCGCATAATGGGGTGCCTTAGTGATATAGCAGCAAGAGAGGGGAAGAAAACCTATGTGCACTCCGTGTGCATACCGGGGGTAGTCATTCCAGATGTGGAAACGGTCCTTCCACATGCCATAGATGGTACAGGGTTCACCCATCTGCAGGTGGTCACTCATGTCAGCATCAATGATGTGTGTCGCTATGGATAGGAGGAAATCCTATCGGGCTTCCGGCGGCTATCTGGTTTGGTGAAGTCTGCCAGTCTCTATAGCGGGATGAAAGCAGAGTTGACCATCTGCAGCATCATCGACAGGAATGACTGCAGACCTTTGGTACAGAGCCGAGTGGAGGGTCTGAATCAGAGGCTGAGACGGTTCTTCGACCATGTGGGTGCAGATTCCTCGACTTGCGCCATAGGGTGGTGGGGTTTCGGGTTCCACTGGATAGGTCAGGAGTCCACTACACACGGCAGGGGGCTATACGGGTAGCACGGGTTCTGTGGCGTGGACTGGGCGGTTTTTTAGGTTAGATGGCCTCGGGCAAGTACAGAAAGGGCAACAGCCTCAAAGGGTGCTGGGCAAAGTCAGGACATGGGGGGACCAAGGAACAATAGGTATTGTAATTGTAAACTGTCGAAGCTGCGTTGGTAAAGTACCGGAACTTCAAGTGCTGGTAGAAAGCACCGAAGCTGAAATCCTTATAGGTACGGAAATCTGGCTGAAGCCATAGATAAATTCTGCCGAAGTTTTTGCAAAGGCACAGACGGTGTTTAGAAAAGATGGATTGCATTCAACTGGTGGTGGCGTGTTTGTCGCTGTTAGTAATAGTTTATCCAGTAGTGAAGTAGAAGTGGATAGTTCGTGTGAATTACTATGGGTGGAGGTTTCACTCAACAACCGAGCTAGGTTAATAATTGGCTCCTTTTACCGACCTCCCGACTCAGCAGCATTAGTGGCAGAATAACTGATAGAAAATCTGGAATACATTTCACATAAATTTTCTCAGCATGTTATAGTCTTAGGCGGAGATTTCAATTTACCAGGTGTAGACTGGGACACTCAGATGTTTAGGATGGGTGGTATGGACAGAGCATCGAGTGACATTCTACTGAGTGCACTATCCGAAAATTACATCGAGCAGTTAAACAGAGAACCGTCTCGTGGAGATAACATCTCGGACCTACTGATAACCAACAGACCCGAACTTTTCGACTCAGTAATCGCTGAACAGAGAATCAGTTATCATAATGCCATTGCAGCATCCCTGAATATGGAAGTAAATAGGAATATAAAAAAGGGAGGAAGGTTTATCAGTTTAGCAAGAGTAATAGAAGGCAGATTTCAGACTACCTAACAGTTCAAAACGAAAACCTCTGTTCTGACACTGAGAATGTTGAGTATTTATGGAAAAAGTTCAAGACAATCATAAAATGCGTTTTAGACTGGTACGTGCAGAGTAAAACTGTGAATGACGGGAAAAACCCACCGTGGTTCAACAACAAAGTTAGGAGCCGGCCAGTGTGGCCGAGCGGTTCTAGGCGCTTCCGTCAGGAACCGCGCTATTGCTACGTCGCAGTTTCGAATCCTGCCTCGGGCATGGATGTGAGTGATGTTCTTAAGTTAGTTAGGTTTAAGTAGTTGCAAGTTCTAGGGGACTGATGCCGTCAGATGTTAAGTCCCATAGTGCTCAGAGCCATTTGAACCAATTTGAACAAAGTTAGGAAACTACTGCAAAAGCAAAAGGAGCTTCACTGCATGTTTAAACGGAGCCAAAGCCTCTCAGACAGACAGAAGCTAAACGATGTCAAAGTTAGCGTTAGGAGGGCTATGGGTGAAGCGTTCAGTGAATTCGAAAGTAACATTCTATGTATCGACTTGACAGAAAATCCTAGGAAGTTCTGGTCTTACGTTAAATCAGTAAGTGGATCGAAACAGCATATCCAGACACTCTGGGATGATGATGGCATTGAAACAGAGGATGACACGCGTAAAGCTGAAATACTAAACACCTTTTTCCAAAGCGGAACAAACACTGGGTGCATTTAATTCTGTAAAATATCTGGGAGTATGAGTGCGGAAGGATTTGAAGTGGAATGATCATATAAAATTAATGGTTGATAAGGCGCGTGCCAGGTTGAGATTCATTGGGAGAGTCCTTAGAAAATGTAGTCCATCAACAAAGGAGGTGGCTTACGAAACACTCGTTCGACCTCTACTTTAGTATTGCTCATCAGTGTGGGATCCGTACCTGGTCGGGTTAACAGAGGATATACAGAAGATCCAAAGAAGAGCGGCGCGTTTCGTCACCGGGTTATTTGGTAAGCGTGATAGTGTTACGGAGATGTTTAGCAAACTCAATTGGCAGACTCTGCAAGAGAGGCGCTTTGCATCGCGGTGTAGCTTGCTGTCCTGGTTTCGAGAGGGTGCGTTTCTGGATGAGGTATCGAATATATTGCTTCCCCCTACTTATAAAAATGGTTCAAATGGCTCTGAGTACTATGTGAATAAACATCTGAGGTCATCAGCCCCCTAGAACTTAAAACTACTTAAAACTAACTAACCTAAGGACGTCACACACATCCATGCCCTAGGCAGGATTCGAACCTGCAACCGTAGCAGTCGCGCGGTTCTGAACTGAAGCGCCTACAACCACTCGGCCACAGCGGCCGGCCCCTAATTATACCTCCCGAGCAGATCCCGATTGTAAAATTGGAGAGTTTCTAGATCTCACGGAGGCATTTCGGCAGTCGTTCTTATCGCGAACCATACGCGACTGGAACATGAAAGGGAGGTAATGACAGTGGCACGTAAAGTGCCCTCCGCTACTTGCCGTTGGGTTGCTTGAGGAGTATAAATGTAGATGTAGATGTAGATGTAGACATAACCTGTTGCTCTGTCATTGCGTTTTTGACTGAATACAGTGTCATTTCGCAGCATAGATTCATAATGAGTTCGCCGTATGAGTGTATAGGGTGAGTAGTATAAGGCAGAATAGTGAAACAACTCCAGTATTTTTAATATGTGAGGGATACTCCAAAGAATAGGACTCTGAGCACAGCGATGGTAAAATTCATAACCGGTTCAGAATATCTTGGTAAACTTTGACCGATTATACAACAAGGAATCACTATTGTTATTTGACAATGTGGAGTTAATAAAGCGATAAACATTGGACACATTCTGACTCGAGGGATAATGACGAACCAGGACACAAATTCTTCGAAGAGAGTTGTAGTTCACGTTCAGGAGATATGACCACATCTCCTTAGGTGATGTACGCCTGTGTAGTGGTCCTCAGGTGGTTGGTGGTATTTTCACAACCACTATGTGGCCGGTCTGTGGAGGAGTGTTTGTGCTCTCTAATTCCTGATCAACAGTCTTTGCGCCAGTGTCCTCTGGTCCACAGCAAATCTGTTTTGGGTGATCTGTCCCTTGGATGGGGACGTTAAGGTTGGTGTCTCTGTTCAGCAGAGGTGAACAACTGGCAGTCCACTGGCGATAAACGGGCCAGCTATTGGTGTCCACCCAGCAAGCCAAAGACGTACAGTATGTGATCAAAACTATCAGCGCAGCCCCAGAAACATACGATTTTCATAGTAAATACATTGTGCTGCCAGCTGCTGCCAATTACTCCACATCAGTGACGTCACTAGTCATTGGAAATGGTGAGAAAGCAGAATGGGGCGCTCCGCGGAACTCGCGGACTTCGAACGTGGTCGGGTGATAGGGTGTAACTTGCGTCATACGTCTGTAAGCGAGATTTCCACACTCCTAAACATCCCTAGATCCACTGTTTCCCATGTGATAGTGAATTGGGAACGTGAAGGGACACTCAGGGCACAAAGGCCTATGGGCCGACCTTGTCTGTTGTCTGACGGAGACCGCCGGAGAGGGTCGTAATATGTAATAGGCAGACATCTATCCAGAACATCACACAGGAATTCCAAACTATATCATGATCCAGTGCAGGTACTATGATAGTTAGGAAGGTGATGAGAAAACGTGGATTTCATGGTCGAGCGGGTGCTCATAAGCCACACATCACGCCAGTAAATGCCAAACGACGCCTAGTTTGGTGTAAGAAGCGTAAACTTTGGCCGACTGCACAATGGAAAAACGTTTTGTGGAGTGCCGATCATTGTACACACTGGGGCGATCCGATGGCAGGCTGTGGGTATGGTGAATGCCCAGTGTACGTCATTTGCCAGCGTGTGTAGTGCCAAGAGTAAAATTCGAAGGCGGTGGTGTTACGGTGAGGTCGTGTTTTTCATGGATGGGGCTTGCAGCCCTTGTTGTTCTGCATGGCACTACCACAGCACACGTCTACGTTAATATTTCAAGCACCTTCTTGTTTCCCACTGTTGAAGAGAAATTCGGGGTTGGTGGTGATTGCATCTTTCAACGCGCTTGAGTACCTGTACATAATTCACGGCCTGTGGCGGAGTGGTTACACGGCAATAACATCCGGGTATTGGACCAGCCTGTACAGAGTTCTGACCTGAATCCTATAGAACACCATTCGGATGTTTTTGAACGCCGACTTCGTGCCAGGCACCAACCTCTGTTCAGTGCACCAGTCTGTGAAGAATGGGCTGCCATTCCCCAAGAAACCTTCGACCACCTCTGTGAACGTATACCTGCGAGAGTGGAAGCTGTCATCAAGGCTAAGGGTGGGCTAACACCATACTGAATTCCAGCATTACCGATGGAGTGCGCCACGAACTTGTTAGTCATTTTCGGCCAGGTGTCGGGATTCTTTCGATCGCGTAGTGTAGCCGGCACGGTAGCTCGGCGTGTTCGGTGAGAGAGCTTGCTAGACTCTGTAATAAAAAAAAAAAGAGTGAAAGGGTCATAAACGAATGTCAAGTCATGTGACATCCGCTACGATCTAATGTAATGAGCAAAATGGAAGAAAAAGACATTGGTGTCAGACAGAAAGAGCGCTGCTGAAGTTATAAACGGAAATTTTTAAGACAGCGATAGAAAAACTTAGTAAGTAAGGCGACAATGTTTACGGCGCTTAAATAAATGTAACGATAGGAAGGTCGTGAGAAAATAAAACGAATAAACTCTCAAAAACACGTGATTTGCGACTCAGATCGTTAATGTAGTGTGTCGGGAAGGCGGTGACATTCTTAACGGTGTATAGACATTATCGTCACGAACGCTTTTGTTTTGACTTATGCGCAAAGAATCTGATGTGAGAAGGCGGCCTGCGAGCTTAAGTATGTGAATCAGCCCCTGAGGTCACCAAACGATGACTATGCCTGGTGTACAGGTGTACTTTTAAACATATTAACAAAGATTCACTGTTGGCGATGGGGCTGTTGGAAAACCGAGGGGGCGGTTGATGTCTTAGAGGGACTCTTTTGCTGTTTTATTCATGCGTGTATCAATGTTGTCCCCAGTACATCCTCCTCCATCAACCACACCTAACACTACACTGCAAGAAGGCACGAAACAGGAGGGCGGGAAAAGTATAAACATACTTTGGTGTTTCGGATCAAGATCCCATTTTGTCGGGTGATTCTCTTCGGTCCCAACTGTTTCGCCCTATGTACTAGAGAAAAAATTTCGTTTGCGCTATACATCAAAGAGGCCAGATCACATTCAATGGAACTGCAGCCCCAAGACGTATTTAGAGAGATTTTAAGTTGTTCAGAGGGATGTCAGCAGTGTCAAACTCTGTAGAGAAGATAATTCTGTTGCACATCGCACTGCAAGCTGTCGTTTTAGTTCCCGAAACACGTGTAAAAGAACGCCCCAAGTGAAGTGGTTGTTTCACTGACGCTGTTTGTGCCACCTCCTACGGTCTTTTCGTTTCGATTCAGAACATCGGGCTATTTGAAATATTTTCTTTGGCCACTCATAAGGAAACCACGTGATTTCAGTGCAGGGCGTCGAGGTACTGACCTTAGTCGCAGAGGCGTCAAAAGTTGGGGAGAAAAGTAGATGAAGGATGTGTCACTACCTTCCTATAGTGCGACGCGTTCACGGTGCGAAATTAGTCAAACATCTGTTGAATGGAGAAATAAAATGTGAACGAAAGGAAATTAACAGTAGGCAACATAACAAAAAACGGAAGCACAAATGAAACAAAAATGTATGATAACAAACCAATGAAAAGTTATGAGCGGAATGACCTCTAGTTTTCATTGGAAGTATCGGTAATTTCATTACTGATTCCGTCATCAGATTGGATTCATGCTTGTAGGCCATAAGGCAGTGCTTGATGACCTGGAATCACGATTAGAAACGTCCTCAATGCTTCCAGGGAGAATTAAAAATCACGGAGGAAACCGCGGCACGAGACCTCGTATTAAAAATATAATTAAAATTACAAAACTACTATGTCGTTTTATTGTACCATTAGAAATAACTTAACAAGTGCATTTCCTGTAGGAAATGTCACTTTCAAGCTATTTACTAATTGTTAATTATTTTCCGACTGTTCGGTACTTGGAAATCATCAGAAATCTGACAGAGGACGTAATAAAAAAAAATATGATTGTGTTTCATTCAGAGTCGTCATTCAGAAAATAAACGGAAGTAATAAGAGGTACCTTACACGCGCACTAATCCAATCCATGTTGGCACCATGTGTAGTTCGTAGAAATTGCAATCTTCCTTTTATCAGGGATAAAACTGGAATAACGTATATGGTCACATAAAAAAGTAAAATAGAAAATTCTATAGTGTTATTAATAACCTGACAGAAACGGTAGCTACAAAATTGCTCCCTACCTAGAATATAGATAATATTCTGCCTTATCCGTGAGAATTACAATGGCGTTTTCGACCAATTTTGCAGGCAGTGAGAATTTTTGACTGGAGACTCTATTCATACTCCACTGATACAGGTGGATATGACTTCACAAGAAGAAAAAATTAACTGGGGTGAAGAATGGTAAACTATTTGGTAACTCCTATATTTATCCGTCTTTCAAAGAACTACCGAAGAAGGTGATCATGAGCAAGTTGTGCAATGTAATATAGTGCACAGATATTTTCGAAACAAATACGGACTAAAAGACACACTGGTTTTTTTTTCGAAAAATTCTCTCCAAAATTCTTTACGTCTTACACTCGAAGTTAATGTAAAAATGTCCAGTGTTTGATTTAAAATACCCGCCAGTCCTAAAAGTGACCATACATTCCACGCCGTGGGAGACCTATCTCTGTCTGGCAACGTTGGATTCAAGTGGCAACATCAGTGTACCTATGCGCCAAACATGAGTTGCGGGGATCCACAAGCTTGAAAAAACTCTATCCGTCCCGCCCCACCATATAAAGCCAGAACAGTCTATGAAGCGACATTTCAGTCTACGATTCCAATGAACTAAAACTGAAAGTGATTCGTGTTATCGGTAACAGTACAATATATCTGTTAATAGCTAGTTTCGCAATGGCAAAAAAATAAAATGAATTCATATGATGCGGGCTACAAATACAAAATAATAGCATATGCGGAAGAACGTGGAAACAGAGCAGCTGAGTGGCATGTCGACGCCCCACCGACAGGAAAAACTATTCGCATTTTGCGGGCTAGTAAAGAAGAAGTAAAAAATGAAACGAGGAAGACTAAAAGTGAAAAATAGAGGACCGAATGTAAAATGACCAAAGCTATAAGTTGATGACTTCAGGGATTTTAAAGGTCAGTTCGGTTTATACATTACAATTTTTTTAGTGTGGCTGTTCAACATGATAATAAAAATGGTAAATATGTTATTTTTTAACAACTGCTTAAAAATTAAATTGCATCGTATAGCCTGAAGCGTCTTATAGCCCATAAAATACTGTGTTCTCGGTAGCTGTAACATGGCAGTTTTCAACGGCGCACATGCGCTCCGTCTTTTGAGAGATACGTTTCAATCGAGAAAAGGAAGAACATATGAAAGTAAGAGTCTTCTATTCACTGCTGAGGGACGCACTGGTTCAACGCTACCCTACGAGAAAAGTCACCCGAAGTGAAAACTTGCACTCCGGTAGCAATCTTCCAAGTTAGTTTCATTCTAATAGCACTTTCATTGTTGATTTCGACGGTTTGAACAGTTTTACGAAGATTGTGTGCGGTGGTATATAGCTAAATAGCTCGTCGGATACCCTACTTTCGCCACGTGGTTGCTCGTACACAAAATCGACGTCTGGCAGTTTAGTAACCGAGTATGTTGACATATCACCAAGTACTTCTAACATTAGTGTACACATTACTGTAACTGCTACACATCAGTGCAGTTTAGTGTTCCTAAATCCACATGGTTTACGGTAGCATGCTTTACCTACCGTACTTTATTAGAAATTAAGAACGAACAACTTTTCATATGTCCTCGAACACATACACCAGAGTAATCCCACAACATATTTAGTCTCGTAGCTTTGTACTTAGTCATCTCATACGAATACAGCTACGTTTCTCGAACATCCTTGAAAATATTACCAGTCATAATGGGCGAACCCTGAATATTCATACAAGGCGTTAAACATAAAAAGAGATGCCAAAGAATCATTGCAAATCAGTAGCTCTCAGCCGTTCGAAAGATAATTTAGCTAATATTTACAACAAATGGTAAATCAGGTTCTCAAGTTATGCAAAACAGAGAAACTCTTCTTCTAAATGCTCAAAAATGTTTGTTTTACTTGGCGGCGCTATTCGTGTCAGTTAATACTGTGTATGTGGTTTGTTTTTGAGATATAGAGGGCACTGACAATTGTGGCGTAATCGACACCGTGCTAAATCTAAAAATTCTACTGCTTGAACAGAAGATAACGAGGTTAGCCAGGGATTAGGGATGAATCTCATCTCACAACGTTTCCTGCAAACCACTGGTGCTTCCGGTCGGTGTATTTCGCTCGCTAACGATATGGCTGAGCTGTTACACATGCGGGAGAGGTCCGCATCGAACGATAAGAAAATCGACAGGATATACTGCAGCTGTCGATATTGCGTGCGACGTCGAAATCTCGTCACTTCTGGAGGAAGTGTTGTGAATAGAGTGTTACGCTCGAATCAGACAGAACTTAAGTACTATCTTTGGTTGTCCTAGTGACGAGTGTAAATAGTGATTACAATACGTAAATTATTAATGTTACAATTTTTCACAAATAAGCTAAATTGCAGCGTAATAAATTTAATATAATTCAGTGAATAATAAGATTAACCGCATTAAACAAGAAAAAATAATGCCTCGACTATTACATAGTACGTCAGTCTCCTGATGTCAAGCTGCAAAGAAGACTCCATCCTTTAATGTATTGTGTGAGAAAATCAGTGTTAATTGGTAAAAGTAATATGCAGTGGTGTACCAGAATTAATTGTGATGTGGACAGACAACCCGATCCATATCAAATCGACAGAATGAAGTATATTAGCATCGCCAGGTACTCCTTCCTTTTTAATAACTGACATCTCTATGTTATCAAGCGTAACTGATACCCGCAGATTTTGGCTGTTTGTGCTGGCATCGATTTGTAGCTTTTTGTAATGATGTTGGCTTTTGGCTTCCTTTATTAACATGTGCCTTCCAGTTGAGCTACGTAAGTCAAGAGATCTTTTCGAAACAAGATGTTGTTGTAGCTAGCTGTTTTCTTGTTTTGTACGTTCGATACCAACATTCTATCGGATTTGTATCTTTTGTTTTGCTTTCCATGTATCAGTATTTTCGTGATTTTGTGGTTGTCATTTTCTGTTTTACGTTTCTCTTGCCCAAAAACCCAAACGTTTCGCTGTTTTCCATTACATTAGGTATTCACAATTAGGAATTTGTTCCATTCGTAACTTGCGTTTATATTGTACGTCATAATTTTTGATGATTTTGTAGCCACGATTACTATTTTGAAATCATGTTTGTTTTGCATTTAGGGGCTTGTGAAGATGTCATTGGTTAAAGACCATGGGTGAGGGCGATGCTGTGATTTGGTAATATCCAAGAATGGTTGTGTTAATAACCGAAATGTCGGAAGAGACACCCAGTTGCACCCACCAAGTCAATGAAATATCGCATCTACCGGGAAAACTTCTGGAAACAAATGGTATATTTTTGTATCGAACAACACCACATGTTAGAATATCTCCTAGCACAATGTTTATAATGCTGCTGTCCGTTAGTTCTCTGTTGATGTTCGATGTTGGCCATTTTCTATGATCCTTCTACAGCCTCATTTGACTCCTGTTTACCGTCTCTCTCTCTCTCTCTCTCTCTCTCTCTCTCTCTCTCTCTCTCTCTCTGTCTCTCTCTCTCTCTTTCTCTCTCTTTGTGTATGCGTGTGTGTCTGTGTGTGTTTCTGCGTTTGTGCAAAATTTTTGTAAACTGTCAAACAGTGTTCTACTACATGGGCTAATATATTCGCTTATAATCTGTTTCCTTTCTGTTATAGTCTACTGTATGCGAAAGCGTTGTCTTTTGATGGTTCTATAACTGCAGTGCAGTTTGGGAACTTCATGTCTAATTTAGTAGGGTGAAGGTTAAGGGCTATTATTATTTAACACTTGTGCAGTGCCAAGTATTACTTTTATTGGCTGAGAATTGGGAAATCTTTTTTTTTTTTTTTCAAATTCGTATATATGTGCATCATGTTTTGTGAGTTGCAGCTACATTGGTATATCTCCATTATGTGCAATTTATCTGTGGGTGTGCACTGTTTTCTGTTGCTTTTTCGTGTGACCTGTTCGATATTCTATTTGAAGTCTTTGGTTCTATAAAATATTTTCTACCTCGAATATTATTTCCTACTTACAGATCTTAAAATATGGAGTCACTTTTGAATAATTTTCTTCTAATTTATTGGTGGATATCTGGTTTCACATTTCACTCCTTTACACGTCTTTTGTTATAAGATGTAAATCTCTTCTGTCTCGTTCTCTAAGGTATTAATCCACACTGGTCATTTTCAGTGCGAGGGAGAACACCTATGTAAGAAAGCTGAATCTTCCCATCAGAAGACTTTCCAAGAATGAAGCGGTGCCAGTACCTAGAACGTTTAACATCGTCAACAACGGCACAAGGACTCCTCGTTTCCTTTTAATTATGCCGACTCGGTGGGCTGTTTCACGGTTATAGGTGAGTATATCCCATTTTTCTTTGTGTGTGACGTTTTTCCTATTGTGCGTTCTGTGCTTCTGATGTGTGGGTGTTGGATAGTTCTCTTTTGTCGTGTAAATCCCTCTATGAGTGTGATGTGTTCGTTTCATTTCCGCGTGCCCACTATGTGATTTAATTCCTGTGTTATGTTGTATTTGTTTTCCGTTGCTAATTGTTACCTTGTGCTTTTTCCAGCCTGTAGTTTTGTAATTTTTTTTAATTATCCATAAGACTGCTCTATTTAATACGTAGATCATAAAATTCGGACTTGCCGTTTTGCATATCTTTGGGTGGTTTGACTGGTTCATGACAGTTTTGGATGTGGTTGTGGGTATTCATTTACTACGAAATTATGTTTGATGATTTTCTTTTGGCTGGCGAGATCGTAAAAAAAAATATTTTATGTCTTTTTCTCCTTTCTATTTTGAAACTGTTTTTAGGTTATAAATTGTTTATTTCACAATGTAGCTGCTTTGTGTTATCATTTTGATATTTTCTGTTGCTTTACCTACTGGAATATAAGTTCGCAGTGATGTGACATATAATGATATAACGCTTGCTACATCTGGAACGGATGCTTACTGATCACGTCAGGTTGGCCCTTGGGGGTTCACACAAGAGAATATTTTCTGTAGTAACACAAGTGTATTTGGGCACAGAAGTGAGATGGACCATTAAAACGAATGAATGGCGTTGTTTGAATATTTTTTCGTTCTCTGTACCCAAGAAGTTAGTGTACGAGAATATTTCTATATAACTCCTTTCCTCTGACCTTTGGTGAATGTGTTAAGTATCTCGCTTTTCTCAATTGTATTGTTTGTCATTAGTTTGGTCTTTTAGCGGTTTACTCTCATTTCATATTCTGTTCGTATTAGACTGTACAATCTGTACAGCAGATCCTATCATTCTTCTTCACTTTCACTCAGGGTGTCAATACCATCAGTGAATCTGATCACTAACATCCTTCTACCTTGAACTGTAGTCACATCTTACGTTGACTCCAACACTACTCGCAATTAGATAATCATCTACCCGATCTTATAAATAGAGGCTTAGCCAAAACTGATACTTTGGGAACGATGGTAAGTCCAATTACGAAACCGTCTCTCCCATACAGAAATCGTTGACAGGTACACAAACCATCCATGGACAGCGCAGTCATTACAGAAAGTGTGCTGTGTAGAACTTTGGGTCAGTGATCTGTGTTCCATACCATGATACGCATTTAAAACATGTACTGCTATATATATTTTCCATACTAAATGCAGGAATTTAAGTAAACCACTCCCAGTTTAATAGTTATGGAGCATTATCATCGATTTATTTACGAAAGTAGTAACACCATTTTTAAAGATTATGTGTGACAGTGATTTAATTTTTAACTCATACATACAGGGTGATTTTTTCCATCATGTACAAACTCGAAGGATTAGTCGATGTGAGGATACGGAACAAAAAATTGCTTATAAACGTATGTCTGGAAATGCATGGCTTCCATGCTAGAGGATCTGGTACCCATCACTGCAGGTTTCGAACCCGCGCCACTCGGCACGGACCTCAGTGACCACTATAGGTCTCTCCAGCCACCGAGCCATAAGCCGTGGCTGCACGCGCGCTCCTGCTCCGAGTATAATGTGAGGACGCCACGGTGGAGCACGTGGTCCCAGCCGCCAATACCAATGTACCCTGTCACGTAGTTAAGCTCCTGCCTCCTGCTCAGCAGACAGTCTGATATTCGCGGTAGTCTATCGACATCTCTCCTACAGACAGCATGTTTTGTTGTTTCCCATGTACGAGTGGACATTGTGGATTCATGAGGTTTTACTTGTGACCCCGTTGCTATTTGAGTGTTGTTGTTCGTTAGGTCTTGCTCGGTCGTCCGTTGTTGTTCGTGTTCGTCCTTCCCCGTTAGCTTTGTCTGTTCACGGGCCGCTCCCGTTTGGTCCTGCCGCGCATTCGTTCTCGGCAACCCCGCGACGTTTCTGGTCGCGGTTACAAGAGAGGCTATTTATTCAATCGTCCTTCGTTACACAGACTACGGTCTAATACGCGCTGTAACAAGCAGCAACGGTTACAGTATGCATGGTTTCCTCCTAGAGGGTGATCGTATGTCATGTCCTAGCACTCACTCCTGCCATAATAATTCGTAATGTTGTTTCAGGTTCACTTCTATTGCTGACTCGTAGTGGACGTCATACAGCGTTGTACAAAATGGCTTCGTATTCGAATCGAGGGCTCGCCGACAAGGACTTTACTTACAGAAAGGCAATGGCGTCGGGCAATTGCAAGGTAGTATCAGGAGACCTATCCCGCCGACGACAATCACAGCATTCAGTGTTTGCCACAGTGTGTCGACGTTTCTGTGGGACAGGGTCGATTCAGCAAGCAGGATATCATGAAGGGCGTACCCGAAATATTCGGACACCAGACTTGGAGGAAAATGTTACGAACGTTGCGGAAGGCGACCGCCGTGCAGTACCAGGCAGTTTGCTGCCAGTACAGGGTGAGCCAGATGACCGTGTGGAACATTCTCCGTGACAATTGTTGCTACCCTTATCATTTCAAACGTGTGCAGGGCTTACTAGCGGCAGACTTTCCACATCGGTAGCCATTTTTCTCACTAGTTTTTGCACAAGGCAACCACGGTTTCTGGTATTGTGTCATTCATACTATCCACAGATGAAGCCACCTTAAGCAGAGTGATGTATCCATCACATAACTTCAGGCTGCTGCCAAGGGACATCATTGTGGATGGTCGGACGCAGGGATGCGAGGGACGCCGAGCATGTTCCACATGTCACCCAATCGGAACACTGCTGTGGCTGTCCCGGGTACTGCCTGCACTGAGGCTTAACCCTCACCTGTGTTCGAGTGAGAGATCATTCCAAAGTCTAGCAGGCAGCGAAAGACTTTCTGAGGGACTGATCGTAGAGCCTCCCCAGTTCGTTTGACGAACAGGTTTCGGGCGTTATCTGTAGCTGATAAAGTCTCTGAGCTGGATGCAGTCGTCCATCCCGTTATAGAGGAAGCTTCTCGTCCTGCAAAGATCTGGGTATTCACAGAGGATGGATTTGCTGTTAATTGTGGGTTCTGAAGTTAAGTGTGTAATGGAGCCCCTTAGGAATACTGCTGCCAAGAAGGGATGGAAGCCAGTGTGGACTCTGTGTGCATACTAGGGAGTGTCATTTGGTATGTGGAAAGAGTGCTTCCAGATGCCTTGAAGAGTACATGGTGCAGTCAACTGCAGGTGGTGGCTGTTCTCGCTACCAATGACGTGTGCTCTCTCTGGTTCCAGGGGGCTAGCGGAAATGGTGAAGACTGCCATTCTTGCTTGCAAGATCAAGGCAGAGCTCACCATCTGTATCATCGTCTATAGAAATGACTGTGGCCCTTTGGTGCAGAGCCGAGTGGAGGGTCTGAATCAGAGGCTCAGGAGGTTCTGTCACCGTGTAGGCTGCAGATTCCTTGATTTGCGACATTGCGTAGTAGGTTTGTAGGTCCACTGAATTGTTCAGGAGTCCACTACAGACAGGAAGTGGCGACATAGATGGCGGGGGCTGTGTGGAAGGGGCTGGGTGGTTTTTTTGGTTAGAGGGTCTCAGGAAACCACAGGAAGGGCGTCAATCGAAAAGGGAGCCGGTAAATCAGAAAAAGGTAGTTGTAGAAACGATGGGTATTGTAGTTGTAAATTTTAGTAGCTGTATTGTCGAGGAACGAGAACTCCAAGTCCTAATGGCAAGCACTGAACATGAAATAGGTATGGAAAACCGGTTAAAGACGGAAATAAGTACAGCCGAAATTTTTTCAAATGACCTGTCAGTGTTCAGAAAGGACAGATCAAACACAGTTGGTGGAGGAGTATTTATTGCTGTCAAAAGTAATTCGACTAATAGTGAAATTGACGTAGATAGTTGCGGCGAAACAGTATGGGTAAAGGCTGTACATGAAAATCGGACACTGTTAATTAAATCGCTTTAATGACCCCCGACTCGGAAGATACATTAGCTGAACAGTTCTAAGAAATCTTGAGGCTCATTTCAAATAGGTATCCCAATCATACAATTATAGTTGGTGGTGACTTTAGTCTATCCTAGATGTGCTGGAAAAATTACACATTTAAAGCCGCTTTCTCAGAATTTATTTTGAACAATTAGTTCATATGCCCACTCAAAGCGTAAAATGTTGTGAAAGCATACTTGACCTCTTAGCAACAAGCAATCCTGGACAAACAGTATCATGGTGGTCACTGGATTAGCGACCACAACGCAGTTGCTGCTAGGCTGAATACCGTAGTGCAGTCGACCATCAAAATGAAACGCAAACTACATTTATTTAAGAAAACTGATAAATATGCTCTTAATGCCTTTTCAAGAGACAATCTCCCTTCCTTCAGTTCTGATCACGTAAGAGTAGAGAAGACTGGAATGATTTCAATGAGGTAGTATTGACAGCAATTGAGGTATATATACCACATAAATTAATACGGGGTGGTACTGATCCGCCGTGGTACACAAAACGGGTCAGGTCGCTGTTGCAGTAGCAACGAAAAAAGCATGCTAAATTTAAAAGAACTCAAAATCCCCAAAGTTTTGCGGAAGTTCGAAAGATAGAGCGTACTTCGTTGGGGGATGCTTAAAATAATTTCCACGATGAACTCTATCTCATTAATATGGCAGAAAACCCAAAGAGATTCTGGTCATGCATAAAGTACACCAGTGGCAAGAGGCAATCAGTACCTTCACTGCACCATGACAACGGTAAAGTCACTGATGACGAACTAAATATTCCAGAATTCCAAACAAGAACAACTGCCAAGATGAGAAACATGAAGTAGTTATCGCCAGTGTAGCAAATCTGCTTAAGTCAATTAATATGGGATGGCTTTTGGCGCAGGTTGTACACTAGTCAGGTTCCTCTCAGAGTATGGTGATACAATAGCTCAATATTTAGCAATCATATATAACCACTTGCCCACAGAAAGGTCCGCACCTAAAGACTGAACAATTTCTTAAGTCACACCAATACCCAAAAAAGGAAATAGGAGTAATTTACTGAATTACAGGCCCATATCACCGTCGTCAATTAGCTGTCGTCTTTTGGAAGATCTAATGTGTTTGAATATTATGAATTACCTCGAAGAAAACGATTTATGCCGTATGGGCAGCACGGATTCATCAAATATCTTTCTTGTCAAATACAATTAGCTCTTTATACTGGCGAAGTAATGAGTGCTATCGTCAGGGGATGTCAAATTGATTCCATATTTTTTGATTTCCTGAAGGCTTTCGGCACCGTTCCTCACAAGCGTCTACTAACCAAACTGCGTACCTATAGAATATCGCCTCAGTTGTCCTACTGGATTCGTGATTTCCTGTCAGAAAGATCACGGTTCGCAGTCATCGAGAAGAATAGAAGTAACATCCGGCGTTCGCCAAGGCGGTGTTATAGGCCCTCTATTGTTCCTGACCTATATTAACGACATAGGAGACAATCTGAGTAGCCCTCTTAGATTTATTGCAGATGATGCTGTCATTTACCGTCTTTTAAAATCATGAGATGACCAAAACGAATTGCAAAATGATTTAGATTGGATATATGTATGGTGGGAATAGTGTTAATTGACCGTTAATAGAGAAAGGTGAGAAGTTATTCCTATGAGTAGTAAAAGAAATCCGTTAAGTTTCGATTACACGATAACTCACACAAAACTGAAAGCTCTAAATTCAACTTTATACTGAGTGATCACATTTACAAATAACCTAAACTGGAACGATCACATAGATAGTGTTGTGGGTATAGC
The DNA here is from genome assembly GCF_023897955.1 of Schistocerca gregaria. Lineage (NCBI taxonomy): Eukaryota > Metazoa > Arthropoda > Insecta > Orthoptera > Acrididae > Schistocerca > Schistocerca gregaria. The sequence goes on from NC_064925.1 coordinate 110,549,266, forward strand.
AAACCAAAGACTACGACGCATTGGCATAACACTTAAAAGATGCAACAGGTCTACCAAAGAGACTGCCTGTACCACGCTCGTCCGCCCTATTCTGGAGTATTTCTGTGCTGTGTGAGATCCACATCAGCTGGGACAGACGGATGACATCGAAAAAGTTCCAAGAAGAGCAGCTCGTTTTGTATTATTGCGAAATAGGGGAGATAGTGCCACAGACATGATACGTGAATTGGAGTGGAAATCGTAAAAACAAAGGCGTTTTTCGTTGCGATGGTATCTTCTCATGAAATTCCAGTCAACAGATTTATCAAATATGGCTCTGAGCACTATGGAACTTAACAGCTATGGTCATCAGTCCCCTAGAATGTAGAATTGCTTAAACCTAAGTAACCTAAGGACATCACACAACACCCAGTCATCACGAGGCAGAGAAAATCCCTGACCCCGCCGGCAACCAGTTTTCTCCTCCAATTGAGAAAACATACTGTTGGCACTCACCTACATAGGAAGAAATGATCATGACGATAAAATAAGGGAAATTAGGGCTCGCACATAAAAATATTGGTGCTCGTTTTTCCCACGCGCCGTTCCAAAGTGGCCGGCCGATGTGGCCGACCGGTTCTAGGCATTTCACTCTGGAACCGCGTGACCGCTACAGTCGCAGGTTCGAATCCTGCCTCGGGCACGAATGTGTGTGATGTCCTTAAGTTAGTTAGGTTTAAGTAGATCTAAGTTATAGGGGACTGATGACCTCAGATGTTAAGTCCCATAGTGCTCAGAGCTATTTGAAACACTGTTGAATGTTCGAGAGTGGAACAGTAGAGAGAAAGCCTGAAGGTGGTTCATTGAACCCTCTGCCAGGCACTTTATTGTGAATAGCAGAGTAATCACATAGATGTAGATGTACACTGAAGGGTCAAAGAAACTGGTACGTCTGCCTAACGTTGTGTACCAGCACCATGAGCATGCAGAAGTGCCACGACACGACGTGGCATGGGCTCTACTAATGTCTGAAGAAGTGCTGGAGGGAACTGATTCCATGAACCCAGCAGGGGTGTCCGTCAGTCCATAAGTGTACGAGATGATTAAGAGCTATTGTGAATAGCACGTTGCAATACATACAGGATATGGTGAATAATGTTCATTTCTGCGGAGTTTGGTGGCCAGCGGAAGTGTTTAAATCAGAAGATTGTTCTAGGAGCCTCTCTGTAGCAATTCTGCAATTCTGTAATCCTAGAGGTGTGGGGTATCGCATTGTCCTGCTGGAATTGCCCAAGTTTGTCGGAATGCACAGTGTACACGAATGGATTTAAGTGATCATACAGGATGCTTACGTGTGCATCACCTGCCAGAGCCGTATCAGGACGTATCAGGGGTCCCATATCACTCCAACAGCACATGCCGCACACCATTACAGAGCCTCCACCAGCTTCATGTGTCCCCTGCTGACATGCAGCGTGCATTGATTCATGAGGTTGTCTCAATGCCCATACACATCCATCTGCTTGATACAATTTGAAACGAGACTCAACTGACCAAGCAACATGTTTCCAGTCAATAAAAATCCAGTGTCAGTGTTGATGGGCCAAATTGAGGCGTAAGGCTTTGGGTCATACAGTCACTCAGGGTGCACGAGTGGCCTTCGCCTTCGAAATCCTATATCAATGACGATTCATTAAATGGTTCGCACGCTGTCAGTTGTCGATGGCCCAGCACTGAAATCAGCTACAATTTGTTGAAGAATTGCACTTCTGTCACACTGAACCGTTGTCTTCAGTAATCGTTTGACCCATTCTTGCAGGATCTTTCTCCGCTGCAGCGCAGTTTCCATATTTGTGCTGTGTGCTTTGTGCCTCTTGATTTTTACCTGTCTCCGTTCAGGCCTCACACCAGAACTATTTTACTTTCTCTCTCTCTTTCTCTCTCTCTCTCTCTCTCTCTTTCTCTCTCTCTCTCTGTATCTGTTCATGTGTGTGTGTGTGTGTGTGTGTGTGTGTGTGTGTGTGTGTGTGTGTGTGTGAGTGTGTGTGAAGTGGTATGCCAATGCCTATTATAGCGTAGTCAGTTATGTCTTCCTTCTGCGTTGTGGTATGAATGCGGAAGCTTTCTACCGAAAGTTTTTGATACTTGCTGTGGCTGGAAGTTAGAGTTTTCAAATGTGTGTCTGTTGCAGTGTCGTGGTGGTTGTGGGCTATTATGTTTTTTCCAAAATGTGGTATGTGAGTTGTAGAGGCCATCGATTTGAATGTAGATAAAGTAGAAGAGGTGGTTGTGTCAGTTCAAAGTCAGAAATAAAATTAAAATATAGACATTTATTAAAAATTGGTTTGGTGTGCAAATTAAGATTGCACTGGAGATTGTACACTCTTCCTCCCTGTCGTAGAGGTCCATGACAGAAGGATGAGACGATTCTACTGGCTGCTTACTATTGCATAAGATAGTGCAACTAATGTTTTAGCGTGCTTTACATTGGATTGGATTGATTTGTTGAAAGAGACCAAACAAAGAGGTCATCAGTCTCGTCGGATTACGGAAGGATTGGGAAGGAATTGAGGCATGCCCTGTCATAGGAACCATCATGGCATTTTTCTGAAGCAATTTAGGGAAATCTGGATGTATTTTAATAAATCTAATTAGATGGGCTTTATTTCTTCATCTACATCTACATACATACTCCACAATTCCCCATACGGCGCGAGGCGGAGTGTATCTCGTACCACAACTAGTATCTTCTCTCCCTGTTCCACTCCCAAACAGAACGAGGGAATAATGACTGCTTATATGCCTCTGTAAGAGCCCTAATCTCTCTTATCTTATCTTTGTGGTCTTTCCGCTAAATGTAAGTTGGCGACAGTAAAACTGTACTGCAATCAGCCTCAAATGCTGGTTCTCCAAATTTCTTCAGTAGCGATTCACAAAACGAACGGCTCCTTTCCTCCAGAGACTCCCGCCCGAGTTCCTGAAACATTTCCGTAACACTCGCGTGATGATCAAACCTACCATTAACAAATCTAGCATCACGCCTCTGAATTGCTTCTATGTCCTCCCTCAATCCGACCTGATAGGGATCGCAAACGCTCGAGCAGTACTCAAGAATAGGTCGTATTAGTGTTTTATAAGCGGTCTCTTTTACAGAAGAACAACATCTTCCCAAAATTCTAACAATGAACCGAAGACGACTATCCGCCTTCCCCACAACTGCCATTACATGCTTGTCCCACTTCATATCGCTCTGCAATGTTACGCCCAAATATTTAATCGACCTGACTGTGTCAAGCGCTACACTATTAATGGAGTATTCAAACATTACGGGATTCTTTTTCCTATTCATCAGCATTAATTTATTTTTATCTATATTTAGAGTTAGCTGCCATTCTTCACACCAATAACCAATCCTGTCAAGTCATCTTGTATCCTGCTACTGTCACTCAACGACGACACATTTCCGTACACCACAGCATCAGCAGCAGACAGCCACACATTGCTATCCACCCTATCCAAAAGATCGTTTATGTAGTTAGAAAACAAGAGCGTACCTACCACACTTCCCGGGGGCACTCCAGATGATACGCTTACCTCCGACTGATGCTCGCCATCGAGGAAAACGTACTGGGTTCTATCACTTAAGAAGTCTCGAGCCGCTCACATATTTGGGAACCAATCCCTATATGCTTGTACCTTGGTTAGGAGCCTGCAGTGGGGCACCGAGTCAAACGCTTTCCGTAAGTCAAGGAATATGGCATCCGACTGATACCCTTCATCCACGGTTCGCAAGATATCATGTGAAAAAAGAGGTAGTTGTGTATCGCAGGAGCAATGCTTTCTAAAGCCGGGCTGATGCATGGACAGCAACTTCTCTGTCTCAAGGAAATTCACTATATTCGAACTGAGAATATGTTCGAGAATCCTGCAACAAACCGATCTTAAGGATATTGGTCTGTAATATTGAGGATCCGTCCTTGTACCCTTCTCATATACAGATTCGCGATAAATGCAAGCTAAGTAAGGAGCCAATGCAGTAAAGTACTCTCTGTAAAACCAAATTGGAATCCCATCAAGACCTGGATATTTATTTATTTTCAACACATTCAGGTGCTTCACAACCCCAGAGGTGTATATCACTATGGCCTCCATACAGGAATCTGTACGAGACCCAAACGGCGATATGTTTGTACGACCCTCCTGCGTGAAAGAGTTCTCAAATCCTAAATTTAAAATTTCAGCTTTCGTTTTGCTGTTTTCCGTTGGCTGGCCAGACTGTTCAGTGAGTGACTGGATGGAAGCCTTCGGCCCGCTTACCGATTTTACCTAGGACCAGAATTTCCTTGGGTTTTCAGCAAGATCTTTTGTTAAGGTGTAACGGAGGTAGTAGTGGAATGCTTCGCGCATCGCTCTTTTTACAGCAGCACCAATCTCTACTAACTTTTGCTGTTCCCATTCTCCCGATATTTCTTGTACCGCGAGTGCAACTGCCTTTACTTCCTGAGCATTCTCCGAATTGCGCTGTTAACCCACGATGGGTCTTTCCGTTCGTAACCCACGTTTCCAGAACATACGTGTCCAGTGCGTGATTTACAATGTGTTTAAAATTCGCTCATAATTCTTCCACGCCCATCGTACCGGAAGTAAATGAAGTAGATTCATTTACCAAGTGGGATTCTAACAACTGCTTAACTGCTGTTTCTAGTAAGAATACTCTCCTAGCCTTCTTGACCATTTTTAACTTTCCTAACCATACTCGTATATATATATATATATATATATATATATATATATATATATATATATATATATATATATATATATATATATATCCTGTTTTATCCTCTCGCAGGGCGAGCTCGAATTCCAAAACCATCGGTCAACGACGCAAATATCCGGATCAGGAAAACGTAGTCCAACGTCATAACACGTGGACTAAGGAACAACGGAAGAAAGTCATTTGGGGGCATGAATACTGCTCCACACTGATTCCAGGATGTAGCCAAGCTTACGTCTGGGTGTTTGCTGTCCCAAGCCTACGATGCAGATGGCTTGCTGCCAAAAGTGAAACACGACAGGATATCAGTGATGATTCGTTGTGTCATATCGTGGTATTCTATGGGCACCATGGTTATTCTGCAAGATCGCATTCTTGTCACGTGTAATGTGACCATTTGACTGATCCTGTTCATTCCATGGTACAATAATTGTTCCCCGAATCCGATACTGTGTTTCAAGACAATGAGACCCATGTTCTCACATCTCACATGATCAGATCTGGTTTCGTGAGCACAAGGATGAATTGTCGCATCTCCCTGGCCACCAGAATCGCCAGATCTCAGTATCATTGAGCCTCTGTGGCCTCATTCGTAGAGAAGGGTGTGTGATAACTGTCCGCCTTCATCATCGTTAATTGAAATTCTCGCTATTTCGCAGGAAGGCTGGTATAAGATTCCACTAAAAATCCGACAGAACGTGAACTGAAACGTGGCAGCAAGCTTTCTTCATTGCCAACCTTTTTTACGTATTATGAATGGTAATGTGTTTTTCTTTTCTATGTTTTTTCAAAAATGGTTGAAATGGCTCTGAGCACTATGGGACTTAACATCTGTGGTCATCAGTCCCCTAGAACTTAGAACTATTTAAACCTAACTAACCTAAGGACATCACGCACATCCATGCCCGAGGCAGGATTCGAACCTGCAACCGTAGCAGTCGCGCAGTTCCGGACTGAGCGCCTAGAACCGCTAGACCACCGTGGCCGGCTTTCTACACTCCTGGAAATTGAAATAAGAACACCGTGAATTCATTGTCCCAGGAAGGGGAAACTTTATTGACACATTCCTGGGGTCAGATACATCACATGATCACACTGACAGAACCACAGGCACATAGACACAGGCAACAGAGCATGCACAATGTCGGCACTAGTACAGTGTATATCCACCTTTCGCAGCAATGAAGGCTGCTATTCTCCCATGGAGACGATCGTAGAGATGCTGGATGTGGTCCTGTGGAACGGCTTGCCATGCCATTTCCACCTGGCGCCTCAGTTGGACCAGCGTTCGTGCTGGACGTGCAGACCGCGTGAGACGACGCTTCATCCAGTCCCAAACATGCTCAATGGGGGACAGATCCGGAGATCTTGCAGACCAGGGTAGTTGACTTACACCTTCTAGAGCACGTTGGGTGGCACGGCATACATGCGGACGTGCATTGTCCTGTTGGAACATCAAGTTCCCTTGTCGGTCTACGAATGGTAGAACGGTGGGTTCGATGACGGTTTGGATGTACCGTGCACTATTCAGTGTCCCCTCGACGATCACCAGAGGTGTACGGCCAGTGTAGGAGATCGCTCCCCACACCATGATGCCGGGTGTTGGCCCTGTGTGCCTCGGTCGTATGCAGTCCTGATTGTGGCGCTCACCTGCACGGCGCCAAACACGCATACGACCATCATTGGCACCAAGGCAGAAGCGACTCTCATCGCTGAAGACGACACGTCTCCATTCGTCCCTCCATTCACGCCTGTCGCGACACCACTGGAGGCGGGCTGCACGATGTTGGGGCGTGAGAGGAAGACGGCCTAACGGTGTGCGGGACCGTAGCCCAGCTTCATGGAGACGGTTGCGAATGGTCCTCGCCGATACCCCAGGAGCAACAGTGTCCCTAATTTGCTGGGAAGTGGCGGTACGGTCCCCTACGGCACTGCGTAGGATCCTACGGTCTTGGCGTGCCTCCGTGCGTCGCTGCGGTCCGGTCCCAGGTCGACGGGCACGTGCACCTTCCGCTGACCACTGGTGACAACATCGATGTACTGTGGAGACCTCACGCCCCACGTGTTGAGCAATTCGGCGGTACGTCACCCGGCCTCCCGCATGCCCACTATACGCCCTCGCTCAAAGTCCGTCAACTGCACATACGGTTCACGCCCACGCTGTCGCGGCATGCTACCAGTGTTAAAGACTGCGATGGAGCTCCGTATGCCACGGCAAACTGGCTGACACTGACGGCGGCGGTGCACAAATGCTGCGCAGCTAGCGCCATTCGACGGCCAACACCGCGGTTCCTGGTGTGTCCGCTGTGCCGTGCGTGTGATCATTGCTTGTACAGCCCTCTCGCAGTGTCCGGAGCAAGTATGGTGGGTCTGACACACCGGTGTCAATGTGTTCTTTTTTCGATTTCCAGGTGTGTATGTTTTTGTTCGTCCCCTGTACCACTGTCCACAGAAAAGTGCAATGTAATTGTTATTTCAACGAAGAGAAAACTGATTCGGTAGCATATGTTCAACAGAAGAACTTGTACAATAACACATGTTTACATGGTGAATTACAGCATAATTTATTTATTTTAGAGAAATGTGTTTAACTCTGCATGGGGTAATACATAAAATGCCGTTATCATTTAAAATTTTGTTGCAGTATAGACATGTTTGCGGTAACATGAATGTATACTGCGTACACGTCGCAAATAATATGTAGCAGAGTCTATATTTCATGCAACCACTCCAGCTGACCAAAGGTATTGCAAGTTGTTTCTAGGTTGCCATAATCAGAAAGACAATTTATCTGACTTCTTACATGTTTTGGGATCCAATACGCTGCATCTCTCCACGCTCGGATGTAGTGTTGCAGCCCATTTCATCTTTATAAAAACTACAGCAATATCTGATTGAAACTTTTCAGTGTAGTTAAGCCTTGGTATCCATCAACGATTTATAATTTCCACACTTCCGACGTAGAACAAACTGACGATTCATCGATGCCTCAGGATAAGTTGTATCAACCAATCCCTTCTTTTAGTCACGTCGTGACACAGGTTCCTTACCCTGCAGTTCGTTTAGTATCTTTTCATTAGTTACACGATCTGTCCATCTAATCTTCATTATCTTTTATGGTACGACGTTTCAAAAGCGTATGTTCTCTTCTTGACTCAACAATATCTCATCCAAGTTCTACTTCCGTACAAAAGACTACACTCAACAGAAACATCTTCAGAAAACACTTCCTATTACTTAAAATTCAAATTTAGTTTTTGAAACATACTTTTTTACCTATGCCAGTCTGCATTTTACATTCTCTCTGCTTCACCCTCGTGTACTACTGGGTAGCTTTCAAGTCCTAAAACATAACTACAGTCTAGTTTCAGTAAAAGTCGCAGATGATTTTGTGAGCCTGTGTCTTATTCCTGCTTCCTCCAGAGTGGGAACGTGTGTATTCTTGTCAGGACTGTCAGATGATTTCTCTAAATCTGTAAATACTATAAAATATGTTTGATTTTCTTCAGTTTATCCTCTAAGACAACTCAGAGTATCAGAATTCTTCCAAATGTTCAGATATTTTGCTTTAATCTAACACTTCATCAAGTTATTCTCTACAGCCACAGCCTCTTTCTGTATATTCCTACGATCTTCTAGCTCTACATTTCTTATATAGTTCATGCTTGTCATCTGTTATTCTAAAATTTATACATCTACTTATCGTTGCTCCAAAGGTTTTTTTAAATTGTGTGTTTTTTTCTGATTGCGGCATCTATCACTTCCATGCTTGCTACCATAACCTTGCAGTTTTTCTCTGGCCATCTTTGCTTTGCCTTTTTGTAATTTTCTTCATTGTTGTGTTTTAGACATCCGTATTTCCTTTCGGCCACTTTAAGCGCTGCATTGCTATATTTTCCCATTTGTCAATTAAATTCAATATCCTCTGTTATTTTTGAATTTCTCTAAATCTTGTTTGTAATTTTGCACCTCTGCTGCCTTCATTATTTCATCTCTCAAATCCATCCATATGGCTTGTAGTGCATTCATTTTGCCTTCTTCAGTTAGTTGTTGCCTAATAATTCCTTTGATATTTTCGACAGCCTCTGGGTCTTAACTCATCCAGGTCCCATCTTCTTCATTTTCTGCACTTTTATTACAGTTTTAGATGTAGCCTGTACTACCTTACCATTAAAGTAATGTCAGCCTTCAAAATCCCCTGTAAATGTATTACCTGGTTTCGAAAGGTATGCCTATAACACACCTGAAACCTTACATTCTCTCTCGGTGTGTTCCACATTTTCAGTCTTTTTTTATTTTAAACCAACTGTTAACAATCTAATTTATTTTCTATGCCAGATTCTACCACACAACTTTCCCTTTCAATTCTTTCCCAAGTCCATGTTCTGCTATTTTATCTTTACTTCCTTTTCCTACTGACGAATTGCAGACCCTCATCAGAATTAAACTTCTCACATTTAAGTATCAAAATGATGTCTTTCATCTCATCATAAGTTTGTTTAGTTCATTCATAGTCAGTGGTGTTAATAGGCATCTAAACTTATACTACTGTGCTTCATGTTATATTTGTGACTCTTTGCTAGGAAAATGCAAATGGTAGCTTAAGGATGGATTGCGACATTGCTTCACTGATTGTTTCGTAACTTCATTGATCGTTTCATAGCTGACACTTGGAGGTTGGCTGTAATGCGTCGTCTTGATATAAAAAGTATTGAGGAACAACTGCCAGACATTTTCAGCTACAAATACATGCCTACAGCGTAAAAGGTAGTGTGCTACAATTGTTGTAATTGCATTTAGATATTGTGCTATGTGACCGTTTTTCTCCAAACTGTCCCGTAACATACGTAAAACCTGTAAGAATCAAATAGAATCGGAATAAAATAATCTCCACTGGATAATGTCAATTAGTACCAGCAATTGCCAGTACTTAACCACCTCAATTAGGATATCCTATGTTAAACTGCAAGAGCACGTAAATCAGAAACCACTGTGAAAGTTGGATGCACTCCACAGAGGATGAGGAAAACGCTGTAGAGCGATAAAACTGCAGGGTACTATACCCAAGCACTGTTCGCAGAATTGCTACTCAATCCCATTGTGCTGGAGAAGGCCAGGCAGGTACAATGCCAGGTAGGCCTATGTTTTATAGAACGAGAGTCAGGAAAAAATCTGCCCTAGCACAACGTGTGTGAAGTCAGACATTGCCGATTGCATCTCCACTGTGAGCTCGACAAAAGTATCTGTTTTTACAGAGTGTGTGCCCACAGGATGTGTGCTGCTTAACAGCAGATTCACGGAAGACCTCGCATCGTAGAGTGGAACAGCAGTCAGTCAAATGTTGCCGAAAACCAATGGCAGTTACGACAACATCTTAGAAAGTTGAAGGGAAAAAGAAAGTTTATGACTTCTTGGAAGATCGTGGGATGCTAACACACTTCCATGCGCCACCAAACGTAAAGTTTACAGGAATATAAATACGACTACAACTTGGATCAAATTGCTCTGAGCACTATGGGACTTAACATCAGTCCCTTAGAACTTAGAACTATTTAAACGTAACTAACCTAAGGACATCACACACATCCATGCCGGAGGCAGGATTCGAACCTGCGACCGTAAAAGCAGCGTGTTTTCGGACTGAAGCGCCTAGAACAACTCGGTCACAGCGGCCGGCAAAGTCAACAGTTACTTCGAGCCACGCAAGAAATGGCGGCTACAACTTCTTCTCCTAAATATTTGGGAAATGGGATTAAGAAGTGCAGCTATATTGAAGACATCCTACAGTAGTGGCTAGCACACGAAAATAGAGAGGGAGGGAGTAAACCAGACCGATTTTGGAATACCAAGGCTAACAAGAGTTGTAACTGGTTAACTACCTGAAATACGCGCCACCAAGAAACACATACCACGGAGATTTCCTTATTGCAGGCGCACTAAGAATAGTTAAATCTGACGGTGACGTCTTCCAAGCAGTCGACTTCTCCGATAAACTTCTCGAGGAAGCAGATTTCCCTTCTAAATGACTTCTCCACATCCAGGCCCAAATGCGACGAGAGGGTCTCATCCAGCTGAGATGAACTCATTCGCAGACAGAGAGGAGTTGTGGGTGCTGAGCCAGCGAAGCGAACTGTAGGAAAAGCTGAAGTATTTGCAACGATGTTCAGTTATTTCAGTCTTGAATATGAAAACTTGTTTGCAGTTAGAGGTTCCACATGACTTCCATCTCTGGCAATAGATGCACATGCATATCCTTCCGCGGTATTTTGTATCTCTATGCACTAACGTTCTGCAATCACAGAACGACTCCTGCAAATATAAATGTTTCGTTCGGCTTATGTTCACTAGTAATATACTTCTACATTAGCTACACATTTTTGTCTAGGCATTAGTTCACCCATTTCACTGGCCTAATTTCTTCATTTTGATTGTGTTTGTGTAATAAACTGAATTCACTGAGGTCAATGTTTTATTTCATAGTCAGATGAATCATTGATTTGCTGAGTGATGATTTACTTATGTGAGATATTACAGGGGCAAATTAATATATTAAATGAAAGGTTCTAATTAAGGTACTATACCCACAAATTATTCAAGGGCAATATAAACACACTGGAAACTAACAAGTTGGTGACTCTGCTCACAATACGTATACTTGTGGACTCTTGATGCTACAGTTAGATCCACACGAAATGTTATCCCCAGTTAAAATTTATTTCTGAGAAGGATATGCGTATGTCATCGCAATGATCAGAACTCGGAAATAGTTGTTAGTGGATCTGACATGAATGAACAACAAAGGTATTATCTGAATGAAGACTGCTGCGAGATCACAAAGTAAAATACATCTGAGGTAAGAGCAAAGTCAATAACACAATAATGAGGAAATTTTAGAATTTGAATTTAGGGCAGAATACTACAGAGAGAATTGATCAGCAGCAGAGACCTACAAAGTAATAGGCCGCGAAAACGCCGCACAGAGTGATGATACACGTCAGTCCTCACCTCAACAACCATAAGCAATCGGTCTGCAGCGTTTCCTGATTGCCCTGGTTAAGATAAAATGGAAATATTAAAAAGAACAAAAAGAAAAACCATGAGCAGTTCAAGAAAACTGAAGAATGTTTCAGGGCTATTGAGAAAAGAAGTAACGATAGTTTCAAGAAAAGTGAGGAAAAAAGGGGCGCCCAGTTCGGAAAACTGGAATAATAACTGAAGAGTAGTGGGAATCTGAACAAAAAGTTAGAAGAACAGGTTGTGGTAATAAATAATAAACTAGAAACGGTAGATAAGGTTATTAGGGAATTTGGTGTTAAATCAAAACTAGCAAACATAATTCGTGAAACACTATCAGGTACAGTATCTAAAGTCAAATTTGTGGGAGAATTATCTCAGCCTTTTGAAATAAAAACTGGTGTTAGACAAGGTGATGGTTTATCACCTTTGCATTTTAACTGCGATCTAGAAAAAAATGTAAGCAGGTGGAATTCGGAGCTAAAATATCACAAAATTGAACTAATAACTCTGGGAATGAAAACAAATGGAATGAAGATAAACTGCTCGGCTTTTGAATATGATTTCGCAATTCTCTCAGAAAACCTGACAGAAGCAGTTGCCCAAATAAACATTCTGGAAAAATTAGCAAAGAGAACTGGTCTGAAAATTCCAGATGAAAAAACAAAATTCGTGATAAATATAAAAAAATGCACCAAAATACACAGAAACACAAAAAAGGTAAAATAGAGCGAGTAAATAAATTTAAATATTTTGGAGAAACTTTTCAACAGAATGGACTAGAAAAGTCTGCAATAGATGTAAGAATTAACAAAATGGAAACAGCATATGGTTTGACCAAAAATATTTACAACAAGAAATATATATCTATAAAAACAAAACTAAAACACTACACCACAGTGGTATGACCAGAATGTTTACATAGATCTGAATGCCAAACGATGAAGTATAAAATGGACAAACTAGAAGTATTGGAAAGAAGGAATATTAGAAAGATAGTGGGTGTAATAAAAACTGCAGATGGTTGGAAAATAAGAAGTAATGAGGAGATCCACAAAAATATAGAGAAAATATCTGAAGTAATTGCCAAACGAAAATTAACCTTTTTAGACTAACAAAACAAATACTCCTATATTTCTGGAAGAAGAAATCGACAATAGCATGGATTACACAAGTAAGAAAAGATCTTGAAAGAAACAACATAAAAGAATCAGAAACAACAGAAAGAAACGGTTTTAAAAAACAAAATACTAAATTTGGAAGGCTTTCAAAGGAGAAGAAATAACAAATCTGGAACAACATGGACAGAAGAAACGAAGAGACTTCAAGGGGAGAAAATGAGGGAATACTGGAAAAATAGGAAACAACAACAAAGGAAGAAGTTGTTAACGTTATCCTATTTGGCCAATACGATTGTAAAAAAAAGAAAAAAATACTAGATACTAGGAACAGATTACATTATTAGGCGCAAACAATGATGATCTTGTTACAGAAGTTGAAAAACAGATCTTGAAGTAGGTAGATGGGCAACCACAAGATTCTGATGCGTTGATAGAGATTTGGATGTAGAACACAAAAGGGACTACAGATAGTTCTGGCAAAGATACTGATACCAACGCTAAAAAACTGAAGTGACAAAACATGGATGCGAGAAGTTAGTAACATGAAAAATGATGTAAAATGTTTGCTTTGCATTCATGAACACCAATTCTGATACAAAGTGACACAAGTCTGAATGTATATGTCAGGTTGAATCTTAAGTTACATATGCCTTGACATTCTTATATCATTGCGCTTTATATGTTATTGATTACATCTGCAATTGATTATTCTAGAGCTATGTACGTTACTGTGTGACGATGTACTATCATGTGTGTTTTGCTATGCTTATCATATCTCAATTGAATTATTTTTGAACTTTAATGAATGAGTTAAATGTTAAAGTCGACAATTTAAGCGAGAGTGTATGATTAATCGACGTGTGAATAATGAGAAGCTATGACTGAGCGTAACACATCAGCGACTGCATGTGTAGGTAAATTAATAATGTATTGATTTGAAAAGGTATTGACGGTGAGTAGAGGGAAATGAATAATTTAAAAAGAGGAAGCGTGTGTTCATAGGTGGTTACCTAAATGAATATCATGTGTTTAGTAAACTGAGTTAAAGTTTTACGCGACAAGGAAAATAGTATGTGTGTAATGGTTTATTAGACTAATTAGGAATATAATAAATGATGTTGTGGACCTATGACAAAATCCTATCATTCACCAAACAATAAGTACCAGAGATTAGCTAACAAACCTATTGCAAAATTATGAAAAATTTCTTTCATGCACCTAGGCTATAACGAATTTGAGAAATACTGAATCCGCATAAATGTAAAAGGAGCAGGAAACGGTAACATTACATGACAGTTTCTTCCAAACAGTTCTGTAATTATGTAAAACTCATAACATTGTGTGGAATCAAATCTGAATAAATTAATCCCAACGAAACAGTTAACCGCGATTCAGTACTAGTTACTGCCGATGCTTAATAATTAGATTATAATTTCATGTGTTAAACTGTAAGTTCAGGAAAATGGGAAGCCACTGTGAAAACAACCTGGACTCTGCAGGAACTGAGGGAAGCGTTGTGGGGTCATAAAACTGCCGTAAGTCATCTCCCAGCCCTGTTCCCAGAATACCATACGAGATAAACGCCAAGCAGATATAATGTCTGGCTGCACTGTGGTTCGAGGGACAACAGTTAGAAAGAAAGCCGCTCTGGCCCCGAGTTTCTCAAGTTAGCCAATGTAAATTACATCCCCAAGATGTGCTAGAGAAAAAAGAACCGGGTTTTCAAGAACTGTGTGGCTATGGGACGAATGTCACTTAACTGCTGAGGCAAAGAAGAACTTGTAGAGGTAAATAGCAGGTAGTCAAACTTCGCCGAAAACATGGGCTGTAATATGACATCTTAGAAATCTGAATGGGAACAGAACGTTTGGGACTTTTTTGAAGATTGGGGATGCCAGTACACTCCCAAGTGCCGCCAGACCTAATGTATAAGGAAATGTTTCCGTGAATAATTTTGAAGTGGGAGTCAGAAATGCAGCTGTGCTTACAGAGGTCCTGGCGTAATAGCAGACGCACAGAAGTTAACGACCTGAAATATGCATAGGAAAAGGTTTATTATTTGTAGTTATGTTCAGTAATTTGAGCCTTCGTTCTGGAGACTTGTCTGTATCTTGCTTTCATTTCTGGCAATAGATGCGCACGTACTTCATTCTGTAGTGTTTCCTATCATTATGCACTAATCTTCGGCATTTGCTGTATGGCTCCTGCGAATGTAAATTTTTTTCCACATACGTATTCCCCCCCTCCCGTCCCCCCTCCGCCTGAAACAGGGACCTTGCCGTTATTGGGGAGGCTTGCATGGCTCAGCGATGCAGATAGCCGTAGCGTAGATGCAACCACATCAGGAGGGGTATCTGTTGAGAGGCCAGACAAACATATGGATCCTGAAGAGAGTCAGGAGAGTTTTCAGTAGTTTCCGGGGCAACAGTCTGGTTCATTGACTCATCTGGCCTTCTAACATTAAACGAAACAGCCTTGCTGCGCGGGTACTGCTTACGGCTGAAACCAAGGGGAAACTGTCGCTGTAAATTTCCCAAGTGCATAAAGATTTACTGTATGGTTAAATGACGATGGCGTTCTCTTGAGTAAAATATTCCAGAGGTAAAATAGTCTCACATTCGGATCTCTGGGCGGGGACTCCTAAGGAGGACGTCGTTATCAGGAGAAAGGAAACTGGCGTTCTACGGATTGGAGGGTGGAATGTTAGATCCCTTAATTGGGCAGGTAGGTTAGAAAATTTAAAAAGGGAAATGGATAGGTTCGAGATGGATATAGTCGGAATTAGCGAAGTTCGGTATCAAGAGAAACAAGACTTCCGGTCAGCTGAATTCGGCGTTATAAATACAAAAGAATATAGGGGTAATGTTGGAGTAGGTTTAATTATGAATAAAAAATAGTAGCACAGATAAGCTACTACGAATAGAATTGTGAACGCATTATCGTAGCCAAGATAGACACGAAGCCCACGCCTGCCACAGTAGAGCAAGTTTATATGCCAACTACCTCCGCAGATGATGAAGAGATTGAAGAAATGTATGATCCGCTTAAAGAAATTATTCAGAGGGTTAAGGGATATGAAAATTTAATAGTTATGGGTGACTGGAGATCGGTAATAGAGAAAGGAAGAGAAGGAAA
Organism: Schistocerca gregaria; assembly: GCF_023897955.1. NCBI lineage: Eukaryota > Metazoa > Arthropoda > Insecta > Orthoptera > Acrididae > Schistocerca > Schistocerca gregaria. The sequence goes on from NC_064925.1 coordinate 110,565,292, forward strand.
AGTAGTATGTGAATAGGAATGGAAGAGGAACATGCCTGATATAATAATGCACATAGCCTAACTTGATCATAGCTGACGCTTGGTTTAAGAACCATGAATGATGGTTGTATACATGGAAGAGGCCTGGAGACACTGGAAAATTTCAGATAGATTATATAATGGTAAGAGAGAGATTGAGGAACCTGGTTTCAAAATGTAAGACATTTCCAGTGGCAGATGTGGACTCTATCAACGACTTATTGGTTTTGAACTGTAGATTAAAACTGAAGAAACAGCAAAAACGTAGAAATTTAAAGCGATGGGACCTGATTAAACTGAAAGAACCAGTGGTTGCTGAGAGTATTAGAGAGAGCATTAGAGTACGATTAACAAACACAGAAGAAAGGAATACGGTAGAGAAAGAATTGGTGGTTTTGATAGATGAAAGAGTGAAGGCTGCAGAGGATCAAGTAGGTAAAGCGACGAGGGCTAGTAGAAATACTTGGGTAACAGAAGAGATATGTAATTCAATAGGTGAAAGGAGAAAACATAAAAATCCATTAAATGAAGCATCCAAAAAGGAATACAAACGTTTAAAAATGAGATAGAGAGGAAGTGAAAAGGTTTAAGCAAAGATGGCTAAGTACAAATATCAGGAGATAGAGCCATGTATCACTACGGGTAATATAGATACTGTCTACACGAAAATTAAAGAGACCTTTGGAGAAAATAGAACCACGTGTATGAATATCAAGAGCTCAGATGCGAAACTAGTCCTAAGCAAAGACGGGATAGCAGAAAGATGGAAGTAGTATATAGAGGGTCTCTACAGGGGCGATGTATTTGAGGAAAATATTATGGAAGCGGAAGAGAACGTCGATGAAGATGAGAAGGGAGATATGATACTGCGTAAAGAATTTGAGAGAGCACTGAAAGACCAAAGTCAAAAAAAGGCCCCCGGGAATAGCCAACATTCCATTAAAGCTACTGACAACCTTGGGAGAGGCAGCCATGACAAAACTCTTCCATCTGGTGAGAAAGATGTATGAGACAGGCGAAATGGCCTCAGACTTCAAGAACATAATAATTCCAATCCCGAAGAAAGCAGGTGCTGAATATGTGAATATTACCTATCTATCAGTTCAATGAGTCACAGCTGCAAAATACTAACACGAATTCTTTACAGACGAATGGAAATACTGGTAGGATTCTAAATCGGGGAAGATCAGACTGGATTCGGTAAAAATGTTGCAACACGTAAGGCAATTCTGACCCAACGGCGTATCTTACAAGACGGATTAAAGAAAGGCAAACGTACGTTTCTAGCATTTGGACACTTGGAGAAACCTGACATTGATGACTGGAATACTCTCTTTGAAATTCTGAAGGTGGCAGGCCTAAAATACAGGGAGCGAAAGGCTGTTTCCAATTAATACAGAAACCAGATGGCAGTTATAAGAGTTGAGGGGCATGAATGGGAAGCAGTGGTTGAGAACGGAGTGCGACAGGTTTGTAGCCTATCCCTAAAATTATTCAATCTGTATATTGATCATGCAGTAAAGGAAACAAAAGAAAAAAAAAACTGGAGTAGGAATTAAAATCCATGGAGACGAAATAAGAACTTTGATGTTTACTGATGACCCTGTAACTCTGTAGGAGACAGCAAAGGTCCTGGAAGAGCAGTTGAATGAAATTCGCAGTGTCTTGAAAGGAGGACACAGAATGAAAATCAACAAGAGTAGAACGAGGCTATAGGAATGTAGTTGAATGGAGTCAGGTGATGCTGAGGGGCATTAGATTTGGAAATGACGCACTTAAAGCAGTAGATGAGTTTTTCTGTTTGGGGAGCAAAATTACTGATGATGGTCGAAGTAGAGAGGATATAAAATATAGACTGCCAATGGCAAGGAAAGCATTTTTGAACAAAAGAAATTTGTAAACATCGAGTATAGATTTAAATATCAGGAAGTCTGTTCTGAAAGTATTTGTATGGAATGTAGCCACATATGGAAGTGAAACGTGGACGTTAAATAGTTTACACAGGAAGAGAATAGAAGCTATCGAAATGTCGTGCTACAGAAAAATGCTGAAGATTACATGTGTAGATCAGGTAACTAATGAGGAGATACTGAACAGAGCTGGAGAGATGAGGAAATTGTGGCACAACCTGTTGAAAATAAGGGACCGGTTGGTAGGACACTTCCTGTGGCATAAAGGAATCACCAATTTAGTTTTGTAGGGGTTCGTCGAGGGTAGAAATAGTAGACGCAGACCAAGAGACAAATACACTAAGCAGATTCAGAAAGATGTAGGTTGCAGTAGTTACTCAGAGATGAAGAAGCCTGCACAGGAAAGAGAATCATGGAGAGCTGCATCAACCAAGTTACTGGACTATAGACCACAACAACAACGTTTTCCCTTGAATTCTCTTTCCAGATTTCTTAGCAAATTCTTCGATGCGATCAATTTACTTATTTCAATGGTCGTTAATTTTTGTTTATTTTGAATTTGACTGCATAGGTACAATAAACTGAATTTACTGAGGTCACTGTTTCTTTCATAGTCAGATGTATCATTGTTTTTTTTTTAATCCTATGGGACCAAACTGCTGAGGTCATCGGTCTTAATCTAACTTTAACTTACGCTAACGACAACACGCACACCCATGCCCGTGGTAGGAGTCGAACCTTGCACGAGGGAGCCATGCGAACCGTACAAATCGCCCTAGACTGGGAGGCTACCCCGCACGGCTACACTGATTTTTTTGATGACGATTTACTTATATCAGTTATTAGAGGAATAAATTAATATATTTAATTAAACATTCCCATTGATGTTCTCCTCTTACACATTATGCAATGGCTACAGAAACACACCGCAATCTTACAACTGCAAATTGTAATTTTAAAACTTTTATGAGAGCAATAGTTAGTTGTTGTTCTGTAGTGGTCGGTTTTCTAAATGTTGCTAAGTACATAATGGGATAAGGAACATTAACAAACGGTAATTTATCGAGTCGATTGACAGTGAAATTCTAAAACATGAATAATGACACATGTAAAACAACGTAGCACATCGAAAATTTTGAGTAAAGTGTACATTTCATTTCAATTGCTATGCTTGCAAGGATCACTAGCACACAATGTCTAGGAAACGCGAAAAGATTTAAAACTACCAGACGTGCATATTCCATTACACCATTCCGAGTGGTCATATGCTTGACGTTCCTGTTACTAGGAGCGTTTCATTACTTGGCCACTCATAGCCCAGTTGTGCCATTGGCTACCTCTGACATTTAACACTTCACATCGGAGCGTCGATTTCAAGTGCCACAAAGACTCCACAAAAAGCGACTGCCACTGCCTATGCCACAGACTGCACTTCTTGTCTCACGTGGGGATCACCATTAAGCTCAGCTGTGCGGTGTGGGAAGTGAATGTCCGGCAGGAGGGAGCAATGATGGTAGCATAAATGGGAAAACCGATTCTTTTTTGTTTTTGTTGTGTTTCGGATGAGATCCTCTCACACAGTGGACTGGACAAACTCATTTCGATGACTCACCACACACCATTCAGTTACTAAAAGATAAGAAAAGAAGGTGCTTATCATTTCTAATTCAAGGTCTCTGTAAATGTATTGTTAACTTAATTTCACCTTTTCTTAAAGACATGGAAATAGGATTTCTAAATATCCATCATAGTACTTTTAGTTGACGATTTCCTGAATTAAAACAAAATTCTGAACATTTTTGTCAAGTTAGAAAGTATTAAAAATTAAAATCTTTCTCTTTAGTTTTTACAATTTTATTGAAAATGAAATAAATTGAAGAAACTGGAATATAACTGTAATTAGTCTTCTACTTCATGAAATTACCTATGGATTTCGATCAGTAATCAAGCTCCCGCCCCCTCCCCCCCAAAAATTTTTTTTTGCAGGCATACCATGTGCAGGAAAAGGTTCTTTTAGGGGCTTCTGAGTTCGTGTTTCCTTTTCTTGTGTGCGACGTATCATACAAGTTCGGCAGATAGCAGAGCCATATTGAACCGTCAAAGGAGCGTCTACACAACACAACTGATACCAACAACGCACAGAAACAAAATTTTTAATTGCAGAGAAAAACCTGTGATGAACATCAATAAACGCTTTCGTGCATTGAATAGTAATGACATATTTGATAAGTGTACAGTTGGGCGACGCGTAAAGAGAGTTAAAGAGTGAGGAAGTGCAGGACCTGTGCTCCATCACCAGCCATGTTTGGGACATCCTGTCAGTATTATACACCATATAGGGCAGACGTGGCTCCTCAGAGAACAATCTGTGCCACTGAAGGATTATCTACGTGGGAGCGTCTTTGAAGAGAGCGTAATTCATGGAATGAAAATATGGCTACGAGCACAGAAAAAGGACATTTACCAACACAGAGTACCTGCACTTACACAATACTGGTACAGTGATGTAGAATGTGATGGAGACTACATAGAAAAATAACACAAGTGAAAGAAATGTATACTGATTTTCTCACCAAACTCTAACGCTTAAATATTAATATATTCTTAGAGAAAATGGTGAGACATTATTTATTGAACTACAGCTGCCATTTACAATGAATCTGAATGTATATGTTCAGGTCAACAAACGCTGTAGGTCATGCGTCGTGGCGTCCTTAGAGATAAATCGTGATATCGTAATACTCCTCTCCACTTGAAGATCTCACACCAATTATGGCGGTGATTTTTGGTGATTGGTCTTTTCCTTAATCCCCTAGTGTTTCATCAAAGTTGCTGTTGTTTTATATTGAATTTTGTAATGTGTGTTGACAACAAGATTTAAAGAAAGTACACAGCATGGAACTAGTCAAAGATTGAAAACCATCATCAGATAATTTCATTTTCGAAGCATTGTCTGTTATTATGTCAGTGATTTTAAACTTGACATTACATTTGGTTGTGACAGCCCTTACCCAGTTTGAAATAAACGCAGCTGTTTCTCTTTCGTCATATTGGTTTTTCGACTTAATTTGAGCCTTCTCATGCATAAAATATGTAGTGAGTAGTTAGAAACTAGTATTATTTGTACTCGGTCACCCGTTGCTGCCTTTATAATAGTCATGCAACTCTTTGTCAGTTAACTAGGCATTACAAACTTTGGTAACGTTTACGAATTGGTATGTTATAATGAAGGGAAAGTATAAATATGAATACTTTTTAAAACGTTTGTATCAAATGACATGATCTTATTTAATATGACTAGCTTTATACCATTGACACTTTCACTTATAGCTTTTTGCCGGCCGTGGTGACCGAGTGGTTCTAGGCGATACAGCCTGGAACCGCGCCACCGCTACGGTCGCAGGTTCGAATCCTGCCTCAGGCATGGATGTGTATGATGTCTTTAGGTTAGTTACGTTTATGTAGTTCTATGTTCTGAGGACTGATGACCTCAGCAGTTAATTCCCATAATGCTCAGAGCCATTTGAACCATTTGAACTTATAGCTTTTTGTAAACGAAATGCGATTACTGAGCGTGTCAGAAAATAAAATAAATAATGATCTCTTTGAAAACCAAATGATAAGGACCGGCTGGATACTGAGGCATGCTCTGTTTGACTTCCTTGAAAGAAAATAGACAGAAATAGACATGAGTGAGTATCATTCTTGAGAAATTATATCTCGAAGTTCTACAGATGACAAGAGTATGATCTTGAACTTGTCCCACACAGTTCCAGAAGTATTGTTGGATGCTTGGAGCTAAGACATATTTCAGGTTTGCTGATGAGTGATAAAAATCGGATCTTACCCAGTGATAGAAATGGCACTTTCTTTTTTTATCCAGGTTGATAAAATTATGTCAATATTGCTTGAAATATTTCTAGATGAGTAATCTCCTCTAACACTGAAATATAAATTTTGTGGACAAATACTTATTATGAATATTTTTAAATAGTAAAATCCTAAAATTACAATAATTCTACATGCTGTGTATTCTTAAATCTGTTTATGGACTAAATTCGTAAAATTTAATGCTGTGATATATATCAATTTATTGTTATAATCAACACTACCCTAGGTGGCACAAACAAGAACTAAAGAGTTGAGAACGGCACCATCTGTATATTCATGAAAGAAGCGTGGGAAATCATACTGCATGGGTACCATCTAGGTTGAAGAAAATTTAAATAGGTGTTTGTTGTTCTCCACTTCCATTCACCAATTTGTAGTGGACAATTCTGGGTTGAGTACTGAATAACAGCGAGAGACAGAACCAGCCAGCATCTGTGCTTTGTACCAAAATAAAACTAGGCGAATCAGACAGATGCAAGGACGAAGAGGCAGACAATAGTTACGAGAGCGCCATAGACAAGTGAGGACACGTTAAACACAAGACAGTAACACGACAAGCTCCTCCCTGTGAGCCGGCTTGGGAGGGTATCTCATGTATCCTAATTGATTATTGAAGGAATGCTGGGCTATGTTGCTACTATTTCTGGATGTGCACTGCCTTGAACATGGCCACCAAATCAGAATTTATGTAGTGGTGTGTGTACTCGGACAGGTCGACTAATTATGAAATGTAAACTCTCGTATAATCAAAAAGAATACAACTTATAAGATGGTGACCCTGACCACAATCTATTGGTTATGACCTGTAGGTTAAAACTGAAGAAACTGCTAAAACGTGGGAATTTAAGGACATGGGATCTGGATAAGCTGAAAGAACCAGAGGTTGTACAGAGTTTCAAGGAGAGCATAATGGAACAATTGACAGAAATGGGGGAAAGAAACACAGTAGAAGAACAATGGGTTGCTCTGAGGGATGAAGTAGTGAAGGCAGCAGAGGATAAAGCAGGTAAAAAGACTAGGGCTGCTAGAAATCCTTGGGTAACAGGAGAAATATTGAATTTAATTGATGAAAGGAGATAATATAAAAATGCAGTAAATGAATCAGGCAAAAAGGAATACAAACATCTCAAAAATGACACCAACAGGAAGTGCAAAATGGCTAAGCAGGGATGGCTAGAGGACAAATTTAAGGATGTGGAAGCTTATCTCACTAGGGGTAAAATAGATATTGCCTACAGGAAAATTAAAGAAACCTTTGGAGAGAAGAGAACCACGTGTATGAATATCAAGAGCTCAGATGGCAACCCAGTTCTAAGCAAAGAAGGGAAGGCAGAAAGGTGGAAAGAGTATATAGAAGGTTTATGCAAGGGCGATGTACTTGAGGACTATATTATGGAAATGGAAGAGGATGTAGATGAAGACGAAATGGGAGATACGATACTGCGTGAAGAGTTTGACAGAGCACTGAAAGACCCGAGTCGAAACAAGGCCCCCGAAGTAGACAACATTCCATTAGAACTACTGACGTCCTTGGGAGAGCCAGTCATGACAAAACTCTACCATCTGGTGAGCAAGATGTATGAAACAGGCGAAATACCCTCAGACTTCAAGAAGAATATAATAATTCCAATCCCAAAGAAAGCAGATGTTAACAGATGTGAAAATTACCGAACTATTAGTTTAATAAGTCACAGCTGCAAAATACTAACGCGAATTCTTTACAGACGAATGGAAAAACTGGTAGATGCGGACCTTGGGGAGGATCAGTTTGGATTCCATAGAAATTATGGAACACGTGAGGCAATACTGACCTTACGACTTATCTTAGAAGAAAGATTAAGAAAAGGCAAACCTTAGTTTCTATCATTTGTAGACTTGGAAAAAGCTTTTGACAATGTTGACTGGAATACTCTCTTTCAAATTCTGAAGGTGGCAGGGGTAAAATACAGGGAGCGAAAGGGTATTTACAATTTGTACAGAAACCAGATGGCAGTTATAAGAGTCGAGGGGCATGAAAGGGAAGCAGTGGTTGGGAAAGGAGTGAGACAGGGTTGTAGCCTCTCCCCGATGTTATTCAATCTGTGTATTGAGCAAGCAGTAAAGGAAACAAAAGAAAAATTTGGAGTAGGTATTAAAATTCATGGAGAAGAAGTAAAAACTTTGAGATTCGCCGATGACATTGTAATTCTGTCAGAGACGGCAAAGGACTTGGAAGAGCAGTTGAACGGAATGGACAGTGTCTTGAAAGGAGGATATAAGATGAACATCAACAAAAGCAAAACGAGGATAATGGAATGTAGTCAAATTAAATCAAGTGATGCTGAGGGAATTAGATTAGGAAATGAGACACTTAAAGTAGTAAAGGAGTTTTGCTATTTAGGAAGTAATATAACTGACGATGGTCAAAGTAGAGAGGACATAAAATGTAGACTGGCAATGGCAAGGAAAGCGTTTCTGAAGAAGAGAAATTTGTTAACATCGAATATAGATTTATGTATCAAGAAGTCGTTTCTGAAAGTGTTTGTTTGGAGTGTAGCCATGTATGGAAGTGAAACATGGGCGATAACTAGTTTGGACAAGAAGAGAATAGAAGCTTTCGAAATGTGGTGCTACAGAAGAATGCTGAAGATAAGGTGGATAGATCATGTAACTAATGAGGAGGTATTGAATAGGATTGGGGAGAAGAGAAGTTTGTGGCACAACTTGACTAGAAGAAGGGATCGGTTGGTAGGACATGTTTTGAGGCATCAAGGGATCACAAATCCAGCATTGGAGGGCAGCGTGGAGGGTAAAAATCGTAGAGGGAGACCAAGAGATGAATACACTAAGCAGATTCAGAAGGATGTAGGTTGCAATAGGTACTGGGAGATGAAGAAGCTTGCACAGGATAGAGTAGCATGGAGAGCTGCATCAAACCAGTCTCAGGACTGAAGTCAACAACAACAACAACAACGTCCAGTGTGACTACTGGGGTTAAACAGATGCATTGATTTTAAGAGTTTTGGCGTGTTCGAAACATCTTGGTTTAAGATTTCCGCACGTGTACGCTATGTATACTTACCAACATGACTCGCACGAATGTTGGTGTGCTGTATCGTATTTCCGTCTGCTGTATCCGGAACCAATGGATTGTTATCTGCTTTGTAATGCCCCAATACACTTGCAGACTGTTCGTTCTGGATACCGCCACATAAAGGACGCCACAGGATACCGCACGGTTCATGAAACAAGATCTGCAGGTCCTAAAAATCAATAAGGTCACCTCCAAGCTCCCAGCTGTGAATCAATGATGTCGAGTCAATTGAAGACAAATTTCATTAAAATCACGTCACACATAAATAGTTAAAATTTAGCCAGGCGTCTTCGCTGATGTTTTTTCATAATTTAAATGCTTTTATTACATTAAAATAACTAGTTTACGATGTTTTTTGACTGGTTAGAAACCAACGCGACTTAAGAAGTTGAAGGGTATGCAATTTTTCACCCATGCTGTTTAGTATAAGAGGAAAACCTATCCTCCACCAGGCCACCCTAAGCCCACGTGATCGAGCATTGTGCCTGAGTGGTCTCGTCTCCTCACCAGCTGATGTAATGAATATCTTCCAGCCAGGCAAAGGCGGCACATCCCTCCCTGTTGCCTTTGATCTCGATGAAATGCAGTGCAGGCTTTCAGAAGTCACTTAACCTCACAAAGTAACTTTGTAGAAAACCGCTTCTTCTTGCCTGTTTCTACGAACATTTGGCAGCTCTGTGGAGTATTTTATTATTTGTAGCTGTTTTACGTTTTTTCGTTACGTTTGAATAAGTCTCATTCTTTCTTTGCAATGGTCATTTTGTTTCTACCAATCAAGCAATTAAAGATCTTAAGATGAAACAGTTCTGAGTGTTATTGTAACGACTTTATCCATATTGTTAGTGCCTCGAGAAATGTCTAAAGAAGGCCAGAACGCCGGGATGCAATATTTTGCAGGAATGAAACAGTACAGCTACCCAAGAACCTTTAACATCACCCATGAGGGTGAAAGCCTACTTTCTTTGTAGGGAACTTGTGCTGGTCTTCGGCATTCACTGGGTAAGCAATACCATATTACAGTGCTTCTGCTGCTTATCACATTTAAACGAAATGAGCGATCCGGAAAGTCCAATACTAATTTCCAGAATGAGATTTTCACTCAGGAGTGCTAGTTCTGCATGGTTTGCAGGAGAGCTTCTGTAAAGTCTGGAAGGTAAGAGACTACATACTGCCTACTCCGGCCTGTGCCTCACACAATGGTAAGATCATCCACGGAATGCCATGAAAATATTCGCCAAACCGTAACGTTCCCTACTCCGACCTGGAACTTTTACAATAGTTGTGGGGTGTTTGGTCTCCAACAACCATCAGTAGGGTGGTACATAAAGCGTGATTTGCGGCAAAACACCACTTGTCTCCACTCAGTGGATGCCCAGATGTGGTACTACCATGCATATTCCAGCCTTATACAGGAACAGGTGATGATGATTATGATTAACAGGTGTCGGCATGGATTTATGAACCAGGTGACTGCTGCACACGCTCATAAGCAGCAGAGTTACCTTTACAGTCGTCGAGAAGACGTTGTTGGCAGCCACCACTGTCATCTAAGACGTGTGATACACCAAAACTGCCTCAGACCAGGTTTTGGGTGCCACCATGTCTCCATGCACAGTGTACTTTAACCTCGGTAGCACGGAAACAATTTAAAAACTAAACCATTTTGGAAATGCTTCCATCCTTGGTCCCAAAGCCAGTGATGAAGCACTTCTACCCATCAAACGAATCGCCCAGTCTCGGCACTACGACAACTCTTGCAGTGTTTTCCATCTTCTACGGTATGCATTATATAAGCTCCACTGCTAGTGCTGCCACCTGCCATCTGCGAGAGGTTTTCGCATGTTGACATGAAACACAGATTGTGGTCACATTAATGTGGCTGGACGATAGAGTAAAACGTGCTCAAAACTGAATGGCGTGGGACTAAACTATTTTTCCAAATTGGGCAAGCTTCCAGACTGCACAAAACTCTCTAGGCTACATAAAATTTGTTAAGTATCATGCAAAAATGTATAAATTCTTCATTATGCACATATTTACGTACCTTCACTCCTATGCACTAGACTGATACACTAACTGATAAATAACACATCATGTCTATAATTTTATTCTAACTTTGCACTCTTTCATTGTGTATATACATATGTATTATTACCCTGTTTGCTTCAATTTCACTTTATTCATCAAATATCAAGGTTGGAAACTGTTTGAAATTGCTATTCAAAATTCTGTCTCACACGTAGTTTGTCGCGCTGTGCAATAGCTTCATCAGCTTGACAGACTTTGTATGTGTTGCAAATTGCATAACATCGTTTATGCAAGCAATAGCTTCTTCAGGAGTGTTGATTTTACCAAGGACGTCATTTTGCTCTAGTTCTTCTTCCTTTGTTTCTTCCTGATGACATTTTGTGATGCGAATATCTGTTAAATCCGTTTCTGAAGTAAAAGTGGAGTCATTTGACAAAAAGCCCTCACTCTAAACGTAGTCATCTGCACTGTACTAAATGTGACGCTTTTTAGGTAATTAAATAATTGCTGATTAATTTTCTTGAGCTTCGATGGCGACAGAGGTGTCTTACTCATGAGCTCCAAACCCTGCCTTGTTGAAGCACTTGGCATCAGTTTCGGACATTATTTCTTTACTGCTAGGCCAATACAAATTTTGGCATTCAGGACGGGAACTGACCATGAAAGAGAAAATGCACCTTCGGCTTCGTCAACACTAAGAATAACAGACTGCATTAATAATCGCCATTATTGGGCTTGAATGTGCAAAAGAGCACCAGATCCATTGTTATTGGTTGAATCTGGCGGGAAGCAAATTAAATTCACGTTTGAAAACTTGACGTTCTGGTGGCAGGTTGCATTCTCTAGGAAAAGGAGAACTTGACGATTTCTGTTTCTTCTTCATCGTGGCATTGAAAGAGCCTGACATGCTTCCATAAGTGCACTCGCAACGGTCATGCAAGAAGTTTTGTTTCTGCGACATATGACTGGAAGCTTATTAACGTTCATGTTTATGAAACAATGCGATTTTTCCGCCTTACCCGTCACCAGTGTCTTCTCCATTACGCCTAACATGTTGCCAAACAGCTGCTCAGTGATTCTTTCCTTGGACATTTTCCCGCAGGTGCACTTTTCACCTCGAAATTCCGGAGATTTTGATGGTAGTGTGAGATAGAAGAGTACTGTACAGTTTCAAAGGCATAGAACCTGTCTTGCGGGTAACAATTCGCGATTACGTTGTACAGTATTGTCTTTCATTCTTTTGTTACACTTTCTCGCACATCCTTAACTTCCGCAGCCACTTCATTTCACACGATATTGTGCCTAACTTTCAAACTGTCCAGCAATCCTGTAGATGTCTTACACTCCATGTTTCCAGTTTCTTTAGCGACTTTCAGAGCCTCATTCTGCAAGATGCGCGCAGAAGGAGGCAACTTTTTCGTCCACGTACCTACGAACCATTCCCACACTGTCCCGTCAACTTTTTCATTGCCCGTTTTCTTCGCCTCCTTTTCATTTACCGTTCATCCAGTATCTTCCTGTCGTTTATTAAAAGTATCAAAATTTCTTGAAACGCAACTTCACTTCGCCGATAGAGTGTGTCTCTGGCTCACACTCCTTCATTACTTCTACCCTTTCGTTAAATGTTAGCCACGAGTATTTTTTCTCGACATCATCTAGGCCTAATCACTTGCAGTTCTACTAACCAACTGAAACTGCCAAAAAGTAATGCAGGTATAGACCAGTAACGACGTTTGCGTACAAAAAAAGAGATGCAAGATTTTACTTTTTGTTCTATGTCTATAGTTGAGACTGTATTGAATGCAAGTTTCTGACATTCAGAACCATCCGAAAAATTTTGTGGCAAAAACACATAATTTTGGTACTTTTTCAGATATTCCCCTACTACCGAAAATGTTACACAAAATGAAACAGCAATAAAACTTTTGAAGAATGACCCAATTAAATGCCAAAATCTGTGCAGCCATTTGGCAGCAAGCAGTTGTCAAAGTTATTTAATTTTTACCAACTTGGTGAAATACTCGGCTCCAACGCCGGTACCATATTAATAGCAACTCCAAATGAAAGAGTCGAGTTATCAAAGTTGTAGATCATGACTTTTGTGTCAGAAAACAATCTAGTTTTCCAGTGTTAGGTACTATTAGGCATTCATAGACTTGAAAGCCAAAGTAATTCCATTTTTTGTTATTTTTCTTTTTTTTAAGTCAAAGTTGGTTAATGAAATGTAATTTCCTGTGTGAAGACGACTTTCTCATAAGTATATACTTGCCATTCATAATAATGCGTATTTTTATTCATTTATATCCACGTCTTATTGGCAAGAAAACCTGTTACATAGTTTTCGCCAATATGTACACTACTGGCAATTAAAATTGCTACGCCACGAAGATGACATGCTACAGACGCGAAATTTAACCGACAGGAAGAATATGCTGTGATGTGCAAATGATTTGCTTTTCAGAGCATTCACACAAGGTTCGGCACCGGTGGCGCCATTTGCAACGTGCTTACACAAGGAAAGTTTCCAACCGATTTCTCATACACAAACAGCAGTTGACCGGCTTTGCCTGGTGAAACGTAGTTGTGATGCCTCGTGTAAGGAGGAGAAATGCGTACCACCACGTTTCCGACTTTGATAAAGGTCGGATTGTAGCCTATCGCGATTGCGGTTTATCGTATCGCGACATTGCTGCTAGCGTTGGTCGAGATCCAATGACTGTTAGCAGAATATGGAATCGTTCGGTTCAGGAAGGTAATACGGAACGCCGTGCTGGATCCCAACGGCCTCGCATCACTAGCAGTCGAGATGACAGGCATCTTATCCGCGTGGCTGTAACGGATCGTGCAGCCACGTCTCGATCTCTGAGTCAACTGATGGGGACGTTTTCAAGACAACAACTATCTGCACAAACAGTTAGACAAAGTTTGCAGCAGCATAGACTATGAGCTCGGAGACCATGGCTGCGGTTACCCTCGACGCTGCATGACAGACAGGAGCGCCTGCGACGGTGTACTCAACGACGAACCTGGGTGCACGAATGGCAAGATGTCATTTTGTGGGTGCACGAATGGCAAGATGTCATTTTGTCGGATGAAAATTCCGCAATCTCTCTCTCACATCCACCACTGCTGGGGGATCGCCTCCAACTGCGCAACGCTACACGCTGTTAACAGCCAACTGTCCAACACGACAATGGCGAATATTGCAACAATGCTGACTAGCCTCAGATTACACACAACACAGTCAGTGATTTTCATACAGAGCGCTACGTGGCGTTACCAATATAAAAACCTAAACAGCGTACTTACAAAGGCATCTGTCTCTAAATCTGCGATCTTCATTGTGTGACACTCATTTGCTGCCTTTATAACTTTCGCCATTGTTTCACCACTTCCACCATATTTTTATCGCCCTGATGACTTCATAGTTAGCTACGACAAACACTGTTTGCCGATGTCAGCCTGCTGCATCGATTAAACCTCTCCTCTTCCTTGTGAGTGCTGTTATCCCAAGAATTATAGATCGATACAAGAGGAGAGTTTTACTTTTGAAATTTCGGGACAGCACTTTTCAGGAGGAGTCGGGCAACATATTACTTCCCGCCATATACATCTCGCATATTGATCACGAGGAGAAAATTCGAAAAATTAGAGCCAATACAGAGGCTTACCGACAATCATTCTTTCCACGCACTATTTAGAAGTGGAACCGGGTGAAGGAGGCAGACAGTGGTAGCGAAAGCACCCTCCACCACACACCATTAGGTGGCTCGCAGAATATGAAGCAGATGTAGAATACCTGCCTCATCTCACCTTTTAGTTTCTCGTAAGTCCCAAGTATCTTCATGTAATCTTCCGTATCTTACCAGAGACTGTCGAATGCTTTCTCTAGTCTTCGCACCACGTTCCGTATTTCTAATGCTTTAAATAACATTTGTCTCACCCAGCGGGGACTGCTGATTACTACACACTCTTGTTTCACGAAAAGCACTTACCCTTCGAAATGTTGCTTCCACAATGCTTTCACTCTGACAATTACCAGTAGCATGGGTGAGGTTCCCATATTCTCCATCTTGTCTCCTGATATGCCCTGCCTGAGGACAGGATACCCTCTGTGAGATCAAAACCATCAACTTATTCACACACTACTGACGTAGAGCATGTAGAGCCCCTGGCCCAAGATCTTTAGGCTCACAGTATTCCGCCAATTTTCGTAATAGTTTGAGCTTGATGTGCATCTGCACTGAGAGGATCATTAGCCAGTCTCTCCTTAATAATATAAATAGTGTCTGTTATTTCTTTTGTTTTTATTTACATGTAATGTTCCGTAGGAGCAAACTGAGGAGCAAATCTCCAAGGTCATGGAGCGTGTCAGTGAATAAAATTACATTATAAATGTAATAGCAGGTAAAAGTAAAAGTTTTATGAACCCAAAAAATCAAGCCACCAGCTCAAATAAACGCAATCAGAAATGTAACATAAGATTCAGCTTAATTTTTCAAACAATTTGTCAGCAGAAAAGAAACTTTTCACCTTCGATCTGAGAGCGCATGGATTACTGCTAAGATTTTTGAATTCTTGTGGTAGCTTATTGAAACGGATGCAGCAGTATACCACAGACCTTTCTGCACAAGAGTTAAGGGAGTCCTATACAAATGCAGATTGGTTTCCTGCTGAGTATTAACTAAGCGAAAGCTGCGTATTCTTGGGAATTAGCGGGTATTATCAACAAGAAACGAAAGTAAACCATATATATATTGAGACGGCAATGTCAAAATACCCAGATTAGTGAACAGGGGTCAACAAGAGTCTCGTGAACCTACCCCTCTTATTGCCCCATACGCCTGTTTCTGAGCCAAAAATATCATTTGTGGTTGAGAAGAGTTGCCCCAAAATTTAAGACCATGCGACATAAGCGAATGAAAATATGCAAAGTAGACTAATTTCCGTGTCGTACGATCGCTTACTTCAGATACTATTCGAATAGTAAGAAATTTCAGCATGAAGTCTCTGAACAAGATCCCGAATGTGGGCTTTCCACGACAGTTTAATATTTATCCGAACACCTAGAAATTTGAACTGTTCAGTTTCACTAATCATATGATAATTCTGAAAACATTGGGTTTTGTTGAATTGTGTGTCAGAAACTGCAAAAACTGAGTTTCACTGTGATTTAGTGTTAGTTTGTTTTCTACAACTCATGAACTTATATCAGGTACAGTACTATTTGAAATCTAGCCAATGTTGCACACAACATCCTTTACTACCAAGCGAACACAAATATTTTAGAGCTACCTTAAATACGAGGGAGCGTATCATTTTTCTAAATAAGTAACAGGTGCGGCCCCAACACTGATCCCTGGGGTACCACCAGTTTGACTGTATCTCACTCAGACCCCACATCACAATCATTTTCAACACTGTGAATAATGAGGTTTTGCTGTCTGGTGTTGGAATAGGAGGTGAACCCATACTCTGTAAGGGTCAAACGTCTGGAGCAATATTTTGTGATCAACACAATCAAACTCCATCGTAAAAAAATTCGTTCGAAACCATTCGTTTAACCCATTCATAGCCTTGCAGTATTTTCCGTTATTAAACGACTGTTAAAGCCGAACTGTACATTTGCTGGCAAGTTATGCGATATAAAATGATCAATTATTCTTACATACACAGCCTTTTAAATAACTTTAGCAAACACTGATGGGATATAAATAGGTCTAAAATTGTCTACGTTATCCCTTCCTTCCTTTTTATAGAGCGGCTTTACTACTGAGCACTTTAATCGTTCAGGAAACTAACCATTCCTGAAGGAATAACCATCATGCCATTCTTGTTCGTTGATGAGGTTTAAAAAGGTCTCTATTGCCGTTGGATTAGCTTTCCTTAACAGTTTGTAATTATATGTGACATCTGTTTCAGTGCAAAAGCCTTTCAGTGTTACAAATTGCGCATCATGGTCTGAAAGACCATTCATGCTTTTATTAACAGAATGCCCATCTAGTAATGAAGAAAGATTAAAAATGTTGTCTTTGACTGTGCTACTGTTCATTTGCACCGTAGTTGGAAGAAACACAATCCAGTCTGAATCAGATCATATGAGTTTACGAGAACGACCAACATCCTTTTTCTTGCACAATCCTACACAAAATTAATACTGAAGTCACCACTTACAGGTAATTTCTGGTACTTCCCATAAAGTGAATCAAGGACCCTCTCTAGCTTGAGCAGAAATGGTCTGAAGTCAGAGGTAAGGAACGCATAAACAGCAAAAGCTAGAAGTTTAATTTCATTAAATTCAACTGACTCTGCACAAGTTCAAATATCTACTCAGTACAGTGCCGTGATACGTCTATAGACTCAAACAAAATACTTTTTTTTTATATGGCCACTCCCCCACTCCGAAGGGAACTCCTTGAACAACATCCTGCTAATCTGTATCCTGGTAAAGGATGCCTCTGAACTGTCTAATTATTTAAGCGGTGCTTCAATATATCAATAACTTCAGAGTCAATATCTATAACCAGTTCACAAACTTTATCAGTACCTCTTATATTTTGATGAAATATGGTGATTCCTTCTCTGCTTCGAAACATGACGTCCTCTGAAGGTGATTTCTTAGGTAGAGGGACTTCCTTTAAGCAGGTACGCCTACCATCTGACTTCATTCTAAAAAAAGGTGCCGCTCTAACACCAACTACTACAGGAATTTTTTTCGTGAGTGATGCCACCACCACCCACTACAGTGTCACCTATCAGCTTTGCCAGCCCCCTCTTCCCAGACCTACTAGGTGCACATGTCTGAAATAACAGAAACCACATATACGAAAGTATTTACACTTGTCATCCGTCTTCTGGGCCACCTGTCATGCCGTAAACTCATAATCTCTTTTCTGCAATACCTTTATTTTCCTACTCAGTTCATCTCCACTTCTGTGTTTCGTTCCAGGATTTTACATGCCATAAAAATCAGATGTACTGCCCATTGTGTGAACCTTCTAGATGGATCCTTCAGCTACAGCAACCATTTCTATACTGCGTGATCCGTTATCACTCCGAACATCCTTCATTAAAGATAACACTTGAAGTATTCCATAGACAAGGCACCACATTTCACATTGTCTCATTGAGTAATTCATCTCCATGGCGTTATCAATGAGTTGACTTTGCTACTGCATTTCATTATTATTATTACTTTGGATTCAATTAAGAGGAGATGACAGGAGATTATTATTATCTCAAGAGTACTACAGGAAATCGGATAAGGAATTTGTATTTTTCTTACATCACAGAAGTGTTCTAATCTTGCATAAAACTTCCGACAATAACATTTATTTACTTTAAAACTTCTGATAACAGCATTTATTTACAACAAAATTTCTGATGATAACATTTATTTAGAGAATGATATTTACACTCTGCAGCGGAGTGTGCGCTGATATGAAACTTTCTGGCAGATTAAAACTGTGTGCTGGGCCGAGACACGAACTCGATACCTTTGCCTTTCGCGGGAAAGTTTCATATCAGCGCACATTCCGCTACCGAATGAAAATCTCATTCTTGAAACATCCCCCAGGCTGTGGCTAAGCCATGTCTCCGTAATATCCTTTCTTTCAGGAGTGCTAGTTCAGCAAGTTTTGCTGTAGAGCTTCTGCAAAGTTTGGAAGGTAGGAGACGAGGTATTGAGAGAGGTAAAGCTTTGAGGACGGGGCGTGAGTCGTGCTTGGGTGGCTCAGCTGGTAGAGCACTTGCCCGTGAAAGGCAAACGTTCCGAGTTCGTTGTCCGGCTCGGGACACAGTTTTCATCTGCCACAAGGTTTTAACATTTTTTTATATTACTACAAATTTTGGTTCCCAGTGTAATGTTTATGTGGTCTCCTATAATTACTGTAAGAACATTACAATGTTAGATAATGGAGGAGTGTTTACATAGATATGTCGCATAGTGATAGTTTTTCTCAACAGTCATTAACAGTCATTAGGCACACAAAACGCTCTTTAGATTAACCACTATGATCTACATATTACTATCAATTGGCGGGCTAGGTAAATGAGACTAGCAGAATTTCGTTCCGTTTGGTAAATTTTCTCGCTGCGTATCACGGAAGAGGCCTCTGTGGCGGCAGGAATTCACTTAAATTCTTTTAATATGGAGATTATGGCTGTTTGTGTATCACTGATTGCCACCTAATTAGAAGACGACCACAAAAATAGACATAGTCTCGGAATTTTTCATCAGACCCCACTAATGAAAATAACTGGATTTACATGAGATATTCTCTGCCTTCTTATAATCTTTACCGTGATCTGCAATAAAATGTAGCTGGATAAGAAATTAAGTGTATCTACTTTGGGTTAGGCAGAATCATATTTACCTAATGAAATTGATGATTACAGATACTCGGGATTGAATCGCAGTTTAATAGCCAGTAGTAACCACACACCTAAGACCACGATTCTACTGTTCACCAAAATACTATCAATTCGTAAGTTCTGTACCATGCACAAGGCACTCATTATCACACGTGGGTTACCATGTGGTGCCACCACTCATCACCTAGGGCACACACAAAATTACCATGGTAAAGCATTTAAATTACTGTCATTGGGCTGCTATTACGTGTTGTACTGTTGTACGTTAATAAAGAAATATATTAAGGAACAATGGCCACTGTGAAGACCGGCTCCCGCATTTGGCACGACATACGCATTCCCACTAGATACAAAGAAAACATGGCCTAAATTCTACCAACAATTCTTAAGAATTATCTCACGCAATAATAAAGATTCTGTTAGTTAAATAGCGCAACAAAGACTCTTGCTGGCTTCCAGCAACATATGGTATGGATAACTATACAGTCTCAAATTATAAAGAAAAAACTCTGATGTACCAAAATTAACCCCACGAAACATCTCAGTTTGATTTGAAATCCCTATTTAATTCAACATACATTCCTACTGAATTCCAACAACTCCTGCAGTTACCAAAACGTGACACGAACTATTATGGAATCTCAAGCTGCGAGGAAACACACTTAAAACACCAAAATTAACCACATGAAACCATTATGTCTTTGGCGATCACCTTCTACAGGTCCTTGGTTAGTTTTTTGCTATATATACATACACATATTCAACCATTCATGCATTTGAGCAGAAAGATAGGATATAGAAAAACTTATTGAATGAATAAATCACATTTTATTAACATTTCCATATCCCAGTGACCTTGGTGTAACGAGATACTATCTTGTGGCTTCCTATCATGGTACCATAAACTACTGTAATCAGTACTATAGTCATCCCTAAAGAGTCAAATGGAACGTCCTACCACTACCGCTGCAGCATGAGAGTTTGTACCTTTTTTTGAAAATTTGGAAAAAGTAAGCCTGTTTCATTGGTTCCATGCCTTTAAATTACTCTTAACTCAATGCTGATCTGTGGCTGTGTTCCCGCTGTACCATGGCTGGTTGCATTTCTTTCGCACATACCCCATTTGTCCACATTCATAATACTCATATTGGCTGAAAACACTGCCTGTCTGACTTACAGTCAGCACATCAGGTTCCCTATGTTCCACTGCTAGTCTAAAAAATGTGCCGATCGCCCTGTGCTCATCCTCCTACAATAGTACTTCTTTCATTACGGAATCCTGTCCAAACTCACACATACAACCATTGATCTTCCTAATCATATCTGTAAATTCTTCTACCGATTCTCGATGCCTCCTTTCTATTGTATCTAATTGTTCTCTAACATGCCTGGCACTGTTCTGCATGCCTCATCTTTGATGTGACCTTCTTTTAAATTATTCAAATAATTGAGCGGCCTTGAGACCCTCCGTGTAATCCACATAAGCTTTTTTTGCTTGTCTAGCTAATTTTAATTTTGATACTCTCAAATGTACCCAGTCAGACCATCCTTCCATCTCCGCCAAATTACTGAGACCTCCACTAATGGTTACTTTTCATCAATTGACTTCCCAGTGAAAGAAGCCACTAAAGCAATGCTGACAAATCTATATTTCACTGGGAAAGTACTCTGAATAATTGGTGCAATATTCCATGATGGTACAGTGACTACCACATGGTAAGTGAAGGTTCTGAGAGTTGATTTAATCCCCATTATGCAAAGTGAGCCTGATTTCGACAAGATGTAGCTCATGACAGACGGAGCTCGACCTCATCAAAGAAGGAGAGTTTGATGTCTTGGAGGAGCACTTTGGGGACCCCATTCTGGCTCTGGGGTACCAAGTAGACCATTCATATCCCCATTCTGCTGTTAAATGTACTACCTATTCTGGTAATACACACACTTTCTCTGACTCTGACACCCTTGATCCTTCCAAAGCCTTGTCCTTATCAGTACATATTTTGGAACACCAGCGACTATAAAAATAAACAAAATGAAATAATTCTACTTAATTCTTACCTCTAATCCCAAGACACTTTTATTCTGGACACAGTCTAGCTAAGTGTATGTGTTGCTTAGTGAAACATACTACTGCTACTGATTCAGCGTGTGCTGATAGACGACTAAGTTAAACAGCATAAAACTGATATATTTTAGGCATTAATGGCCCCTATCGCTGTAATGTGTGAAAAATCCACCAGCTCCATATTTGTAATGAAATTCTCATTACGGAAAGCACAATAGTCAAGCTTTTTTCCGTAACAGACACTTAGTCAACAACAGTTATTACTTTAATCCCCATACTATAGGCCATAGGTTGAGATGTTGTGCTCAAAAGGCAATGTAAGTACTCTGACATCAGCTTTACATGGCTGATGGATTTTGTTTGGGGGGACCATCGGTTTTAGGGGTGGTTCAGACTTCCAGATAAACATCATTATTTGGCATGATACCATGCCTTGCTTTTGCCGCACTAGACAGATTATAGTGGCCTTACAGGCTGTCATGTTGGAGGAACTCGATCGTCTGCTGGCAGCTGGGATTGTCGAACCTCTCACATCTAGTGCATGGGCCACAGCCCTACTGATCATCTGGGAGCCGAATGCCTCTCATTGCTTTTGTGATGATCAATCAAAGGCAGATCTCTTCACCATACTAGCTGTGAAAGGCAGGTTATTTTTCCAAGATAAAAATCGCTGATGCATACCTTCAGCTACGTGTAGATGAGGCATCATAGAACACTCTCGTCCTTAACCTGCCATTTGGGTTTGTATAAGTACAAATGGCTCTCTTTTGGCATTTCCTCAGTTCCTGCAATTTTGCCGCTATTTCTTGGACAGCTGATACCTCATATTCTAGATTGTGTCACAGAAAGCTACCACCAGGAGCATCTGGGAAACCTCCGCACCCTGTTCACAAACCCACAGAATATGGACCTGCGTCTCCATTTGGGAAAGTGCGGATCATTTCAGCGAGGAGAGGAGTATTCGCGGTGTTCGCTCTAAAGAGGGTCACCGGCCTACTAATCTGAATGTTACTCCCATCATTTCCTTGCCTCAACCTCTCAGTCAGTCACATATAAAGTGGGTCACATATACCTGGACCCCCACTGGTGGCCTGATTTTTGCCAATTTGGAAACCCTGCTGACATGTGCACTGTGCCTCATTCCCTTTTCTCCCTCTCGCCCATTGGTTGTGGCTTACACTATTGGAGCTGTCTTGGCAGACAGAAATGGGCATGGCTCTGAACAGCCTATAGCATATGCATCCAAGGCTCTAACCCCCTCACACTACAACTACTCACAGGCCGAAAAGGTTGCCTTGGCAATAGTGTTAGCAGTCAATTAATTTCATGTCGGACTTTTTGGGCTGCAGTTCTTTCGAATTTTTGGTAACAAGCTATTGGTGTTGTTATTTGGACAGCATTTCAAGCTCCAAGAATGAACAGTGCTACAACTCCACTACTGAGTGTGGTACCTCAGAGAATACAGTGATTCGATGTGGTACATGCCAGCTGCCCACCCTTATAACGCTGACACTTTGTCTCGTCTACCACCTGGCCCAGACCCTGATTTCGACTAACAGCAGATCATTTGCTTCCACATTGATCCCGAACGACAACATAAGTTGGACGATTTTCCCCTTAATGTCACGTGTGTGGCCACTGTAACACGCTGGAACCGCGCCATGCGACAGATCCTTCTCTGTGTAATCAATCGCTGGCCGCATTATCTCACTGAGCTCCTCGCTTCGAAATATCTTTCTGACTGACACTCGGTTGTAGGTGAGGTCATCGTTTTGGATACTGACACAGATACTCATCGAGTGATTATTTAGGCCGAATTGCACTTTCAGTTATTGAGTCTATGCCTCTGGTGTCACTGAGGCATATCCCAAATGAACATTATGACATGCCGTCTTGTGTAGTTCCCCGAAATCAGCAGTGACGTCAAGAAGATAGTCCATCGTTGTGCAGCATGTATGTTGCACTAGGAAGCGCCCCCTCAGTCATTTTCCCCCCATTTTCCCCCTGGCATACTTCTTCATCTCCCTTGGGACTGCATCCATCTCGATTTTGCATGTCCTTTCTTGGGTGTTACGTGGTGGCTTATTCAAAGTGCCCCTATGTCGCATGCATGGCATCCACCATGGACTACACTTACCACCCCAGCCCAAGTATTGACCACCATATGGTTGCCTCAAACATTGGTCTCTGAAAATTCATGGCCTATGCCCTCAAGAATTTCTGTGCCCCCTATGGCATGAAACTAATCCGTAGCCTTCCATTTCATCCTTGCTCCAATAGTGAAGCTGAACATCTGGTCCAAAGTTTCAAGCAGCATGTGAAGAAGTGTCCACCCCATAACACCAGTAAGGTCCCTCCCAGACTATTCCTATTAGCCGCAAATTATCTTAGCAACATGTTCCTGTTCGCCTTCACTCTTTAGTCTGTCTTCTCAGGCATGAACTTAGTGAGCCTGTGTGCCCAAACTCCAGAGCGGTAACCCACGATGGAAATGATAATACTGTTAAGACATATACACTACTGGAAATTGAAATAAGAACACCGTGAATTCATTGTCCCAGGAAGGGGAAACTATATTGACGCATTCCTGGTGTCAGATACATCATCTGATCACACTGACAGCACCACAGGCACATAGACACAGGCAACAGAGCATGCACAATGTCGGCACTAGTACAGTGTATATCCAGCAATGCAGGCTGCTATTCTCCCATGTAGACGATCGTAGAGATGCTGGATGTAGTCCTGTGGAACGGCTTGCCATGCCATTTCCACCTGGTGCCTTAGTTGGACCAGCGTTCGTGCTGGACGTGCTGACCGCGTGAGACGACGCTTCATCCAGTCCCAAACATGCTCAATGGGGGACAGATCTGGAGATCTTGCTGGCCAGGGTAGTTGACTTACACCCTCTAGAGCACGTTGGGTGGCACAGGATACATGCGGACGTGCATTGTCCTGTTGGAACAGCAAGTTCCCTTGCCGGTCTACGAATGGTAGAACGATGGGTTCGATGACGGTTTGGATGTACCGTGCACTATTCAGTGTCCCCTCGAGGATCACCAGAGGTGTACGGCCAGTATAGGAGATCGCTTCCACACCATGATGCCGGGTGTTGGCCCTGTGTGCCTCGGTCGTAAGCAGTCCTGATTGTGGCGCTCACCTGCACGGCGCCAAACACGCATACGACCATCATTGGCACCAAGGCAGAAGCGACTCTCATCGCTGAAGACGACACGTCTCCATTCGTCCCTCCATTCACGCCTGTCGCGACACCACTGGAGGCGGGCTGCACGATGTTGGGGCGTGAGCGGAAAACGGCCTAACGGTGTGCGGGACCGTAGCCCAGCTTCATGGTGACGGTTGCGAATGGTCGTCGCCGATACCCCAGGAGCAACAGTGTCCCTAATTTGCTGGGAAGTGGCGGTGCGGTCCCCTACGGCACTTCGTAGGATCCTACGGTCTTGGCGTGCATCCGTGCGTCGCTGCGGTCCGGTCCCAGGTCGACGGGCACGTGCACCTTCCGCCGACCACTGGCGACAACATCGATGTACTGTGGAGACCTCACGCCCCACGTGTTGAGCAATTCGGCGGTACGTCCACCCGGCCTCCCGCATGCCCACTATACGCCCTCGCTCAAAGTCCGTCAACTGCACATACGGTTCACGTCCACGCTGTCGCGGCATGCTACCAGTGTTAAAGACTGCGATGGAGCTCCGTATGCCACGGCAAACTGGCTGCACTGACGGCGGCGGTGCACAAATGCTGCGCAGCTAGCGCCATTCGACGGCCAACACCGCGGTTCCTGGTGTGTCCGCTGTGCCGTGCGTGTGATCATTTCTTGTACAGCCCTCTCGCAGTGTTCGGAGCAAGTATGGTGGGTCTGACACACCGGTGTCAATGTGTTCTTTTTTCCATTTCCAGGAATGTATTTAATTAGATTTTCTGGGCGGTGGAATGTCTTATGCCCGATTCCGATAAGATTATTGAGCATTTCCTGCCATCTCTCGATCACGGTGTCGATGTGTGTGGCAAAGTTCCACTTTTCGTAAATGACGTATTCCAGATATGTAGCCTCGTGATGACTAAGAACCAGCGAGCCGTAGAGCCTGATTAGTGGTCCTTTAATAGCAGATACCTTGATTTGTTAGGGAGTGTCGTCAGTTTGGATTTTCGGTGCCATTCTGATAACACATTCATTGTCCATTTTGCTCTAAGCTCTACATCCCTGCGGCCCCGGCCTCCAACCAGCGGGAGGAGGTGGTCTCCGTGGGGTATCATCTCTAGCACATCGTCACCTCATTGTAGACTATCGAATAATTGCTCCATATCGAGATCCCACAACAATTATCCCAGGACACAGCTTATGTGGACCCCACATCGTCATATTTTTGGTAATGCGCCCATTGGGTGACGATAATGAGACACCTTTCCCTCACAACAGCTCCTCAGAGAACCACACAGCTACCCTGAACGCTCTTTCTACTGAAAACAGGACCGAAGTGAAGGCCACCACAGTGGTCAAAGACTTCCCTGATGTCCACCATGATGCTGATATTTACTAGCGCAGAGCTGAGCCACAGACCTCAGCTGCCGGGCTAATAGTGTCAGTCACTGATTGTCCCAGCCGAAAGCCAAATTGCCTGTCACTCATTGTGTGTGCTCCAAGAGTGTCACACACTTGTCCCTCAAGACGCAGCTCCCCCTGCACAACTCACCCTTTGCTTTATCCTTGTGTTGGGAGGACTTTATTGTCGTCCAAGACGAGGAAGCAATCAGCCGCAGCTGACGCCACGCATCTCATACAGTCCCTCTGGGGGGTTCGCACACTTTGGTGGGTTTGTGCTCTGCTACCATAGTGCCCAAGCCATTGCAGCCCCCTTTCCTTTCCGTGTTGCATGTCTATTCCCTTGCTGTTTTCTCTCCCCTCCCTTGAGAAACATGTCTGTTCTTGTTTTGGAAATGTCTTCTGCATTTTTGGTAGTCAATATCAGAATGCTCTCCTGTGTTCTTCGTTCCCTTTTTCTTTCTTCAGGCACATTCTTCTATCGTTGCTCTGCTTCAGCATTTGAGGTTCCTCTTCCTCTTCTTCCTCCCTATGCACACCTGAAGGCCAGCCCATATGTCTGACGTGTAATATGTCACAGGGTAACTCATAATTGCCAACCCAAGGTCGACAGGTAGGCTTTGTAAATACTCCCTGTACGGGACAGGTCCAGATATCCTGAGCTGCTACCTTCCCAAATTGCCAATTGGTCCCTCTGTCAGGTGTTTGGGAGGTGTGACCTGCGGTGTGAAGAAACACCTAAGGCCATTGCGTCCCCTTGTGAAGGGGGCCGCCAGCTGGAAGGAGCACACCATCGCAGACGCTGGCATTCACAGGGGATTTCCTCACAATGAGCCAATTATCTTCAGCGTCAACGGCTATGAAATGAAAATGGCTAGTGGTTCAAAGACCCTTGAGCTGTCTCGTGGCAGAGACTGACCGCACCTGACAACTCTAACTCCGGCCATCTTCACAATTTGGCTACACTGTAAGACGTGGAAGTGTTAGGACGAAGTGTTGTCAACTTCCGAGATGTTGTCGGGCTGTGTGAGCCCGTGGTCTATTAGTAATCGTCGTGGTTTTATAACTCATAGTTGTCTGTTCGCGTCCAATTGTATTTTCTTTAAACCACATTTCGGTCTAACGTTATGAGTCTGACTGAACATCGAAGATAATTCGCTTAATTTGAACGTCCGCATTGGAACAATGCTGCGCACATACACTCCTGGAAATGAAAAAAAGAACACATTGACACCGGTGTGTCAAACCCACCATACTTGCTCCGGACACTGCGAGAGGGCTGTACAGGCAATGATCACACGCACGGCACAGCGGACACACCAGGAACCGCGGTGTTGGCCGTCGAATGGCGCTAGCTGCGCAGCATTTGTGCACCGCCGCCGTCAGTGTCAGCCAGTTTGCCGTGGCATACGGAGCTCCATCACAGTCTTTAACACTGGTAGCATGCCGCGACAGCGTGGACGTGAACCGTATGTGCAGTTGACGGACTTTGAGCGAGGGCGTATAGCGGGCATGCGGGAGGCCGGGTGGACGTACCGCAGAATTGCTCAACACGTGGGGCGTGAGGTCTCCACAGTACATCGATGTTGTCACCAGTGGTCGGCGGAAGATGCACGTGCCCGTCTTCCTGGGACCGGACCGCAGCGACGCACGGATACACACCAAGACCGTAGGATCCTACGCAGTGTCGTAGGGGACCGTACCGCCACTTCCCAGCAAATTAGGGACACTGTTGCTCCTGGGGTATCGGCGAGGACCATTCGCAACCGTCTCCATGAAGCTGGGCTACGGTCCCGCTCACCGTTAGGCCGTCTTCCGCTCAAGCCCCAACATCGTGCAGCCCGCCTCCAGTGGTGTCGCGACAGGCGTGAATGGAGGGACGAATGGAGACGTGTCGTCTTCAGCGATGAGAGTCGCTTCTGCCTTGGTGCCAATGATGGTCGTATGCGTGTTTGGCGCCGTGCAGGTGAGCGACACAATCAGGACTGCATACGACCGAGGCACACAGGGCCAACACCCGGCATCATGGTGTGGGGAGCGATCTCCTACACTGGCCGTACACCTCTGGTGATCGTCGAGGGGACACTGAATAGTGCACGGTAGATCCAAACCGTCATTGAACCCATCGTTCTACCATTCCTAGACCGGCAAGGGAACTTGCTGTTCCTACAGGACAATGTACGTCCACATGTATCCCTTGCCACCCAACGTGCTCTAGAAGGTGTAAGTCAACTACCCTGGCCAGCAAGATCTCCGGATCTGTAACCCATTGAGCATGTTTGGGACTGGATGAAGCATCGTCTCACGCGGTCTGCACGTCCAGCACGAACGCTGGTCCAATGAGGCGCCAGGTGGAAATGGCATGGCAAGCCGTTCCACAGGACTACATCCAGCATGTCTACGATTGTCTCCATGGGAGAATAGCAGCCTGCATTGCTGCGAAAGGTGGATATACACTGTACTAGTGCCGACATTGTGCATGCTCTGTTGCCTGTGTCTATGTGCCTGTGGTTCTGTCAGTGTGATCATGTGATGTATCTGACCCCAGGAATGTGCCAATAAAGTTTTCTCTACCTGGGACAATGAATTCACGGTGTTCTTATTTCAGTTTCCAGGAGTGTATATTCCTATGATGGAGTAACAGGCAGCAACTGTCCAAGAAAAAGTGAGAAATATGTCTACTAGCAGCCATGTAACGTGATTATAACCCATATTTATGTTATGGAGCTACTGAACAGAACAATACACATCTATTTCAGAGGTTGGAAGGTACACCATATCGGATTTGCTGATGGCATAATGGCAATAATAATAAAAATAGACTCGTGTGGCGGATAGTGAAAACCCTCCCCCATATGAGTGATACCAAGGAAATCAAATAGTTGGGGTGAACCAAATTCTAACACAATCCTGAACGGCTTCTCAATCCGTTGAACCCAAAATCCAGACACGTCAGAACGAAAATCACCGCTACTCTGGTCACCATGTGTTATGTGAAAACTAAGCATCGATATATTGATCCAAACTCGAAAACTAAATAATCCCACAAAGGAAAACGACCGACAAAAAACAGTTGTGTGCCCAGTGTCGTTGCATTCTTCGGGTAGCCAAAAAGCTAGCTGGCTTTCATTCATTGGTTCTTTTAAAGGTTCCATTCCCTCTTTCGTCATGTGGGCCAAATTCCGACGGCGGAATGGGACCAAGATCCATTCCCCAATTTCCAGTCTGACAGTAGCAGATGATGCCATCGTGGACGCTATTGTTGTCTACAATAATCTGGACCGCCATTTTGTGGAGATTTGAGCTCCTCTTACTATCACACCGCCTTCAACCATCGGAAAGGTGCGGAGGAGGCTCGGGCGTTACTCCTCACTTCTCTGAAATGTGAGTGCTACAACGCCGCGTATACTATAAGGGAGCTACATCGTGCTCTCACTTCTTCCCTATCCTCCGCCCCAGGGCCAGACACTTCAAAGGGCTCTGAGTACTATGGGACTTAACTTCTTAGGTCATCAGTCCCCTAGAACCTCGAACTACTTAAACCTAACTAACCTAAGGACATCACACACATCCATGCCCGAGGCAGGACTCGAACCTGCGACCTAGCGGTTGCGCGCTTCCAGACTGTAGCGCCTAGAACCGCTCGGCCACCACGGCTGGCTCGACGCTAGACACTATTCACATTCAAATATCGCAGCAGCTTTTTCTTGGGGGCAAGCACTTTGTGTTTAATACGTTCAACCGCATCTGGGCAGAGGCCACGTTTCACAAGCACTGGCGTGAAGCCACTGACATACCCATACCTAATCCCGGTGAGGACATGCACCTTCCTTCTAGCTACCGTCCCACTTCCCTCACTAGTTCTTTTTGGAAGGTGATGGGATGTATGATTAATGTCTAGCTGGTGTGGTAGCTCGAGTCTCGCAATTTACCAACCTCCGCGCAGTGTGGATTTCAAGTGCGCCGTTTTGAAGTTGATGGTTTCGTCACTTTGTCCACCCATGTCGCGAATGGTTTTCTGTAGAAATCCCAGACTGTGGCCGTGTTTTTCGATTGGGAGAAAGCCATGCTATCTGTTGGAGGACTGGTATTTTGCACACTCGCTATACGTGGGGCTTGTGTGGCTGCCTGTCCGTTTCATAGCACATTCAAACACATTGTCTTTCATTAAATTTCCGATCTGCGGTGCCATGGAGATATCCTCTTTAAATTTGCCATAAGACACTTTTGGAAACCTTGTTATTAAGTGCAAGAAGCAGTCACTCTCGTTTGGATGTGCTTTAGTGAACCTTTCCATTAATCCAAGTCTGATGAAATAAACAAGCCTGGTTAAATAAACAGTTGGTTTATTTATTATATTCTCTGAACCGTGCAAGATTTTCTTTGTCAGTTGTCTTCCAATGCTTCCCTTTCGCTACGTTGTCCTACTCGTAACTGTAACACTACATTTGAGCAGCCAAATTGTTTGTCAAGTAATATGGCAACTATTTTCGAATATCTGCATAATGATTTTCGTAGTTCATGCATTTCAATGTAGTTTAACGAATTTCTTTTACGTAAAAGTATAGTTTTCAAATAAAACATCTAACTTGAACCATTATTGCCACGGTGCGAGCTGCTGCACCGTCGGAGATTCGAGTCTTCCCTATGGCATGGTTGTGTGTGTTGTCCTTAGCATAGGTTAGTTTAAGTTCGATTAAGTAGTGTGTAGACCTAGGGACCGATGACCTCAGCAGTTTGGTCCCAAAGGAATTTACCACAAGTTTCCAAAATTTGAGCAATTGATGACGTTAAAATATTTTAACGAAAGTTCAGTATCACAGGAAAAACCATGTGGTCTTCTATTTTACCGAATTTTATCGATTCCTTTTCTATGTTGCCATATCACGAGAATAACACTCATGTAATGTGAGATGTATAGCTCTCAATCTTGACCCCAGAAATGCAGCGGCAACTGTACTAAGAATAAAGTAAGAAGTGAAACCAGTTAGTTAGTTTTGAATAAATAATAGTAGTGCAGATTCTCCTTCCTGCTTTAATAATCACCATCATTGCATTCATATTCAAATCTATTGTAGTTTTTGCAAACATTTAGGAACGCCAAGTGGAACAGGAACAGAGGTAGGTTAACTATACGCATTTGGTTGCAAGGCCCAAGAACAGCTTAAATATTTTATACCCGTCTCACATATTGCTTTGTACCTCAGTGTCAACCATACAAGTATAGTAATAATAGGCATGATCCCGTAGCTCCCTCAAAACCACGGAATTGCATGAGCCATTGGTTTCTTCTACCTATATTTCCAAAGTGTCAGTCCCTCAATACAAATAACGTCATGCGATGTTCAGTGCACAGTCCTTCTCTTAATCACCAAACTTTCCAGGAAGGCATGTGTAGTAGACATCTTTCACGAAAATTCTAATGTTCCGTCTTTTGTTACCAATTGCGCAACTACAGACAACACAACAAACTATGTCTGGGGTATTCAAACATTTGCGAGATCTCAGCTCTACAGAACTGCAAAGCTACGAGAGCTTGCGAAAAGTAATGCCTCCGAATTATTTATGTGAATTCTTATCATATTTAAAATAAGACAAATATTATTAATATCCTACACCTTTATTCTTCATGGCTACGAATTCATTTCTCAACATATTCAACATGGCGACAATACGCATCCCACAGCGAGAGACCGCTTTGTTGATATCGTCACTGTAGAATGTTTTACTTGTTCACCTGTAGAAAGTTTGATTTTTTTCACTAAGCTGGAACCTCGAATCTGCTTACAGCGCTTCATCGCAATCAAAATGAAGACGCCGAAGGTATCCTTTAAGTTTTGGAAGCAGATGAAAATCAGATTAGGCCAAGTCGGGAATGTACGGAGAATGATCGATGACAGTGAACCCAAGGTGATGGAGTGTCACAGACGTTGCAGCGCCGCCGCAAGCCCACAGCAAGCTGTACTGTCACATATTAATAGTCTCAGTAACGTCGTTAGCATTGTTCACGTACAAGGTGGCAGCTGTGGGGTGATATTGACTGTGGAACCTACTTCCGTATCACCTGTCATGTAACGTGATGTTGTAGTTAACGAAACATGAAGCAAATGGAGCAGTTATATAACTTACACTATAACTGACTGTAGTTAATAGAATCGAATATCATATCAGCAAACAAAAATTAATTAAATAATTTCAGCTAGCGTCGTTTTAACGTCTAGAACGGAATTTATTACAACGGCAGACAAACTCAGAGGTAAAATAATGTGTCGCGGAGTGACATTTTCGATGTAATGACGCTTGGCGATTTATACTGTTCCAAACGATTATTTTGGCTTAAGAGTACAACAATAACAACAGTTATCCTAGAGAGTGGCTATGTGCGAAAGGTAGTAATTTATGGTATCTTTAAAAATTTGTTGCAGGTTGACGCTATCTGTGCTACTGTTTAACATTCATTCGTCGGGGAGCTTGACAACAATGCAATATCGCCCGAGGCGGCGAATGCAGTTGCGTAGCAACGTTCGTTCTTTGCACTCTATCGTTGAAGGAGCGTCTATATTTCGCGAGCGTTGATTTGCTGGTGAATAAGTGAGTCTACTGTAAAAAAGGCGTTTCAGATTCTTCTGGTCATCTAAGAAGAAGTGTCAAGAGAGAGTCGGAACACTTCGTACAAATACAGGTATGTGACTTGTGACCCTGTCTGTCCTCGATCGCAATTAACACGGTTTCCCATTAACAGAATCCCCTCTCTAATGTAGTTGCCAGATAACAATTACAGCTACATGCTTTACGTAATCTGCAGAGCGCAGGGATTATTGACTCCTGTTCAGATTCAGTAAACGTTTTGTTAAACTGGTGATATTCCTTGGAAGTTAACAGACCGTGTGATTTTATTGGTATACTTGTGTCTTTTTTGGGTGTAGGATTTATAATTACATTAGCAGGACAGAGATATTTTCAGTGTCCGATATACTGTATACGCGTTGTGTTTTACTCACATTCCGAATGTACCCTTCATGTAGAGCGGATTATTCTCAGTACTGTCTACACTTAAGATTCATAAATAGGTACTGAACCAAAACTTGAACTTCCTCGTGAGAAGTAACTATCCATCTGAGCCCTAAGTGGCACTGCTAGCGACCAGACGCAAGGCTTTAATACGCCAGCACATCTCTGCCAAATTATGGAGAACCCACCTTGGCAAAATATCACAATCTGCGGTTCGGCCACTTTCCACTTTCACCATTCTCCAAAGCCCCTTTTAATGTAGAAGACCATGTACTGAGTTTTGAAACGCTTCCTTCAACGTCTGAAACAGCCCTGTCTGTGCGCTGGAAACATTCAGTTAGGTTAGACAGATCGAAGTGAGTGTCACGACTCAGTGTATTATTCTCTGACTATTAAAAAAGTTCATACTATCTGTCAGTTCAAGATTTTGTCAATGTAACTTAGAGACGGAGACGAGTGATCGGTTTTCCGACGTACAATACAAAACAGCACAAAATTTAGTGGGCCGGCCGCGGCGGCCGAGCGTTTCTAGGCGCTTCACTCCGGAACCACAAGTTCCTGTGGTCGCAGGCTCCAATCCTGCCTCGGGAATGGGTGTGTGTTATGTCCTTAGGTTAGTTAGGTTTAAATAGTGCTAAGTCTAGGGGACTGATGACTTCAGATGTTAAGTCCCATAGTGCTTAGAGCAATTTGAACCATTTGAACAAAATTTAGTGGAAGTGTCAACATTGAGGATAGATACTCGCTATATGTCATTACAAACATGAGAGGATATGGACGTTGAAGATTACAGAATTGTCTGTGACTCTAGGAAGGTGAATTGAATATGGTCTGGCGTTCCAAGGAACTGCAATTGGTGACTATAACTGGGATCGTATGGAATCAAGGGGGCTGGATATATTCGAGGAGAAATTTCTTTTACTTTCTGAGTCCAGGAAACATAAGAAGTGATTGGCGGAAGACGTTTAGGAAGAACATGTTGACCAATCATATCTCAGCCGACGTCGTTAGACGATAATGCAAGCCAACATGCAGGCGGAAGAAAAGGTGGTATTCGTCGTTCACCAAGTACCTGCACGCTTCTCTCTGCATGAGCTTTCGACATTGTTGTTAGTAGTTAGGCGTGCCGATTTCCAATAATGCTCAATTTTTCTACAGTCTTGCTGCCTTATATTTTAGAATACTCTAATTATCGTCTGTTTTCCATCACTAGAATTGATTGGTATCTGCCCAACTCCTTATAAAACTATGAGAGAGCCATGTATACCTATAAATATAATATTTTATCGGCAGACGTGACGAGTCAGTTGTTGTGGTTGGCAGGAGAGCCAGCTCCGTTTTGCTAAAGGAATCCGAAATGCACGCGTTTTAGCTCACGCAGGCTGGCGTGAGGTCTGGAACATGACAAGGGAATTAGAATTGAGAAAAACGGACGTAGCTGGTGGAATACTTAACTTTAATCCATTAATGGAGAACGTCGCTCTTTATGGTAACTGATTCACAATATCAAAAGTACGGATACAGGCGCCTTGCTAGGTCGCAGCAAATAACGTAGCTGAAGGCTATGCTAACTATCGTCTCGGCAAATGAGAGCGTAGAAGTTAGTGTACCATCGCTAGCAAGGTCGGCTGTACAACTGGAAGTCTCTCTAGACCTGCCGTGTGGCGGCGCACGATCTGCAATCACTGATAGTGGCGACACGCGGGTCCGACGTTACTACCGGACCGCTGCCGATTTAAAGGCTACCACCTAGCAAGTGTGGTGTCTGGCGGTGACACCACATCAATAATACTCGTTCGATTGTCTAGACACAGTTTGTCCTGTAGAGTTGATAAGGAATTGCAATGTGTGGGCAGTGTCACTTCATTCATCTTTATTTCCTGAATTATAGCTCCATGACAAATGCGAAGTTAGACACTGTCGTAAAAGAAATTCTGTGCAGTTTAATGATGTTACAGGTTTCTGTATGAAGTATTTGAAATTATTTTTGACAACTCGTCCATCGATTTACACGAAATTTTAAACATTCATGTAAAACATCTATGAGGGAGCCAAAATAAGAATTTAATAAACGTACTATATATCAGTATTGCTCGGATGTATCTTTCCAAGAATAAGAATCCAGCCAAGAGCATCCACTGAACTCGCTGGAATTTGAGGCAAACCGACGAACTGAAATTCATTGAATTCATTGAAGTTAAGGCAAAATTTACAGACAGAATGCTGATTATATTATCTGGAGATTCCCGTAGTGCACTGCATGATCTTTACGGTCGAACTGCGCTACATATAAACCAGTAATCCGGGAAAGAGCTAAAACACTCCGTATGCAAAAGAAATTCAAAGTGACCTAAGCAGCGTGCACTGAAAATCGTGTAATTCGTGGACACTCTTCAGGGACAACGCTATAGCGTACCATTGGAATCAATTGCTGTGGAGAAACGTGGTCCTCGAAGATGACACCCCATACAAAGACAACGCATCAGAACGTACCATGGATCACACTGCTTATAGTATACTGTGCAGATGTAATAATACTACAGATCGCAGTGATCTCCATGCCGACTGAGCTTCTGCTGATGATTACATCTGCATCAATACTCCGCTAACCACTGTGCAGTACATGGCAGAAGTAACTGTTTGACAGGTTACAATGTATTCCTGCTCTGTTCGGATATGAAGAGTGGCGAGAATAATTACCCAAAGGCCACTGTGCACTCTGGAATCACTCTAAACCTGACTTTATAGGGGTGGAGCTATGGTCGTATATTCTTCAGTTTTTTACTGGTTCTTGAAAACTTAGTGTGTAGGATTTCGCAGAGTAATTGACGCACATGGTTTTACTTATTTATTAAATCTTTTGTTGTACTACATATAAAAATTTCAAGGATTTATAAACGTCGCATAGCTTAACGGTCACCAGTATATCCTTCAATTATTAACACTAAAAAAGAAATATTTAATAATAAAATTTTACGAAAAAAATACTGATTAAAGCAGTGGGAATTTTGAATTCTTAGGAATGTATTAGAGAATAAATAAAGTGCAGTTATTTCTTCTTGTAAGGTGTTTAAGTATATGGCCTCATATTTTACATCACTTCCTTCGCTAAAGTTCATGTATTGTTGTTGAAACTTTACGAGAATGGTTCATATACACTGAAGAGCCAAAGAGAGTGGCATACCTGCCTGATATCATGTAGGCCCCCGCGAGCACGCAGAACTGCCACAACACGAAGTGGCATGGACTCGAATAATGTCTGAAGTAGTGCTGGAGGCAACTGACATTATGAATCCTGCACGGCCCTCCATAAATAAGTAATAG
Organism: Schistocerca gregaria; assembly: GCF_023897955.1. Taxonomy (NCBI): domain Eukaryota; kingdom Metazoa; phylum Arthropoda; class Insecta; order Orthoptera; family Acrididae; genus Schistocerca; species Schistocerca gregaria. Next base: position 110,601,549 of record NC_064925.1, read on the forward strand.
TACGAGTGTGTTGAGATCACTTCGGAACAGCATATTGCAAGGCATCACAGATATGCTCAATAATGTTGTTATCTGGGGAGTTTGGTGGTCAGCGGAAGTTTTTAAACTCAGAAGAGTGTATCTGGAGCCACTCTGTAGCAATTCTGGACCAGTGGGGTGTCGCACTGTTTTGCTAGAATTGCACAAGGCCATCGGAATGCACTATGGACATGTATGCAGGTGATCATACAGGATCTTTACGTGTGTGTCACCCGTCAGAGTCACATCGAGACGTATCAGGGGTCCCATATCAGTCAAACTGCAAATGCCCCACACCATTTCAGAGCCTCCACGAGCTTGAATATTCCCCTGCTGACTCGCAGGGTCCGATGATTCGTGAAGTTGTCTCCATACCCGTGCACGTTCATCAGCTCGATACAATTTGAATGGAGACTCATCCGAGCAGGCAACGTGTTTCCAGTCATCTACAGTCAAATGTTGGAGTTCACGTGTCCATGCGAGTGCAAAGTGATCAATGATACAGGATTGGGTCTTCGGCTACGAAAGCCCATCTCGATGATTTTTGGTCTATTGTTTCGTACGCTGAAACATGTTGATAGTCCAGCATTGAAATATGGAGCAAATGGATGAAGGGCTGCACTTCTATCAAGCTGAACGATCCTCTTTTGTTAGCGTTCGTCCTGTTTTTGCAGAATCCTTTCCCGGTCGCAGTATTGTCGGAGATTTGATGTGTTACCGGATTCCAAATATTCACGGTACGCTCTACTTCGGATATACTTGACCCATCACTCGGGCTTCGACTATTACAGCACGTACAAACTCACTTAAGTCTTTATAACCCGCCATTCTAGGACCAGTGGCCGATGTAACAACTGTGCCAGACACTTGTCTCGTATTGGCGTTGCCGATCGCAGCTCAGTATTCTGCCTGCTTACATGTCTCATTATTGGAATATACATGCCTATACCAGTATCTTTGGCTCATCAGTGTATACAGTTTGAACTTTTTTTACATACAAATTGTATAAATTAAAAAGAAGAATTGCAACGACTGGTACAGATTCAAATTTTTATTTGAAGTAAAATTTCACGTGTATTAGAACAAAATGTGCAAGCGATACTTACTCTAATGATATGAATAACTAGCTCATGTTTTTATATGTGAATGTGTTGTTTCTCATATTTGTTAATTATCACATTAAATTTGGTATATGAAATTAGAAATAAGTTGCAGAGCGAGTCACGTCCTTCTCTTACATTTCTAATAATAGTAATAATAATAATAATAATAATAATAATAATAATAATAATGATACTGATAACATCAAATTGAAAGGCACACACTGTTCGAGCAAACTATTACTTGCATTCTTACATGTGACTATAAAACTGTTTGCTGTTTAGAGCTTTATTCGTAACTTAAAATGATTGTCTTATCTGTCTTATTCCGTGAGTGGTTTATGTTAGTGACAAATGTGTACTCTCGTCTGAGGTTTCCTTTCTGAAGCAGTCGGAACACTTCGTACAAATACAGGTATGTGACTTGTGACCCTGTCTGTCCTCGATCGCAATTAACACGGTTTCCCATTAACAGAATCCCCTCTCTAATGTAGTTGTCAGATAACAATTACAGCTACATGCTTTACGTAATCTGCAGAGCGCAGGGATTATTGACTCCTGTTCAGATTCAGTAAACGTTTTGTTAAACTAGTGATATTCCTTGGAAGTTAACAGACCGTGTGATTTTATTGGTATACTTGTGTCTTTTTTGGGTGTAGGATTTATAATTACATTAGCAGGACAGAGATATTTTCAGTGTCCGATATACTGTATACGCGTTGTGTTTTACTCACATTCCGAATGTACCCTTCATGTAGAGCGGATTATTCTCAGTACTGTCTACACTTAAGATTCATAAATAGGTACTGAACCAAAACTTGAACTTCCTCGTGAGAAGTAACTATCCATCTGAGCCCTAAGTGGCACTGCTAGCGACCAGACGCAAGGCTTTAATACGCCAGCACATCTCTGCCAAATTACGGAGAACCCACCTTGGCAAAATATCACAATCTGCGGTTCGGCCACTTTCCACTTTCACCATTCTCCAAAGCCCCTTTTAATGTTGAAGTCCATGTACTGAGTTTTGAAACGCTTCCTTCAACGTCTGAAACAGCCCTGTCTGTGCGCTGGAAACATTCAGTTAGGTTAGACAAATCCAAGTGAGTGTCACGACTCAGTGTATTATTCTCTGACTATTAAAAAAGTTCATACTATCTGTCAGTTCAAGATTTTGTCAATGTAACTTAGAGACGGAGACGAGTGATCGGTTTTCCGACGTACAATACAAAACAGCACAAAATTTAGTGGGCCGGCCGCGGTGGCCGAGCGTTTCTAGGCGCTTCACTCCGGAACCACAAGTTCCTGTGGTCGCAGGCTCCAATCCTGCCTCGGGAATGGGTGGGTGTTATGTCCTTAGGGTAGTTAGGTTTAAATAGTGCTAAGTCTAGGGGACTGATGACTTCAGATGTTAAGTCCCATAGTGCTTAGAGCAATTTGAACCATTTGAACAAAATTTAGTGGAAGTGTCAACATTGAGGATAGATACTCGCTATATGTCATTACAAACATGAGAGGATATGGACGTTGAAGATTACAGAATTGTCTGTGACTCTAGGAAGGTGAATCGAATATGGTCTGGCGTTCCAAGGAACTGCAATTGGGGACTATAACTGGGATCGTATGGAATCAAGGGGGCTAGATACATTCGAGGAGAAATTTCTTTTACTTTCTGAGTCCAGGAAACATAAGAAGTGATTGGCGGAAGACGTTTAGGAAGAACATGTTGACCAATCATATCTCAGCCGACGTCGTTTGACGATAATGCAAGCCAACATGCAGGCGGAAGAAAAGGTGGTATTCGTCGTTCACCAAGTACCTGCACGCTTCTCTCTGCATGAGCTTTCGACATTGTTGTTAGTAGTTAGGCGTGCCGATTTCCATTAATGCTCAATTTTTCTACAGTCTTGCTGCCTTATATTTTAGAATACTCTAATTATCGTCTGTTTTCCATCACTAGAATTGATTGGTATCTGCCCAACTCCTTATAAAACTATGAGAGAGCCATGTATACCTATAAATATAATATTTTATCGACAGACGTGACGAGTCAGTTGTTGTGGTTGGCAGGAGAGCCAGCTCCGTTTTTCTAAAGGAAGCCGAAATGCACGCGTTTTAGCTCACGCATACTGGCGAGAGGTCTGGAACATGACAAGGGAATTAGAACTGAGAAAAACGGACGTAGCTGGTCGAATACTTAACTTTAATCCATTAATGGAGAACGTCGCTCTTTATGGTACATGATTCACAATATCAAAAGTACGGATACTGGCGCCTTGCTAGGTCGCAGCAAATAACGTAGCTGAAGGCTATGCTAACTATCGTCTCGGCAAATGAGAGCGTAGAAGTTAGTGTACCATCGCTAGCAAAGTCGGCTGTACAACTGGAAGTCTCTCTAGACCTGCCGTGTGGCGGCGCACGATCTGCAATCACTGATAGTGGCGACACGCGGGTCCGACGTTACTACCGGACCGCGGCCGATTTAAAGGCTACCACCTAGCAAGTGTGGTGTCTGGCGGTGACACCACATCAATAATACTCGTTCGACACCTACATTGTTCGATTGCCTAGACACAATTTGTCCTGTAGAGTTGATAAGGAATTGCAATGTGTGGGCAGTGTCACTTCATTCATCTTTATTTCCTGAATTATAGCTCCATGACAAATGCGAAGTTAGACACTGTCGTAAAAGAAATTGTGTGCAGTTTAATGATGTTACAGGTTTTTGTATGAAGTATTTGAAATTATTTTTGACAACTCGTCCATCGATTTACACGAAATTTTAAACATTCATGTAAAACATCTATGAGGGAGCCAAAATAAGAATATAATAAACGTACTATATATCAGTATTGCTCGGATGTATCTTTCCAAGAATAAGAATCCAGCCAAGAGCATCCACTGAACTCGCTGGAATTTGAGGCAAACCGACGAACTGAAATTCATTGCATTCATTGAAGTTAAGGCAAAATTTACAGACAGAATGCTGATTATATTTTCTGGAGATTCCCGTAGTGCACTGCATGATCTTTACGGTCGAACTGCGCTACATATATGTAGTAATCCGGGAAAGAGCTAAAACACTCCGTATGCAAAAGAAATTCAAAGTGAGCTAAGCAGCGTGCACTGAAAATCGTGTAATTCGTGGACACTCTTCAGGGACAACGCTATAGCGTACCATTGGAATCAATTGCTGTGGGGAAACGTGGTCCTCGAAGATGACACCCCATACAAAGACAACGCATCAGAACGTACCATGGATCACACTGCTTATAGTATACTGTGCAGATGTAATAATACTACAGATCGCAGTGATCTCCATGCCGACTGAGCTTCTGCTGATGATTACATCTGCATCAATACTCCGCTAACCACTGTGCAGTACATGGCAGAAGTAACTGTTTGACAGGTTACAATGTATTCCTGCTCTGTTCGGATATGAAGAGTGGCGAGAATAATTACCCAAAGGCCACTGTGCACTCTGGAATCACTCTAAACCTGACTTTATAGGGGTGGAGCTATGGTCGTATATTCTTCAGTTTTTTACTGGTTCTTGAAAACTTAGTGTGTAGGATTTCGCAGAGTAATTGACGCACATGGTTTTACTTATTTATTAAATCTTTTGTTGTACTACATATAAAAATTTCAAGGATTTATAAACGTCGCATAGCTTAACGGTCACCAGTATATCCTTCAATTATTAACACTAAAAAAGAAATATTTAATAATAAAATTTTACGAAAAAAATACTGATTAAAGCAGTGGGAATTTTGAATTCGTAGGAATGTATTAGAGAATAAATAAAGTGCAGTTATTTCTTCTTGTAAGGTGTTTAAGTATATGGCCTCATATTTTACATCACTTCCTTCGCTAAAGTTCATGTATTGTTGTTGAAACTTTACGAGAATGGTTCATATACACTGAAGAGCCAAAGAGAGTGGCATACCTGCCTGGTATCATGTAGGCCCCCGCGAGCACGCAGAACTGCTACAACACGAAGTGGCATGGACTCGAATAATGTCTGAAGTAGTGCTGGAGGCAACTGACATTATGAATCCTGCACGGCCCTCCATAAATAAGTAATAGTACGAGTGGGTTGAGATCACTTCGGAACAGCACATTGCAAGGCATCACAGATATGCTCAATAATGTTGTTATCTGGGGAGTTTGGTGGTCAGCGGAAGTTTTTAAACTCTGAAGAGTGTATCTGGAGCCACTCTGTAGCAATTCTGGACCAGTGGGGTGTCGCACTGTTTTGATAGAATTGCACAAGGCCATCGGAATGCACTATGGACATGTATGCAGGTGATCATACAGGATCTTTACGTGTGTGTCACCCGTCAGAGTCACATCGAGACGTATCAGGGGTCCCATATCAGTCAAACTGCAAATGCCCCACACCATTTCAGAGCCTCCACGAGCTTGAATATTCCCCTGCTGACTCGCAGGGTCCGTTGATTCGTGAAGTTGTCTCCATACCCGTGCACGTTCATCAGCTCGATACAATTTGAATGGAGACTCATCCGAGCAGGCAACGTGTTTCCAGTCATCTACAGTCCAATGTTGGAGTTCACGTGTCCATGCGAGTGCAAAGTGATCAATGATACAGGATTGGGTCTTCGGCTACGAAAGCCCATCTCGATGATTTTTGGTCTATTGTTTCGTACGCTGAAACATGTTGATAGTCCAGCATTGAAATATGGAGCAAATGGATGAAGGGCTGCACTTCTATCAAGCTGAACGATCCTCTTTTGTTAGCGTTCGTCCTGTTTTTGCAGAATCCTTTCCCGGTCGCAGTATTGTCGGAGATTTGATGCGTTACCGGATTCCAAATGTTCACGGTACGCTCTACTTCGGATATACTTGACCCATCACTCGGGCTTCGACTATTACAGCACGTACAAACTCACTTAAGTCTTTATAACCCGCCATTCTAGGACCAGTGGCCGATGTAACAACTGTGCCAGACACTTGTCTCGTATTGGCGTTGCCGATCGCAGCTCAGTATTCTGCCTGCTTACATGTCTCATTATTGGAATATACATGCCTATACCAGTTTCTTTGGCTCATCAGTGTATACCGTTTGAACTTTTTTTACATACAAATTGTATAAATTAAACAGAAGAATTGCAACGACTGGTACAGAGTCAAATTTTTATTTGAAGTAAAATTTCACGTGTATTAGAACAAAATGTGCAAGCGATACTTACTCTAATGATATGAATAACTAGCTCATGTTTTTATATGTGAATGTGTTGTTTCTCATATTTGTTAATTATCACATTAAATTTGGTATATGAAATTAGAAATAAGTTGCAGAGCGAGTCACGTCCTTCTCTTACATTTCTAATAATAGTAATAATAATAATTATAATAATAATAATAATAATAATAATAATAATGATACTGATAACATCAAATTGAAAGGCACACACTGTTCGAGCAAACTATTACTTGCATTCTTACATGTGACTATAAAACTGTTTGCTGTTTAGAGCTTTATTCGTAACTTAAAATGATTGTCTTATCTGTCTTATTCCGTGAGTGGTTTATGTTAGTGACAAATGTGTACTCTCGTCTGAGGTTTCCTTTCTGAAGCAGTCTCAAGAATGACATGCAGATCATTATACGCTGACGGTTCATATCTGGTTACTAGATGTGATTTGAGGCTCCAGTGATGCAATAACAAACAGTTTATATGTGTCTCTGCGTATCATTGTCCTAGAATTGAGCGAGGAAAAGTACAAGTATCCAGCAAGCCAGGCAAAAACTTTGTGTTCAGTATCAGGAAAGAATTTTTGATCTGGCTGCAAAAGATGGTCGACATCTGTTTCATATATCGCGGTTCTCATAATGATAGATAGCTTTTTCGCATTGAATCCAAAATTCTATTCGTTTTCTTCCATAGATAGGTGTGTCCCCCGTTAGCTTCAACTCCAGACATTACTCATAAGACTGAGGTCATATTTCACATAATGTTTTGTAGCAGAAGTGGAATACGTTTCGTTGATGACATTTAGTTGTAGTATGTGTGTGTAAAATCTTCGCCTGAACGTTTTTCTGAACTAGTGATCAATTTGTGTGAGGTCACTGGATTGCCTTTTGTTGGTTAGGAATGATTTGCATCAATTGTTGGCAGACACTTGCTGAGAAGTTTTTCAGTGTGTCTTTTCCTAAATAGCTAATTTCTATGTGTTACATGCAGAAGTATCTGTAGATCTTGAATTCTGGATCGATATATATCAGCAGTATCCAACCTGATGGTCAAAATATTTATAAGATTGTTGCTGCACGCTTCCTGTACTCTACCAGAATGTCTTCGATGTATACTTTAGGAATATTGTCATGTAATGATGATGTGGATTTCTCCAGCCCAACCGACCGGCGGTAAGCGGTTTGGCTGTGTTGAGGATAGCCAGTATGGACAAAACTGCACCTCCATACACGCAGCAACGCCATGGGAATTATTTGTATTGCATAATTTTTTGGACTGGATTTAGATGGCTGAGCTTAGATAATAGATAAGTACTACTGATATCACTGTATTATTTTTATGCTTCGGAATTTACACTCTTTCACGTTGTTATCATTGTTTGAATCTTCTCCTGCCAGCTGTGTTCTAATATGCGAGGGGGACTCGTCGAGGCGACCATATCAAAGTGGTCCTTTTTTTGTGAAATGTAAGCAACTATCGTTGCTGCCGATATGGCGAACCAGGTTCCAGGTGAATCACATCTGTGTTGATTCTGGCTCCAGTTGACTTTGATTATTCCTTGATTATGTCTTCTGGGAAAATCTAAATTTGCTCATCATTTGAGATTAGAGTGCGCTCATCTGCGTACGCGTTTGCTGCGATCTTCGTCCCGTTTATACATAACCCCATCAAAGTGGCCTATAATCTTAGGAGATGAGACTTAGAACAACCCTGACAGACGGCTCTCTCCGGCTGCAACATGTTGTGCACATGCCCTGATAATTTCTTATCAAATCTCATTTTATCCCTCACTGTGTCAAAGTAGTCAGTTTCTACATTGTACAACGATTTTTGTGAATCGAGAAATGCAGTGTGCATGCATTGCTGCACTTCCCTAGCAACAGCTGCGGTATCTACCACATGAAAAGTCGGAATTAATTACAACTTAGAAGATTTATTCTGGAAACTACGTAAAAACATAAATTAGCGTAATCAATCATGTCCAGGTCCTTAGCCAAAGTTCACTCCCATAAACACAATCACAGTAACAGTGCCTCCACTGGGAGGAAACCTGCTCCACACTACAGGAGGCCCACCACACGACTCCCTTCCAGGCCGCGATGGCGTGACTTAATCGCGTGGGGCTGCATCCTAACTGCCTCCGTCGCCTGACTGCTGCATTTCTTGTGGCGCCCCACTGTGCGCGCTTTGAAGTATGCAGCGCTGCAGCCACTGGAGCGTTAGCACACGGTGCTGGAGAGGGTGGTGGCCGCGCCTTAAGTGCGGCGACCGCGCTGTGTGAAAAATAGCCACTATGCCTCGGTAGTCTGCCAATACGGCAGTCATTCTGTGTCCTTTGACCCCAAGTTTTCTGTAATGTCGCAATACTCAGGGTAACTTCCGTTCTTTGTCAACTGTTATTCACCCTAGCGAGTATTTTGTAATCATCGTTTGTCAACACATCAGGCAGTATTGGCGGTTGCAGTATTTTAGGCTGTCTTTGTGATCTTTTGCAGCTTCGTGAATTCCGCTGGTAACTGTACCTCGCATGGGCTCAACGGAGATTTTGTCTATTGTGCTGCCTAGCAAGTGCCAGTATTTGCTATAAAACTTCACGGGCACGTCGTCGGGACCAGCGAATTTGGGATTTGGGCACCTTTCAGAATGAAACATGAATCTCATGCTTAGTAATTGAAACTAGTAGATTTCGATTCTGCACTCCCTTAACTGAATAATTCGTTCTTCACAAGTATTTTGCACCTTGCAGGTCCGGTGATGATGTAATTTTTATGACATATTCACTAGACTGTCCGTAAAGAAACCGCAGTTGAATACATACTGTCGGTTCTAACGTACTAATTTTTGTGATCCTGCAATGCAAGCGCGAAATATAGCTTGGGGGGGGGGGGGGGGAGGACGTCTCCAATTCCTTTGTCGGACACAAATCAAAAACATCATGAGTTTTCGAGCAAACTAAACGACAAATATTCTCCCTTAAGGACCGGAAAGTAAAAGGAAAACTTGCACCTTGGCTAACCGAAGAACTAAAACATCTCATGAATATCAGAGACGCGGCACATAAGGAAAACGAAAAGCGCCCAACTCCTGAAAATCATATTACTGACAAGCAGAAGCTGAACAGAGTCAGTAAAGCTGCGAGAGTTCGAAACTCAGGCATGCTCATACACTAACCGACAATAGAAATGGACAATCTGTGCTATGGGAAAACGTGCGTGGACTTCTTAGAGGCAAACTAAGAGCTGCCGCTGATCCTACTATCCCAGACAATCAACTGAACAGGTATTTCACATTACCTACAAAGACAATTCAGTCACAAACGATACAGAGACTCATTGATTAGTTGATGAGATAAACGACTGTAACCACGAAAAATTCTATCTAAAGCTTGTTACTTGAAACACAGTCCAAAAAGCCATAATGTGTATCAGATCAGCATCAACTGGACATGGTGGCATGGTAGTCCAAATGATGAAGCTGTTACTGATCCACTACTGCCCACTAAAAGATATCCTCAACTAGTCCTTAACTCCCTGATGCCTGGAAGCAGGGACTAGTTAAGCCATTATCTAACCAAGACGCTGCCATAGAAGCTCTAATTACCGACCTGTGTACATTCTTCCTGCACTGTCCAAAGCCGTAGTGTACATAGTCCACGACCAGCTAACCGACTACCTACCGAAACGCAAACTACTTGACGAATACCAATCAGTCTTCCGTAAGTATCACAATGCAGCATGTTCCTTAACAAAGGTAACAGATGGCCTGAAGCTAGCCATCAATGCACAAGAGGAAACTGTCATGTGCTTCTTAGATTTCAGCAAAGTCTTTGGCACCGTCTCCAATGACATTTTTCTTCTCAAACGTAGCATCCTAAATTTCTCCCCAGCTGCAGTGCAGCGGTTCCGCTCATACCTATCACCTCACCAGCAATGGGTGAAGTCCGGTACCACGAAGTCACAAAGGGTGCAGGCAGCAACGAACGTCCCCGAGGCTTTGGTATTAGGTACTATACACTTTTCATTGTAGGTAAATGATGTGTGTCGTATTCCAAATACCACACGTACGCTGACGACCTCCAGTTGTTTCTAACTGTCAGATCTATAAAGCGGAAGACAGATATCGAGAATCTCAGTACCGACCTGGGTCCACAACCATAATATGCCCAGGATATAGGGTTAAGGCTCAACCCATCAAAAACGCAAGCGGTACAGGTTGGTCATTCGAGGGTCATTAGGCGGAAATATAGTGAATCCCTACTTTCTTGAGCCCTAAATTAGATATATATCAAATTAACTCTTTCAGCGACCAGTCTAGGAGTAATAATAGATGAAAATCGTAATTGGACTGAATACGTTACTGTGATGTGCAGGAAGGAATCAGCAACTCTCTGTGCCTTACAAATAAAGAAAAAGCTCTTCCCTCTTGAACTGAAAAAGAACCTTGCACTAGCACTTGTACTTCCAATTACTCGTCAAGGTCTTTCTCAGGAAAACTCACGGAGCCTGGAACTGGTTATGAGTGCCTGTGTTCGTTCTATTTTAGATTTTCGACTCTTTGGTCAAATTTCACCATCACTTCCCAAGCTACCCTTCATGTGTGCAGACATTTCTACACACACTGTCTTCTCTACTGTCCTATCAATGAACACTGTACGTCATGTCTCTTCTCGACGTTAATGCTCCTGTGTGAACAACACGGCAGAAATACCCGTTGCCATCACAACAAAATCCTTTCCGTACTACTCCTTCGTTCAGCCGCTTGCTCTATGTCCTTCTCAGTAGCAGGAATCCGATTGTGGAGGAACCTTCTATATTATAATACGGAACTAAATAACATCTCTAGCTTCGGAAGTCAGGTAATATCTGCTAAAGCAACAATACGATTATGATTGTCCCTGAATGCACTCGTTAACTTTGCACATTCTTCATTCCAACCAGATATTCTTAATTGTCCAGTATTGTTAGCAGATGTAGTCTCCTTTAATTTCCATCTCCCAAAACTCGCTGCATTAGAATACTTCTGTTTTTCTACCTACCAATTCTTCTTTTATGACCCACTTTTATTTTTCTCACTCACTCTCAAGACTCTTAAAATAAAAGTAAGAAAACCGTGGCCATCAAAAATACTGCTCCAGAACACAATAAAAGACGAAATGCTAAAATAGGACGAGAATGTGAAACCACAAGAACAACAACAGCAAAAATCACGTGAAGTCCTCTTCTTATATTTGAATGTATATTGACAGAAGTATATGCGTAACAAAGTGTGCCTCTCTAGCTGTGTGTGCTCCATATTGTGTTGTAAATGATATCAAAGAACAATTGACTGCCATAATATCGTTGACAGCAACTGGAAAGGCCACAGAAATTTCTAAGGCTGTTAAAAATTCGCATCCTGAAAAAGGAACAGACTGAAGAAAAATTCTTTCGATAACAACTGATAGTGCTTTCAAAACGGTGGACAGAAGAAATGGTATCATTATGTTTTTCCTCGAACACACCCGACACTCTTTTGTTGAATTTCACTGCATCGCACATCAACAAGCCGTGAATGCTACTTCGCTTTGATTTCCTTTGATATTGGCCGTAGTGCCAAGCGTCTGATAAATGGAAGTTCTAAATATTTTTACATTGCTAAACACAGTATACAATGGCTCAAAGGTATATAATGATGTTTCCTATTTGACCCACTGCAGAGTACGCAGAAGTTTGGGGATTCTTTGTAAGAAATCAGGCTCTTTTTAGAAAATGAGCGAAAGATTGTTTACGAACATATTACAGTATTTCAATGGTTTCAGTGTAACGCAAAACAGTTGTAACAGATCTTAATCGCACTTTCGATGATAAACTGCAACGTTTCTATAACGAATTGTTTCCAAAAACTATAACTAAATCCAACATTGGAAAAAATTGCCATTGATTTGAAATTACACAAAAATAAAGACCAAGAGAAGTCACTGATGAACTTTCTTGCAAATACACTCGATGAATTTTCATCGAGATTTTCTGAGCTCAAAGAGCTGTCGGAAACAATAATATTTATTATATATGCTGATGTATCTTCATTGGATAAACAATTTTATTTAAATTTTATTGATTAGGAAATGAAAAAATTTAAATGCAGCTGACGGATTTCATGTTTAGTTCAGTATGCGCTGAAAAATTTACCGAAACAAGAAAAGAATTAGAGGTAAACAAATTAGAAAGAGTATCAGGCAATATGAACAGAAATGCCGGCATTGAAATTGTGGAAACAAGAAATTCAATTCAGACACAGATATCTGTCTAAAAAAGGTGGTATTTGCTGTTATGTTCATCCCCCTGGACCTGTTTATCGTTATTTTATGAAATGAATAACATTAATGACTCGCTACGAAGCCGGCTGCCCGGTAATGGCGTTCACTTTGCATTCTGCTAAAAGTTACGAAGTATGAACCTAATAGAAATTACTCGGCATCGAACTCACAACGGCACGTATCACGTAAGTTTTACTTTCACTTAGATAAAATTATTTAAATTCATGTGCGTTCGTGATCTATCAGAAGTATAAAAATGCACAAAATAAGTAAGAAGACAAGGATAATACGCAGAATCAATTTAGTTTGATGGTAGGTCGTTGCCATCTTAAGTATTCCTTGGGAAAAATGCGACGTAGAAGTACACAGGTTCGCCATCCCTGAGCTGTGTTCTTGCATTGTGCACGGAGGTGCCCTAGGTGACCGCTAAGCGCGTTGGTGTGCGACAGCCTGTCATATAAAACAAGAATCTTCTGACCAAGAGTGTCAAGCTAAGAGACGATGTGTCAGCGAAATCCATACGCACCGCTGTTACACCGTTGTTTACATTAGAAAATCTATTCCACTGCTATTTCTCATTAGCAATCTTTGGGACTGACCGATGTGGTTCTACTGACGTTTGTGGCATTTCGTTAGAAATTTCAATGCAAAGCTCATAATTTCGAATGTTACATTAGCAGAAACCAATGAGGGCAAATGTAAATTTACAATTTTCGCCAGAATCCATCCTGAATTCCACCGCTATGAAAAATTCAGTAAGTTTAGGAAGACGTGCCTCTGTTGTCCTTAATTTAATTCAACGAAACATCATCGACATGGGCTTTCAGAGCCGAAGGCCCCCTCGTGTAACCTTGATGACTGCAGAACAAAAAGCTTTAGGACTCTCCTGAGCCCATGAACACCGACATTGGACTGTTGAGGTTTAGAAACAAGTTGTCTGGTCGGTCGAGTCTAGTTTCAAATTGAATGGAGCAGATGGACATGTACGGGCATGGAGACAAGCCCATGAACCCATTGACACTGCATGTCAGCAGGAGACTGTTCAACCTAGTGAAGGCTCTGTAATAGTGTGGAGTGAGTGCAGTTGGAGTGATATGGGACCCCTGATACGTCTAGGTACGACTCTGCCAGTTGACATGCACGTAAGCATCCTTTCTGATCACCTGCATCCATTCATAACCTTGTAAATTCCGATGGACTTGGGCAATTGCAGCAGGACAATGCGACACCGGTTCAGAATTGTTACAAATATCCTTCTGAGTTTAAGCACTTACCACGGCCACCAAACTTGCCAACATTATTTAGCGTGTCTGGGACGCCTTCCAATGTGCTGTTCAAAACAGATCTTCATTCCCTCGTACTCTTACGGATTTATGGACAGCTAGAAGGATTTTTGATGTCAGTTCCATCCAGCACTACTTCAGACATTATTCGAGTCCATGCCCGTCGTATTACGTCACTTCTGCGTGTTTACAGCGATCCCTACAGTGTGTTAGGCAGGTGTACCAGTTTCTTTGGGTCTTCAGGGTATATTCGAGTGGAAATTGGAGTTATCTTCCCGTAAAACTTTTGTAGACTGAGGGTAAGATTCCATCGGCACCTGGGGCTCTGTTTAATTTAAGCAACGAAGAGTTCTATCCTAACACGTAGATCTTTCTGTTATCTGTTCTTATCAAATTACGTATTTTGACTGGGGGTCTATTTATATTATTTTTAATAAACTTTGCTTGTTATATTAGTAGTTCTGTCTCAACACGTCAATCCTTTTGTAATCTGATCCTGAGAAGTTACTTGTTTTGACCGCGAATTTGGTTAAATTCTATTTTTAATATTAATTTTGCGCATTACATTAGTAGTTCTTCTTTGCCTAAGTCGTATGGTCTCCAATGACTATCTGTAATGTGATCAATTAAGAAATATTGCATGAGTTGTGCATCGTTCCTGATGAACCATTTTATAAGAGTTTGTATTCTTCACATTGGAACTGGGAGACATTGTTACTACTTTTCTGTCACACGGAAGGTGGGGACAGTTCTAAATGTGATTCCTCTGTGCAGAGATGTTGCGGTTTTTCCGGTGCCTGCTGCTGTGCTGCGGGGTCCGCAAGGAGGCGGAGCCAGAGAGGGGGGCCGTCAGCGCTGACTCTCCGCCCGGCAGCACCAAGGTGAGTGACGCCGGCGCATGTGGCTCGTAGCAGCTAGAGCACAGTAGCCAGGCTTCCCAGCAGCAGGCCATGATTTTAGCATGGCCTGCTCGTGTTGCGTCATAAGGATGGTTTACTGTAAAAGGCCTCTTGACCATCTCAATCTTACATAGCCGAACTCAGTTTCAGCCAGCAGAGCTGTCTCTCGTATTTTCCTTGTCACTACCTTCAGAATGTATCCTTCTGCATCAGTATTATCTACTTCGCTCAACGAAGTATCACTACAGATTCGTGTCTTATTCCTTACGCTTCTACAGCAGGGTGCAAAAAGAATGCATTAGTTTTAAATTACCTTGACTCCTCAAGAATAAAACATCTTTACACCAGTCCTTCATGTAAGTTACTCTATTTCAGGTTTGCAATTATTTCTTAAAGATAACATTGGAAACATGGCGTCCTTCTTCCTGCATTCACATTGAAAGTGCTTCTGTAAAGTGCTGTATAATTTTTGTGATAGTTTGTGAAACAGCGTCATTTTCTTCTCGTGTTAAAAACTACAGATCGATGAGTGAATGAAGTTTTACGGTAATTAAATTTGCATTTCAAATGAGTCGATAAGATGAAGAAGCAAAGCGACATACATGTCAAGCGTGTTCCCAGTGAAGAATAGTGTTCGTTCATTACGACAGCTATCCGATAAACAAGGGTGAGACCTGACCGAGTTGTGGACTAAATCACTCGCAACTGGCTAACCCGCACATTTAGTAGATCATGTTGCTACTCGTACTACAGCCCCTAAGAAGGCGAAGAGCTGATATTGATGGCATCCCCTGCATCTGCGTTACCTACGAGTCAGCGTATCTTTCCATGTCACATGTGTACAGACTGATACACCACAGTACTTGTACGATTAGATACTTTGCAATTGAGATTCAGATATTGTACTCATTAAAAACAGCGTTCTTTCGAAATTTTCCCGACGGATAGAATATTTCGCTGCCTTTCATTCGTACAACCGGAATATTATTCTTTCTTCTTCCGATATTTGGCCTATTACCTTACAGCGACAGTGAAGGTGACTCGCTCTCAAAATATAGAACAATTGGCACAATACCGTGCAGTGAACGAGCGTGCGTCAGACACAAGGGTTGTTTATTCCACAGTTTTCTGTCAAGTTAATTAAACTGCGCCAGTTCCTCAAATGGAACATAGAAAAATGGAAATGAGGGTTTTTGTGTAAACTGCGCCAGTTACTCACCTGGAACATAGAAAAATGGATATGAGCGTTTTTGTGTCAATGGTCGGGAGGCCCTTTACGGGGCAGGACCTACCGCCATGATGCAGGTCTGGCCATTAAAATGAATATACCAAGAAGAAATGCACATTATAAACGGGTATTCATTGGACAGCTATATTACACTAGAACTGACATGTGATTACATTTTCACGCAATTTCGGTGCATAGATCCCGAGAAATCAGTACCCAGATCAACCACCTCTGGCCATAATAACGGCCTTGATACGCCTGGGCATTGAGTCGAACAGAGCTTGGATGGCGTGTACAGGTACAGCTGCCCTAGCAGATTCAACACGATACCACAGTTCATCAAGAGTAGAGAGTGGCGTATTGTGACGAGCCAGTTGCTCGTCCACCATTGACCAGACGTTTTCAATTGGTGAGAGATGTGGAGAATGTGCTGGCCAGGGTAGCAGTCGAACATTTTCCGTGTCCAGAAAGGCCCATGCAGGTCCTGCACACGTGGTCGTGCATTATCCTGCTGAAATGTAGAGTTTCGCAGGGATCGAATAAAGGGTAGATCCACAGGTCGTAACATATTTTGAATGTAACATCCACTGTTGAAAGTGGCGTCATTGCGAAGAAGAGGTGACCGAGACGTGTAACCAGTGTCAAATCATAGCGTCACGCCAGATGATACGCCAGTATGGCGATGACGAAAACACGCTTCCAATGTGCGTTCACCGGGATGTCGCCAAACACGGATGCTGTAATCATGATGCTGTAACAGAACTTGGATTCATCCGAAAAAGTGACGTTATGCCATTCGTCCACCCAGGTTCGTCGTTGAGTGCACCATCGCAGGCACTCCTGCATGTGATTCAGCGTCAAGGGTAGCCGCAGCTATGGTCTCTGAGCTGATAGTCCATGTTGCTGCCAACGTCATCGAACTGTTCGTGTAGATGGTTGTTATCTTGCAAACATCCCCATCTGTTGACTCGGGGATCGAGACGTGGTTGCACGATCCTTTACAGCCATGTGGATAAGATGGCTGTCATCTCGACTGCTAGTGATACGAGGTGTTTGGGACCCAGCACGGCGTCCTGTATTACCCTCCATATTCTGCTAACAGTCATTGGATCTCGACCAACGCGAGCAGCAATGTCGCGATATGAAAACCACAATTGCGATAGGCTACAGTCCGACCACTACCAAAGTCGGAAACGTGATGGTACGCATTTCTCCTCATTACACGAGGCATCACAACGTTTCACCAGGCAATGGCGGTCAACTAGTATTTGTGTATGAGAAATCGGTTGGAAACTTTCCTCATGTCAGCACGTTGTAAGGTCGCCACCGGCGCCAACCTTGTGTGAATGCTCTGAAACGCTAATCTTTTGCGTATCACAGCATATTCTTCCTGTCGGTTAAATTTCGCGTCTGTAGCACGTCTTCTTCGTGGGCTATCATGGGCCAGTAGTGTACATTAGACGCCACACTGGGCGGCCTGCTCTCTGGATGGTGATGAAAGGATGAGGAAGACAACACGACACCCAGTCCGTGAGCGGAGAAAATCCCCGACCCAACCGGGAATCGAACCTGAGCCCCTTAGGACGGCAGTCCGTCACGCTGACCATTCAGTTATCGGGGCGGTCACCTGGAAGATGGCCATACGGTAATCGGGCCAAATATCGGAAGAATTACTAGTACTGTCCAGGATGCACGTCAGAGAGATGGCGGAATATGTTCTTTTGGTTTGTGAAGTGCTCAGTTTTATACTTCAGAGTAGTTACAGCAAGGTTATAGCATCCTGCAAGGTAATCGGTAGCCTGCGTGGACATAGAGGGGCGCAAAGCTTATCACAGTGGTATCACTGAAGTTACCACTACTTCAGTGAATGACACTCCATAGAACATTACACGCTGTATCCTCCTCACCAAACAATCTTCAATAAAGTTACAAGTAGCATTTGATATCCCTTATGATTTTATTTTCTATATTACGCATATGTATGGTGATGAGACAGAAGCCATTCTAAAGTCAAGAAATACTCCTACTTCTTAACTGACGTCATCGATATGTTTCAGGTGATCATAAGAGAACATTGCGAGATGGGTGCCGCATGACCGATGTTAGTGAAATCCGTGTTAGTGGCATCATTAAAGCTGATCCCAGCATACGCCATCTGTTGCGAGACTGATTTCATTACTTGTGTATAAGCAGATTCAGCGCAGTAACTACAGTGGCAACTTCAACGAACAACTGTAAACAATATGTGTGTATATGACTAGTTAGTAAAGTCAGTGGGCAGTATTACGTTGTAGGAGTGCTACCGTAAAGTGACTGGAATATTATGTCACAAGTTGCAATGAACTGAAGAACTACAAAACAAGTGCTGGAAATATTTTGTGAATTGGTCTCAGTACGCTGATGAAGGCGGTGTGGGCGATTTGCGTAGAAATTCGATCTCTTATATTGTAGTTTGTAGATTGGATACGTCCTGATAGAAAATGCTCAGGGAGCGTGTCGTCAGTACTTAGAAATCGATAGGGTGTGTATCAGATATTGCCTAGCATACCCATTTCGTCCAGCTGTGATATCTCGTCGACAGAAACCTCTCATTTACACCACACATTCTAATGTAAAGGAATTTTCGATTCCGAAAATCGTCTTTAGAATAATCATCACATGTTTTACAACGCCAAGAAGTGATTTATGTGCGAACGTCAACTCATAATTAGACTTGCGTAATATGATTTGGTGAATGCAAGACTATTTACGATTTTGCCCACAGGTGGGGAAGGGAGATGAGGAGATCCTGATCACATATATCGATGACGCCCGTCAGCCTTTCAAGACTGCATGTCGTCCAGGAAAGGTGAGCTTCACTGATGTAGAAATCTGATGTGAAGCCAAGTGTCAATACTTCTCTAGTCATTATATCTTAGCAATCAGTGGACGGATACGAAATTCATGGTGGCATTGGGGGTGAGTACTGTGATGAATGGCCATTTCACTCACTTCATAATTCTCGTTAACGCCACAAATACAATGTGAAGTGACATTTCTATAGTTTCAATATTTCGTGTTTTGAGATATGATGAAATTTATTGCAGTGATAACAAAGTGATTTATGTGTAAATATTGACACATCAATCAGCTTGCACTATATGTAGGTAACCTCAAAACTTCTCATTGTTTTGCCGACAGGTGCAGGAGGAAGAAGATATTATTTCAGCCACTTGTGTCGAGGATACTGAGAAGTGTCTTGCGTCTATCACGGCTACAGTTTGTTCAGCAGAGGTGAGTTTGACAGTAAGAGTAACTTTGTTTCAAAGTAATAGCCGTCATACTGCAGTGTAAACTGACCATTAAAAGTTCATCTTTGCTCAAGGCCTTTGTTAGTCGTTACAAAATAAGAAGCCTCTAAGAGAATGATCTGATGTTAGGTAGCGTCAACCAGCAAACACTGAATATTGCCTCTTCTGTTCCTGTTACATTTCAGAGTAACGAAGCTGGGTCGACTACTTTCTAGTTGCACCAAAGGCATTCTGTTGGACAGATTCCCCAGAAACCCGTACAGTAGAGGTTTAAGCCTGAGTGATCTCATTTTGAACTTATACTAGATATCTATAGCTAACTGAAAAACTTGTAGTGATAGTGTCACGTGAGCTCTTTATCGGAAGGAAGTGTGACATCTGTTTACAAGCCTAGGTATTTCACTCATGTATGTCGTCCTAGCGGCAGGTACCTCTCGTTCACACCACACATACAATGTCAAGCTTCAGTTTCATAATATCTACATGTAGTGTTTCGACGCATCATGATATTTCTGAACATGTGATTGGTTTATTGTGAACATCAGCCCAACATTAAACTTGCGAAATGTACAGCGAAATTCCAAAACTTTTATCATTCTTCTGACAGGTGGAGGAGAAAGGAGATCTGATGTCAACCAGTTCTACGGAGGCTACCGAGAAGTGTCTGGATGCAGTCAAGGCTACAATCAGTTCAGAAAGGGTGAGTTTCACAGATGTAGCAACGTTGGTTCAGAGCAGTAGCCCGCATATTCTAATTTAAAACAATTCTTACTAAACACATCGTTCCTTTAAATCATTGCCATGTGATTCAGAATAACAACCCTCAACGACAATGAAGTTCTTTTCAGTCCATGGTGATAGCATCATTTAGAAAACACTGACGACTGACCTCTCTCCCGCCTGTTACGTTTTAGAGTAATGTTTGTGGGTCGATAATTTCGTTAGTTTCCGAAGTGTAATGTGTTAGATAGATTCCCGAAAATCATGTACAGCAGAGGACCGAAAGTGGATGATATCGTTTCCAAATTTAGCCAAAATACATACAGATAATTGAAGAACATGTAATGATAAAGTGGTCTCCACTTATTATCGGGAAAGAAGTGTGGCAACAATTACCAAGCTTTACCGTCTCACTCAACTGCGTCGTCACAGCAACACATACCTCTCGCTCACACCACACAAGCAATTTGAAGCAAAGTTTACTAAGTTTCATGACGTCCTATTTCGATGTTTCATGATATTTGTTATAATGGTGTAAAAAGTATTTACGTGTGAACAATGATGCATCAATACACTTGCGTAATATGTACGGAAAACTCATGACGTTTTGTCTTTACGCCAACAGGTGTATGAGCAAGCTGCTCCGATGACAACCGCTGTTATGGAGGATACGGAGAAGTGTCTGGATTCGATGAAGCCTACAGTTTGTTCAGCAGAGGTGAGTTACACAGACATAGTAACTTTTGTTTAAAGCAGTAACATGTATGATGTAGTTTAAACTGACCCTTACTAGGTTGGTCGTTGTTTTAAGCCTTTGTCCCTTGTTGCAGAATGGCAGGCCTTAATATCTGTGATAAAAGTTCTAGTCCATATTGATAGCTTGATTCAGCAACTATTGAGGATTGGTCTCTACCCTTGCTGTTGTGTTTGTGACAAAAGTATATCGGTCGTCCAGTTCCTAATCTCCACGAATTTCGAATTTAATGTGTGTGATGTATTCCCCAAATCTACATACAGCAATAAATGGATCCTGAGAGATATCATTACGACCTATAGCTCAATGTCTGCAAATTTCATTTGGTTGTGTAGCTTGTGAAGTGGATTACCTAAAGCAATCACTGCGGTGGCATTTGACTGTCTAAGGTCACAGGTCACCTCCATCATCTCTGTTAATATTTGTTAATATGAAAGAATGCTGTGTCGTTCCGAGGTTCAGAGTCCACTTAACTTACATGTGGCCCTGTATCTTGCTGTTTGTAAGTAAATGCAAAATTTGGAGGAAGGCACTCGCATAGCATCTCCAGCAGGATGGTGCTTAGTGAAGCTTAACTGTGTTCAAGTTAAACTTTTTATTGATGATAGTTTTACCTTTAAATCTCCTCCATTGTAAATGACTGCCGAAGAGAGTAAAGGATATCAACGCAGTCTCCAAAGTCATCTTTCTAGAGATTTGTTAATTACAGTTGGAAATACTATTTTGTCAACGGTTCCACTTACAAGATATTGTCCGCGTTCTTGTGCCAAAAGATTTTAACGTTGCGCCGTACGTCACTGGTGAATTTGTCTCAATCAGGGGATTACAGCATTCTAATCAAATGATTCTCTTCTCTTATTACACTATTTTCTTAGGCACGTAATCGTAGGCAGATTTGTGCTTTTCCAGTAATCCGTAAATGAAGAACTTCATTTCACTAACGTCGTTGAAACACTGTAGTTCCACTACAGAGATTAATGATCTAACTTATCAATATCTTATTTCGATTGAAGTGGAGAACTAGATGCCGCCTTTTATTTATGAAATATCCAGGTGCACTGCTATGTAAGTTGTTTGTGTTTTATTTTATTCACAATGAGCCCATTTCGGCGACTTGCCATCGTCAGGTGCTCTGTAAATACATGGATAAGTGATGGTCTTATTATAATGGTTTTGTAACTATGAACTGAGAATTTATAATATATTCTTAGGTGTTTTACCTTACATGTGTCATCGTTGCTGTCATGTCCTGTCTGTTTTGTAATTATTGATTCTTCCAGGTGTAGAGTGGACATATAAATCAGATGTTACTACGTTACGTATTTTGTTTTCTTCATTTTCGTTGTGTGTGTGCTTAATGTAACCACGACCTATCTAGGAAACATCTCGAACAAAATTAACAAATTATTCAACAAAACCGACATCACATTTGCATTTCAAAACACACACAACCTCAAACATAAAATCCACAACGGCAGATCAAAAATTCCCATACACAACAATCCTGCCGTTTACAAAATTTCGTGTAACACATGCCAAAAATTCTACATAGGGCAAACTGGTAGAAACTTCAAAATTAGATATAAAGAGCACACCAGAGAAAGTGAAAACAACCCATCTACATTTTTTCAACATTTACAAGCTGAGAAACACTATGTAAAACCCATAAACGAAGCACTTGAAATCCTACATATCACGCAAAAGGGAACACTGTTGAACATCCTGGAGGAAATAGAGATATATTCACATGCATACAGCAACCCAACAAATTCACTGAACGAACAAACCGACCTAAAACACAAAAATTATATAGAAAACTTTATTCACATTATAAATCGGGAAAACGAGTAAATTTAATATCAGCGACTCTAAACAACACAAATCCATAGCAACAGCGATAACATGAGTAGTGCAAAACAGAGACAGAACACCAACATAAATCATAGATGACAATTATTACGAAAAATTAAAAACGTAAAATAAAACTAAAACTAACTTTAGGCAAAAACGTAATCAGAAACAAACCTACATGAAAAGTAGTTATAATAAACAACTGACTTTCATACATCCTTTGTTTATAGTGCTAACTATGTAAACATATGACATCGCTGACCCACTGTCATCTAATCTGATTTATATGTCCACTCTACACCTGGAAGAATCAATAATTACAAAACAGACAGGACATGACAGCAACGATGTCACATGTAAGGTAAAACACCTAAGAATATATTATAAATTCTCAGTTCATAGTTACAAAACCATTATAATAAGACCATCACTTATCCATGTATTTACAGAGCACCTGACGATGGCAAGTCACCGAAATGGGCTCATTGTGAATAAAATAAAACACAAACAACTTACATAGCAGTGCACCTGGATATTTCATAAATAATTATGTCATTAAAAGACATATTTCGCGCTGCGGGCCCCAAAGAACAGAAGTTAGATGCCGCCTTGTTTACCAGTCACAGGTAGACAGCGCAGTGTCAGTAAATCTCAATAACTGTAGAACTGTCGTAGGGCACTTTGGCCAAGACACTTCCCTCACTTCCGTTTGCTCATTTGTTGCTACAGTAGATACTTCGCTACTGAGACGAATTAATATTTAGTTTTATTTCTATGGGAAAGTGATGCGAAAGATTCAGTAGTCCGACGCTGTGTCCTGCTGCGAAAAAACGAAAAGCGACAAGGGCCCATTGTTAAATCGGCTGCTGACGTACTCCTATGTACTGTACCATACTGCAGGAAAAATGGGTGGTAAGCCTAAACAATGGCCTACTCGGGCGTTCATCAGTTTTTTTTTTTTGCATTCCAGCAATTATCAAAGATTTACATTTCCTCATGATATGTGGCGCTGGCTGCATTCACCACATTTGATGAAATGGATTGACAGTTTCTTAACGAGGTCACATCGTCATAGCCTTTAAATTGAACATGAGGTGTTTTGTGTAGCAGAACCTTGCGTAACTTCAAGCTACCGCCATTAACTTAGGCTACACCTTCAGAACTACAGGATTAGTTGGGTTTCAGTAGTTTTAAATTCTAGGGGACTGATGACCACACAAGCCAAGTCCCATAGTGCACAGAGCCATTTGAACCATTTTGCAGAACTACAGCACAAAACGCTATGGTGCCTCTATTTGGGGAGGCCAAATTTCATTTTTCATTGAAGTATAAATCACATTTCTCTTTCAGCTTCTTGGTAACAGCTTCTTTTATACGACTTTCTCTACTGGAGGTCATAGACCTAACGTACCACTGAAGCATAAGAAGCCCATAATTTGTTGCTAGTGTTCTTCAAGTGTGTATTTAACCACCATCGCTTTCACATCACTACTGTTCGTCACGTATTCGAGGACACGCTTAAATAGAGAAAAGCAATTTCCGAGATTGGTGTTTTGGAATGAATTCCCGTCGAGGCACTGTTTAACATCTGACATAATGCCTCATGATACGAATAAAGCTTCCAAAATAGACTCGTTAGTCGGAACTGTCTCGGAGACAAATTTGTGATGATGATGAACTATTCTGTACAAAGCATGTGTTATTTATCGCAGTCACCACACTTTCCTACTGATTAGCTTCATCAATTATATCTATTCCTGGCAGATGGCAGCACCAGACGCTGCGCCATCGCTGAACGTGGACCCTGATGCTGCGAACATCGCTGCCGCCCCCACCTGTGCTCCACCGCCGCTGCACTTGGGGAACGGGCTGATCGCTGTTACAGGCCCGCCCAGGAAACCGGCATTCACAAGATTCTCATAAAATCAATCCTTGTTGATGTTAAAAAAGTTTAAAAGTTTGTTATTGTTTCCGTTCTGTTCACGTTCTGTTTGTTTATTTGTTAAAATGTTCTCGTTCATGTTGTGTTTATTTTCAAGTTTAAAACGTTCAATTAAAAGTTGAATTAATTAAATAATTTTTTCACTTTTCTGTCTTACTGTTAGACGGCTATTGTGTCCCAAAGGTAGAGATGGCATCGGTGGACGAGCGGTTCTAGGCGCATCAGTCAGGAACCGCGCGACCGCTACGGTTGGAGGTTCGAATCCTGTCTCAGGGAAGGGCGTGTGTGATGTCCTCAGGTTGGTTAGGTTTAAGTAGTTCTAAGTTCTAAGGGTCTGATGAACGCAGATGTTAAGTCCCATAGTGCTCAGAGCCATTTGAACCCAAATATAGAACTATATCAGAACTATATTAACTGACAGATTCGTGTTAAGTCAACTTTTCTACCTCCCCCCTTTCTACTTTGCAATAATGCTGGAGCTGATGTTGCCGAATGGTTGCCTGAACCGAAAAGCTGTGATGGTTATACGCAAGTTCAAAGGACAGTATATCATTTAATATTTTGCAAAGGGCGTTGAAGAGTATTACTTACTTTAATACTCAATCGTGTGCCACAGATACCGGTGACGTATTATAAGGGCTGTTCGTTTTTTAAGATCTGACCCTACGCGAAATGGAAACCACAATGAAAATAAAATTTGGTTTATTTGCAAAAGTTAGCTATAGCTTCCCGCTAATTCTCTGTCTAGTCGCGTCGGTTTGTTGAGGGCCTTTAATTCATTTTAGATGTGCCCTACTATGGAAAACACTAAAAGGACATGCCATGAAATTTCTGGAAGAATTAGAAATATATACTCATAGGTAAATCATCCAAACGATAATTTCACTGAACAATTCGATCGTAAACATAAACACGATCCAGAAAGTTTTAACGACATTTTGAAAATCGATAACGGATAAAAACACACATTCATCGAAAAGAAAAGATAACCATAGACACATACCATACCAAAATTATGACATCAGTGAAGCGTAACTAACGTTACCGACTAGCGAAGATTACACAACAAACAAAGCATCAACGAGCATAAACTCTAAGTCTACCTGTCTATAGTATTTCACGAGAAAGTTCTACAATAAATGGATTTTAAACTACTAACAGTCTAGCATTAAAGAGACAGTCGACAGTTCACTCACTGATTCTATAAGGGCGTCTATTCCAACTAGACATATTCCAGGGTTGGAACTTTAATAGTTGCAACGATGTATTTACAGCTCGTAGATAATAGGTACTTCTTTCAAAATTTTACTCACCTCCAAAGCAGCTACCAGCATTGTGTATAACCTGTTGTCTGCGATGGGGAAGTCGTAGGGTACTCTTAGCGGTGCCAGTTGTGTTGACAGTTCGAGCGGCGCGGTCAATTGCCCGACTAATTTGTAGCAGTTCTGAAGTGAATGCCGTGAAGCGTTTTCTTCCATTTAGAAACCCAATTGAATTCACGAGGTCTGAAGTCAGGGGAGTGCAGTAGGGGGTATCGCACTTAGCAGTCCCATCAGTCAAACAAATCAGTAACAGCTTACACTGTACATGCTTGAGTATTTCCCTGCAAAATGACGTTCAGATCCTACAGAAAGTGTCATCACTTTTGTCTCTAAGCTGGTCGTAAGTTGTGTTCCAAAAATTGGAAAGAAATATATATATATATTATTTTAATTTTTATTGAATTGAATTGAGATATATGGAAATTTCTTAAAAGATCAGTGAATAAACCATGATAAGGTCGCATCGGACTTATAGTTTGAGAATTTTGTCGCTGTAAGGAGGTTCGTGGTCCACGTTATTTCTGAGCTAAAATGAGTTAAATACTGAAAATACAGTTTACATATAATGTTGAAATTTTACGATCATGGATTAAAGAAATAATGAAATCACGATTAATCACAAGTATAATTACCGAAGTGTACTATGCTACTTACATTGGGAATACAATATTAATCACTACCGATATGTTGATTATCCGCACGTCGGTAACTCGTCCTTGCGCTGTGGAAATTTCCTTACATAATTACTAGTATGCGCGAGTATGAGCCCTGCAGTACGCAGTGACTCTTTATGAAATTAAAAGAGTATAGATTAAAGCGGCCAGGCTAACGCGAGAATCTCTCCATCGACTCCATTCCAGAACAGATAACAGAAGAAGTAATTAACAAAAGACTGGAAAAAGACTAGACATCCGTTCTGTGTCTCACCAGCGATCACTTGCAACCGCACACAAGATTACTTGCACTGGCTTTCATGCTTTATTAAACAGTGTTCTCTAATTTAAAAAAAACAGATTTACATGCTATGGCTAAAAATGTGTCTTTAAACCGCCCCCTAAGTGTCGAGGCAAAAAATCACATCTTAAGACAAGCAACTTTCCCAAGTGGGATGGAAAACGCAAAAAAAAATATTAAATACTCATACAATTCCTTAAACATAACAACGTATACAGATACATTATGATTGCAATTATTTACAGTTCGACAAATCAAGTTCTTAGCCGGTCTTTAAGTTGCCGGATTATGTCCCTTTGTTGACCATAGTGTATTATTGTAGTTCGCGCGCGCGCCGCGATCGTTGCTAGATACTCCGTCTCGCATAGTTGCCTGTTTCAGTCTCTGTTGCCGCGCGTATATTCTCGGATGTATGTCGTCGTGATAACTTTCATATGACTGCATACCAAAGTTCCTTGCAGGTAAGTACTTCATCACTACGAAAGGAAAATATTTTCCATTGGTTTTCAATGTTCATTGTACTGGTACAGTTTATAATTTATTCATTCCTTGCATCCGTTAGGTTCTCGTGCCGTCAATTGACGTTACCGTCAAAGTCCATTTGTCGGTGTTATTGCAGATGTGATACAGGTTTATATTGTCCATTAAAGTTCATTACAGTGCACCTTTCCCTCGCTTTTAATGAAGGAAATGGTTCATTTTTGTTGTTTGATTGACTATGTTGTCGTTGTTCACATATCCGGTCGTACGTTAGAATTGAAGTACGTAACTTCAGGTGTGTCACAAGTGTTTAGTTCCGGAGAAGGCACGGAAATCACTTCCGACGTCACAGTTTACTGACTTGGTTATCCAGTGTTCCAGGGTTAGTGTTCGTCATACGTTGAATTATTAGCATTTTGAATTGTTTCATAAGTTGCTCCTCCGGTCGCTTGCATGGCATTACATATTTAGTTTCTCATGTTGTTAGTGAGTGCGGGCGCACTCCGACGATAACTGTTCGCGACAGTTTGCGCTCGTCATCAAACATAATTGGCATAATGTCTTTGTTCAGAGTCGTTTGGACTGCAAATTTCACCGTATCACGTCGTTGGCATTCTTCGCGTTCACTCACAAAACCTAACAACGCACTTGTTCATGCATGGGAATAACTTCACGTGTAAACACACTGAACACATTGTGTTGCCAAAGTTTCAAGTTGTGGACAAATATATATTCTGGTCCTTTTCTACACTCTTGTCCTTATTTACAGGTATTGATCAATACATTGACATGGAAATAAAATTAAGAATGCAATTACAAATATATTTCTCACTCATTCATGTGAGGGTTTCATGTTACGCATGTGCAATATTATTCACATTTCTCCTTCTGTAGTGATCTAGTTTTCACAACTAAATACCATACTGAAATAAGTATACTTTGCCAACAAGGTATGGAAAGAATTGTTTGCAAACTTAAGTTCAACAAATATATTCAAGTTTAAGTTCACCTGAAATTAGAGAATATAAGACAAAATACATCATAACTAGAGCACTGGACCCTGAGGTGCTTATTAAACACAAATGTTACCGCGTAACGAAAAGGTAAGTTATTCAGTAAATCGTAAACTAAGGTAACCAAGCAATTAATTGGCCACTGTGTCTGCGGCACTCAGTGTCGTGTGTTTTTGTCTCAAATCGCTGTGCTCAAGAATTTCTATTTGTTCCTAAGCCGTGCGTGTGAATTGGTGTCACAATCTATATCTCGTACAGCAAACTTCTTTAATAGATGCTTGCACAATCATATAAACATAATAACAAATAATATAACTTACCTTTTATTTTAATGACTATAATATTCAGCATCAGCGTTCTGCAATCATGCCTTCTTTCTTCAGTCAGGTACATAATTATTACTTAGTTAATATTACTATCCTCTGCTGTCACTATCCAGTGCATTCCCTTAAAACTACTGTTTACATGTAGTCGTTCTGTGTTGTACTTTTTAATGTGTTTATGCGGATACAATCCTATAATCTTGTCATTTCACCTATTCTTTAGTAAGTACGCTCCTGGATGCGGTATCCCGTGGATTATGTATGGACCGTCGTAGACAATTCTCCACTTAGCATTCCTATGCATCAGAGCTGAGGATTTCTGGCGAGTACGCAAAACTACAAGTTCACCTTGCTTGTAGTTTAGTCTTTTCTTAGTTTGTTTACTGTGGTGTACTTTTCTTATCTTACTTTCCCTATCCAATGTAATGTAGACTTCTCTTAGCTTGTCTCCTAGTGGGATTTCTTCATGTTTCAACTTCGGTATCGGATTACTGCATTCCTTTCTTTCTGATATGTTAAACACGATTTCCATAGGTGTTTAGGTAATGTCATATATGTTTAGGTTATTGGGCACCTCCTCAAATAGGCTCAATAGGCCTACACATTTGGTTTCCTTATTTGGTATGTAAGTCCTGATAAACCGATTGAGTTCCCTAAATACTCTTTCTGTGGCGTTACTTTGTGGCACAAATTTACTAATGAATAGGGGTTGTATGTTGTTGTCGGATAAAAATTTCCTCCAACGAAATCCTGTATAGTATGTGGCATTGTCTGGTAAGATTTTAACAGGTTTTCCTTCATGTGATATGTAATCGTTCTTAAATCTCTTGACAATGTCATTTACTATTGCATTTCTTGAAGCCCCAGACAATGGCTAATGTTTCTAGTTCTGTAGTTGTGTAAGGTCTTTCACATTCAGTCAAAGTTCTGCTAGCAAATCCTATAATTCTAATTTCATACTTACCATCTCTATTTACAACTTGGAAAAGACATGCTCCTAAACCATAGTTGGAATCATCACAAGCTAAACAGAATTCTGAGCTAAAATCTGGGTGGCATAATATGTCTGCATTCATTAGTGCATGTTTAATTTTCTCAAAGCCTTCCTGACACTCCTTACTCCAATGCCAAGTGTGGTTTCTCTTAAGTAGTTTCAGAAAATGTGGGTTGTTTAGAAGTGGGTGAGGTCAAAATTCTCTAAAAAACCGGGAAAAACCCAATTAGTGACCTTAGTTGTTTATTTGTTCTGGGTTCTGGGAGATTCTTCAGTGCATCTAACTTCATGGGATCTGGCCTTATGCCTTGTCCAATTATTATATGCCCTAGAAATTTTGTTTGTTCACAAGCAATCTTAGACTTAAGTAGATTCTCTGTAACACCACATTTAGAAAATCTGTTTAATAGCTTGTTAAGAATGTATAAATGTTCTTCCCATGTGCGGGTGGATGTCAAAAAACCATCCATGTAGTGTGCAACAGAATGCTTTAAGTCGTCATTCAGTACCGTCTCTAAGGCTGAGATGAAAGCACCATAGCTCATACTCAAGCAAAACAGCAGTACACAAAATTAGTAACTCTTACATTAAACGAAAAAGCTGTGTATTTTCTACACTGAGGTTCCGGTCTTGTTTGCCTGAAGGAATTGACCAAATCTAAGGAACTAAAATATTTAGCATTTAGAAATTTCTGCAGTTGCTCTTCATGGTCCTCAGGCTTAGTTCTAACAGGTAGTATAATCTGGTTTATTGCCCTAGCATCTAACACAGGTCTGATGCTTCCATTAGCTTTCCTTACACCTAATAGTGGGCTGTAATATGAAGATGTGCTGGCCTCAATAATATTCCAATCCAGCATCTGTTTTAACTCTTTGCAAACTGCTGCTTTCTGTGATTGTGGTACACTATATGATTTGTGGTAGAATACTGTATGAGGCTTCACTTCAATGTTATAAGAATATTTGTTAATTACACCTGGTCTATTTGAGAAAACACCGGCATTTCTATGCAATAGTTCTGCTAGTTCACTTCATTCATCCTCAGATAAGGCCGATTATTGCTGTACCCTACTCTGTATAGTTGCATCTGTCTCAAACATGTCTTGCTGAGGTACTGGTGTGAAGATCTCTGTATCATCACGTTCATGTATTGTCTGTAACTTGTATCCTGGACAATGTTTATCATGGGTTACTTCTCTAGTTTCTAAGTGCATGGTGTACTGATTGCCAAAATCCTTATAACTACATGTTTGTGTATAAATGTGAATTATAGCGTGCTTTTCACACAAAAAATACAATCCCAGTGTGGCCTCACATATTAAATTAGGTAAACTAGGAATGCCCAGTTCATTGATCCATTCTCTACTTGAACTGGTATATAAACTTGCTTCTTAATACTAATAGGCTTGTTACCTACAGCAGTCAGTATGTTGCATCCATGCACTGGAAACACATCCACTTGTCCATGTTCTTGCATTAAATTGTTAAAATTCTCAGAGAATATGCTTACAGCTGGGTAGCATTTAATTATCTTAAATATGTTTACTGATACTTACAAAATCTATCTCCACAGCCACATGTCACCTAATAGCGTTTGTAACATGTAGAAGATACCTGATGACTATAGGAGCTAAGGGAGGCTGCTCCATCTAGGTACCACCATTACATAAAGGGCAATGCAGCACATCAGCTGGATGGTGTACCATAGCAGTGCACCTGGATGCAATACTTAGGATAGTGCAAGACGTTAGAAGGGTCGTATGTATAATACTGTATCCAAATGTGGTAACAGTATTATGTGGTGTAGGCTAGGGCAGCTCCAGTGAGGGGCTCACTGACATCTTGTACGGTTCTAGATCGTACCTTTCATTTGTTACACACTTCTTGGATCTTAAGAGTATATAATAAGCTTGACAGCTACAGTTGATCAGTATGCTGTATTATTAACATTCAAGAAAATAAAAGTGGGTGTCATCGATGTTAAGTGGTAATGAAGCTAGAATTTGTAAGAACCATTAAGCATAGAGCTGTGTGTGAGATACATAAGGTAGAAACACTGCCTATGATGTTCTAAATACCGTTGTCTCACACTCCATCTTCACAATAATCGAATTGTTTTATTGTGTACATAGGGTGGCTTGACAGCCAGCATTGTACTGATGAAAGTTTTCTTTTCTGAGTAGACATTTGAAAGAAGATGATAAATTCTTCGTAAACTCTCTGTATACATGCTAGCTCGGTGGGGAAATCAGAATCACGCTAGGATGCTAAAGAACCGAACCACATCTCATAAGTTGACAGATAAGGGCACAAATAATTATGTACAATAAACTTTACCAATCGTTGCATATACATTTATGTAGAGGACATAGTAAGAAACAGATACGAGTGGGAAATGTAAGATATCTGTATTTTCTGTAAGAAGGAATGGAAAATGGTCACACAATAGTGAACTTGCACGAAAACTACTTATGCGAAGGTGTTTACTATATTACCGCATATGAAACAGTCTGTATAAATCTATTCCTATTTGGATCTGATTAAGAAAGGTATGGCTATATTATATCAACATGGGATGGTTTGGACATCGTGCATCTTGTTTTTCCACAAGCCACAAGTAAAAAACATTATAAATTGATACTGTTTTAACAGATACTGTTATTCCACAGGTATGTGTCAATGAGACTTCATCTGCTTAATATTAGAAAAAAATTACTTCTTTATTAGCAGTTAATGTGGAAAACTGGAATTGGGAAACATTGAGGTGGGAAAACCACATCTGTGTTATTTTTTGAAAACAGATTCCCCAATGGCAATCTATAAAATGCTATTCAGGAAAGAGGAGGGCACTTTCAATGTGCAAGGAAGACTCACAAATGACTTTACACAGAGTATGTGGATAAAGTCCTAACAAATACAGGGAATAAGAGTATCTCTATTAGTGTAAATGCTAATAGAGTGTAATCACGTATATGTGTACTTACCGAAAATAGTGGATTCAAGAGCGATTACTACATAAGAAGATATACATCATAATATATGCAGTCATTTCATTAGATTTGTTACATCTTCTGTGCGTACAACAGTAAAACGTGGTAATACTGTGACATAATATAGCACTACACACTAGCTCACATTCCGCTGTGTATGTGAGTTGCATGGAAATTAAGTAGGGGTTTCCGATATTCTGCATAGTTAACATTCCACTAGAAACACACACTCACAAGTCCAATGCTAGAGTTAGGTAAATGCTGCATAACAATATAGGCCCAAAGGATGTAGCCGTCATTTTGTTGAAGTGATATCCTACACATCAATATACTATATCAAGACGTATAATACCTACATAGGTCAACTCTTAATACGATAGCTATGATTAGATCACGATCTTATCACCTCCTTTCAAAAAACAAGCCAACAATAACGAATAACGATTATAGTGCCAAAATTATTTTACAACTGTGTGTCCAAATAACACCACTAGTGTGTGTGGACAGTCTTCTCCAGCGTTAAAGAAACTATTTTGTTCCTTGCAGAGTACTATTGTTAGGAAATTGGGGCCTATAATACAATGCTCAGTATAATCGGTTAAAATGGGTTTTGCTACTTTGGAATAGCCCCCTAGAGATGAATTTTACACTACTGTAACCCAGTTATGACTTGAGACTGTTGCAGGTGTATAGAGTGAAAAAATATGTAATTCCATTAGCTCACCGCGCAGAGTGGCCGCGCCGTTCACAGACTGCGCGGCCCCTCCCGCCGGAGGTTCGAGTCCTCCCTCGGGCACAGGTGTGTGTGTTCTTCTTAGCATAAGTTAATTTAAGTTAGTTTAAGTAGTGTGTGAGTGTAGGGATCGATGACCTCCGCAGTTTCGGTCCTTAGGAATTCACACATTTTTGAACATTTGAACTCCACATCAGAACAATTACATAATTATTTGGCAACAACAATAAATGCTTTAAAGTTGCCACTTTAGCATTATTACACCGACTTAGAGACAACCTTAGATAAAGAGCTATACAGAGGATGTAATGTCATTTGATGTAAAAACTGTGTGGAACTTTGAAGTAAATGTGCGATAATGATGGAAATGACAGAACACACGTGTATTTTAACATAGAAAGGATGAATCATTTGAAATTAAACATCAAGTTATATATCTCATGAGTTGAATACACGGTGGAACTACATGCTATGACGTAACAGAACGCAGCAGTATGAGACGAAGGTAACACTATGTATCTGTACTTTAATCTTTAAGTACAAGTTTTTCTACATTTCACCAGTGACTGTCCCACACACACACACACACACACACACACACATTGAGAGAGAGAGAGAGAGAGAGTGAGTAGAATATAACCAAAAGAAAATCTTAACTGGTAGCAGAAACATATTCATCACTTCATCATTATTATCTGACTTTGTTACTGATTGTCATCCTGTTGAACTCGCTACCCCTACTTGTACATCAGCTATCCATACACGAGCCAGTGGATTATTGAAATGCACAATTTTCTTGCGGATCACAGTCATCAAAAATGTTTCAAACTGATTTGTGATTTGTAGTGAATATCACTTTAATATGTAACGATGCAATACAGCTGTCAGGCTACTGACAAAAAGCACTTAAACACTGCTGGCATACATAATTACGTCTATAAATACAGTACTGAATGATAACATTCTTGGAAACAAGTCACTGGAAACTGTAATCACTTCAAACTCTACCAGTTTAAAGGAAGAATGTTGTCTGAAACGTAAATCAACAATTATAAAACCTAGACAGAAGAAGTTTGTATTATAACAATTTTTTGAAAAAATGTAGTCATTACCACACTTACATCCTATGGAATTTGTTTTAGAGCTGCAATTCCTCGTAAATAATAGAGTGAAAATGGCTCACTTCTTGTAAGTAAGAGGAATTCTATAATACCCTTAAAAGATGTGTTACATAATTCACAGTATATATGTGTGACTGAGAACTTCACAAAGCACAATTTGTGTGATGTAGGCACTGTATTAGTCAGTCAGTGTTCGCTGTATGAGATCACAGTAATCAAAACTTTGTAAACAGTTTGCGCCTTTTGCTGTACACATTGCCTTACTGTGCAAGAATGCAATATATCTATCTAACTATTACATAAGAGTCATTTTAACATATGTACTCCTAACTTCACTGCCAAATAGGTATTTTCGGAAGGATGGTAACACTATGTGTACAAGTCTCCTGCAGGCTGCATATCATGTTACACAAGTGTTATCACAGATCTCTGATAGTGAGCGAAGAAGTTTCGATTTTGTATCAAAATAAAAGTTTCCTGTATTTTTCAGGTCCTTGAAAAACAGTCATAATGAGCCTATGTTCTTAAATTACTACACTGGTACAAATAGATTCATAGGAAGATACTGATTTACACAAATAAGTCACTGAATGGGAAATACAATACATTTCAGAAAGTAAAGGCAAAGCAATCTTTGCTCTTATAAAATAGGAAACAGTGATAAAGGAAGGTATAGTAAAATGTTGATGAGAATGGTGGAGAATGTAATAATTGAGCCACACCACACAGCAAGCTATGTGAGTGAGCAGTTTTCAAATAGGACAGAGAAGCTACAACAAAAACTGTCAAAAACAGATATAATATTTGTAAATAATTTGACCCTACGTACAACAATGTTACTACCAAACACAAAGTATGAAGCCAGTAAAGCAGCACAAAAACTAAAAATTTCTAAGTTTTTTAGGCTGTGGGTACTCAAACAATGCAGAGAGAGGATAGAAGCTGTGTAAACAAACACAGTAAATGGGTATTTTGTATTGGGATAATTTTCAGAGTATTTAAAACTGTCAAGGGTTCTACCTTGGGTAAAGGAAGGTAATGAAGAAGATTTGGAAAAAATTGATCTTTTCACTGCTCTCACCATTCTCAAAAATAATAGGATCAAATATGAAAGAAATATTAATAAATTAACTGAATAAAAACTGACTGATAGGTAAATCACAGTTTATTTTATACAGTGTTAGAAGTACAGAATCATGTAATGTAGAATTCATAAATGTGGTACTTCATTCTATTGAGAAAGTTGACTATGGCACAAGCATGATTTTAGACCTTGCGAAGACTTTTAATACTCTTGAGCATAAGATTTTTCTAAAGATGCTAGATGAATTATGTATAAGTGGAATAGGAAATAAATAGTTCCCCTCATATCTGGAAAATAGTTTACAAAGAGCAGAGATGACACATACAACACACAAGTATACCCTTTTAGTAAATCAGTTTTTTGAACCAAATTAAGTTAATTTGCAAGGTGAAGTTAAGCATATTAGGAGCAATTCTAGGTATGATTATTGAGTCTCATTTGAAATGCACATAATTTGAACACGATTTTCCAACTACAGAAAAGGGCCCTAAAACTAGTAGCCCAGTCACTGTAAAGATCAGTTCAAAACACTGGCGATTATAGCTTTTGTGTGTTAGTGTGTTTACTAATTATTTGCAGATATCAAAAGTAACATTGAAAATTATTGCACAAACAGCTCTTTCCATGACTGTGGAACAAGACATAGAGTCAACTTACATTTACCAAGAACAAATAAACATAAAAATTACAACCACATTTTC
The DNA here is from genome assembly GCF_023897955.1 of Schistocerca gregaria. Taxonomy (NCBI): domain Eukaryota; kingdom Metazoa; phylum Arthropoda; class Insecta; order Orthoptera; family Acrididae; genus Schistocerca; species Schistocerca gregaria. The sequence goes on from NC_064925.1 coordinate 110,637,855, forward strand.
TGGTTTCTCTGAGACCTACACAGTCTGTGATACCAACACCTTATCTTCCTCCTGAGCTCATCATCTCACTCAATATGGATACATGCTGACTCCAGTTTGCAGGTTAACAAATGAGAAATACTCCCAGAGCTACACAATGTACAATAATAACCCCTTATTTTCCTCCTTAGCTCAACATCTCACTCGACATAGAGAGATGATGACTTGATTTTGCAGGATCAGCTAATGTTGTCTGATGTGTTATGACAAGTATTGTAGTGTATGATGTGTACAGTTTATGCAGTGACTGGGTGGTGAGAAATGAATGAACAATATATCATTAGCTATTCAAATCACTAAATAATTAAATTTTAAACAGTATTGCACACTACGGATAAAATGAATGAGGTAGCTCTGTTTTAAGAGTGTGACCTTTCACTTATGTGGGTGGGTGGGTGCTCCAGACTTCATCCAGTCATCCTGACAGGTTTTCCATGTTTTCCTAAAATTTCCTCATGCAAATGAAGTTCCAATTAAAAGGCCACAGCTGACTACTTGTCCCATCCTTGTCATACAAGATCTGTAAGTACATAAATGTCTGTAAATGTAATTTACTTTATTTTCATAGTTCTGTAATTGTAATCACAAACCATGTCTAGCATCCTTGTAAAAGAGGTCTATGGACGAACAAAAGTACCACCATGACCGCCACCACTCCTAGTACAGCTACTAATAATAATAATAATAATAATAATAATAATAATAATAATAACTGTTATCCAATAGATGCCTGGATAATCATAAAGTACTTTGAAATAACAATCTTGAGCTAGCTAAAGTGGGATGAATATGTATCACAGAATTTGGGGTAATGCATATCACTGGCTCAGATTCATTGGAAGAGTCTTAAAGGACCATAATACATCTACGAATAGAAACACATGTTCAATTCCCCTTTATTTTTGTAAAATGTTGCTGATCAGACATTAACCCTTAGCAGGTCATATCAAGAGGAAAGCCAGACAGAATCCAACAAAGAGCAATGTGCACATGATTGCTACATGTAACAGACATGCTAAACAAAGTGTGTTGAGAGATACGCCATGAGAGGCATCAGGCATGAGAGAGAGGTTTATTGTTGACAATGTGAGAGAGTTCAAGGTAATTTACCAGACTTAACAAACCACCCTTACATATCTCTCTCTCTCTCTCTCTCTCTCTCTCTCTCTCTCTCTCTCTCTCTCTTTATGTGTGTGTGTGTGGTGTGTGTGTGTGTGTGTGTGTGTGTGTGTGTGTGTGTGTGTGTGTGTGTGTGTGTGTTTGTTAGTGTGTATTTATTGCAGACTTCAGTCACATATCAGAAACACAAATATGTGCTCGTATCTGTAGCATTGTGGTTACTATACAGGAATGTCATATTCTGAAAGTTTCCTACCAAAATGTTCATGTGTGTGATACTATAAAGGAGAACCTGGCTAGGACTATATGCTAAGGTGATGGAATATTCATAATAATAGCTCATTTGCTGAAATATTGCAGACACCAAAGAAGATAGGTTTATAATTAGAGTACATGAAATGGAAGTCTGATGACTGCTGTCTGCATACAGTGATGGGGCAGTCCCTTAATGTGGTAGTGGGCATAGTGGCTGAAAGAGACGCTTACCTGTTACCAATATAGCATGGGACAACCTAGGATGGTGTTGTTGACCACACTATCAAGATCATCAAGAACTCTACCTCCATCTGACCGGAGTCTGCTGTTGCCAGCAAATGCTTTCACAGGCTTGTGGCAGCAAGAACATTGCCAGAAGCCTGACCTTGTCATAGACTGTTTGTTCACCATGTTGTGGCAAGTGGGTACCCTACAGTTACGGTGTTTGTTTATACAGATACATGTTTCATTATACGTTTTGGCGACTGTTAAACGAAAAGTCTGATATTTACTGTAATCAGTATGTCTATTTGTGTGAAATTCTGTTATAAGAATGAATCCAAGCAATTTTTGCTAGTAGCACAATTATTTTTTATGTGGCTATGTGTTTCTTATTGTTATGTTCCTGCTTCATCATTTACTATACTAAAAATTTATAACGCAGCACTATTTACTGTATATCTTGCATCTCATACTTCTTATCATTAGAACAATGTTGATGATGATGGTAACATGTTTTTTAACGTCTTCATGAACCATGGCTTGATTGTGGCAGACATTTTGTGCATAAATTGTACTGTTTAAGAGTGGACTATGCTGAGAAAACATTTAACGACCATGTTGGGTCATAAATTATAGTGAAAAGTATACGTGAGGTATCAATTCAATGATCTTAGTGGAAATAAGAATAGCTAATTTGATTCCTAATTTAAGTCTAAATATGGACTAACATCTATTGGAGTAACACATAGTGTCATAAGTTATATCATAAATGAACATTGAACAAAAGCTCATGTGGCCCACTGGGAGAGTAGTGAGCATGAGAGAGGGATGACAAATGACACTGAGTAATAGGTGTTGTTTATTTACGTGAGGTTCATAGTTAATTAGGCTGAAAGTGCTACTGGTCCACTACCGTTCATTACAATATCATGTTCTGCATCATATTTAAATAATAATGTACAGTGTCAGTTCAAACAGGAGTGACTCATTTTCAGTTATCTGTGTAGTTACTAGTTTATTTTGGTAATTTCTTGTGCATTGGAGTGATTACTAGACACAAACATGTATTTTAATAACAGTGTGGCGTAGAGTACTGCCATTATTATCGATCCTTGTATCGACCCTTGTATCATTCAGGCTTTTGTTTGTTTTGGTTAGAACAGCCCAGTCTCGGTTAGACCGTCAGTGAGAGAGCAACTTGACTTACTGCTGCTAATAAGGAGGGTATACTGTTCGTTAGCTACATATTTTTATGAGCTTCAAACAGGAGCGCCTTTAGTAAAGGATAGGAAATGTGACTGCTGTATACAGATGCGAGATGAATTGGCGACCCTTCGCTCACAGATCGAGGCTGCATTGGCTTCTGTCACACAGCTTAAGGCTGCAGCCAAGGGACATCATTGTGGGGGGGTCAGACGCGGGGATGCGAGTATGGACTCCGTACGCATACTTGGGGGTGTCATTAGGGTTGTGGAAATAGTGCTTCCGGATGCCATAAAGAGTACAGGGTGCAGCCAACTGCAGGTGCTGCCTGTTGTCGCTACCAATGACGTGTGTCGCTTTGGATCGGAGGAGATTCTCTCTGGTTTTGGGTGGCTAACAGAAATGGTAAAGACTGCCAGACTTGCTTGCAAGATCAAGGTGGAGCTCATCATCTGGAGCATCGTCGATAGAACCGACTGTGGCCCTTTGGTACAGAGCCGAGTGGAGGGTCTGAATCAGAGGCTCAGGCGGTTCTGTGACCCCGTAGGCTGCAGATTCCTTGACTTGTGCCATCGGGTAGTAGGTTTCTAGGTCTACTGAATAGGTCAGAAGTCCACTACACGCCGGCAGTGAGGACATAGATGGTGGGGGCTGTGTCGATGATGCTGGGTGGTTGTTTAGTTTAGAGCGTCTCAGGAAACCACAGAAAGGGCGACCATCTAAAAGGGAGCAGGTAAAACAAAGAAAGGTAGTTGTAGAAACGATCGGTATTGTAGTTGCAACTTGTCGTAGCTGTACTGGGAAAGAACCAGAGCTCCAATCCCTAATATAAAGCACTGAAGATCAAATAGTCATAGGTACGGAAAGCTGGTTAAAGACGGAAATAAGTACAGCCGAATTTTTTTCAAACGACCTGACAGTGTTCTGAAAGGTTGGATCTAACACAGTTGGTAGAGGAGTGTTTATTGCAGTCAGAAATAGTTCATCTTGTAGTAAAATTTATGTAGATAGTTCCTGCGAAACAGTATGATTAGATGTTATACTTGAAAATCGGTCACTTTTAATTGGATCGTTCTACCGACATTCTCGACTCGGAAGATAACAGTAGCTGAACAGTTCTAAGAAAATTTGAGTCTCACTTGAAGTAGGTATCCCAATTATACAATTATAGTCCCTGGTGACTTTAGTCTACCCTCGATGTGCTGGAAAAATTACACATTTAAAGCCAGTGGCAGGCATAAAACATCATCCGAAATTGTACTGAACGCTTTCTCAGAAAATTATGTTGAACAATTAGTACATATGTCCACTTAAAGCGTAAAAGTCGGCAACAAATAATCCAGGACAAATAGCATCATGATGGTTACAGGGATTAGCGACCACAACGCAGTTGCTGCTAGGCTGAATACCCTAACACCCTCGGCCATCAAAACGAAACGTTTAAGTGCATTTATTTAAGAAAGCTGATAAATATGCTCCTAACGCCTTTTTAAGAGACAGTCTTCACTCCTACACTTCTGATCATGTAAGAGTAGAGAAGATTGAAATGATTTCAATGAGATAGTATTGACAGCAATTGACAGATATATACCACACAAATTAATACGTGATGGTAATGATCCCCCATGGTACACAAAACGGGTCAGATCACCGTTGCAGAAGCAACGAAAAATGCATGCTAAATTGAAAAGAACTCAGAATCCTCAAAGTTTTGCGGAAGTTCGAAAGATAGAGCGTACTTCGTTGCGAGATGCTTATAGTAATTACCACAACAAACTCTATCTTATACTTTGGCAGAAAACCCAAAGAGATTCTGGTCATACATAAAGTACACCAGTGGCAAGACACAATCAATACCTTCTGTGCGCCATGAGAACGGTAAAGTCACTGATGACATTGCGAAAAAGCACAGTTATTAAACAGGTTTTTCCGAAAAACCTTCTGCAAAGAAGACGAAGTAAATATTCCAGAAATCCGAACAAGAACAACGGCCAAGATGGGAAACATAGAAGTAGTTGTCCCCACTGTAGCAAAACTGCTTAAATCAATTAATATAGGGAAGGCTTTTGGTGCAGGTTGTATACCAGTCAGGTTCCTCTCAGAGTATACTGATACAATAGATCCATATTTACCAATCATATACAACCACTTGCTCACAGAAAGGTTCGCACCGAGGGACTGAAACATTTCTCAAGTCACACCAATACCCAAAAAGGGAAATAGGAGTATTCCACTGAATTACAGGCCCATATTACTAACGTCAGCTTGCAGTACACTTTTGGAAGATCTACTGTGTTCGAATATTATTAATTACCTCGAAGAATACGATTGATTGCCATATGGCCAGCAAGGATTCATTAAATATCTTTTTTGTGAAATACAATTAGATCTTTATACTCATGAAGTAATGAGTGCTATCGACAGGGGATGTCAAATTGATTCCATATTTTTTGATTACCTGAAGGCTTTCAACAACGTTCCTCACAAGCGTCTTCTAACAAAACAGCGTGCGTATGGAATATCGCCTCAGTTGTGCGACTGGATTCGTGATTTCCTGTCAGAAAGATCACGATTAGAAAAATCTATATTAATCTATATTAACGACATAGGAGAAAATCTGAGTAGCCCTCTTAGATTTATTGCATATGATGCTGTTATTTACCGCCTTGTAAAGTCATTAGACGACCAAAAGAATTGAAAAATGGTTTACATTTAATATCTGTATAGTAGGAGAAGTGATGATTGATACTGAGTAGAAATAAGTGTGAAGTTATTCAAATGAGTAGTAAAATAAATCCGCTAAATTTCAATTACGCGATAAGTCAAACAAAACTGAAAGCTGTATGATCAACTTTATACTGAGGCATCACAATTACAAATGACCTAAACTGGAACGATCACATAGATAGTGTTGTGGGTATAGCAAACCAAAGACTACGACGCATTGGCATACCACTTAAAAGATGCAACAGGTCTACCAAAGAGACTGCCTGTACCACGCTCTTCCGCCCTATTCTGGAGTATTTCTGTGCTGTGTGAGATCCACATCAGCTGGGACAGACGGATGACATCGAAAAAGTTTCAAGAAGAGCAGCTCGTTTTGTACTATCGCGAAATAGGCGACATAGTGCCACAGACATGATACATGAATTGGAGTGACAATCGTAAAAACAAAGGCGTTTTTCGTTGCGATGGGATCTTCTCAGCAAATTACAGTCACCAGTTTTCTCCTCCAATTGCGAAAATATTCTGTTGGCACCCACCTACATAGGAAGAAATGATCATCACGATAAAATGAGAGAAATTAGGGCTCGCACAGAAAAATTTAGGTGCTAGTTTTTCCCGCGAGCCGGCCGATGTGGCCGAGCGGTTCTAGGCGCTACAGTCTGGAACCGCGCAACCCCTACGGTCGCAGGTTCGAATCCTGCCTCCCCTCGGGCACGGATGTGTTCGATGTCCTTAAGTTAGTTAGGTTTAAGTATTTCTGAGTTATAGGGGACTGATGACCTCAGATATTAAGTCCCTTAGTGCTCAGATCCATTTTAAACATTGTTGAATGTTCGAGAGTGGAACAGTAGAGAGAAAGCTTGAAGGTGGTTCATTGAACCCTCTGCCAGGCATTTTATTGTGAATAACAGATTAATCACATAGATGCAGATGTACACTGAAGAGTCAAAGAAACTGGTACGTCTGCCCAATATCGTGTAGGAGCCCCACGAGCATGCACAAGTGCCTCGACAAGACGTGGCATGGACGTTACTAATGTGTGAAATAGTGCTGGAGGAAACTGACGCCATGAACCCTGCAGGGCTGTCCGTAAGTCCGTAAGTGTACGAGATGGTTAAGATCTTTTCTGAACAGCACGTTGCAATACATCCCGGATATGCTGAATAATGTTCATGTCTGCAGAGTTTGGTGGCCAGCGGAAGTCACTCTGTGGCAATTCTGCAATCCTGAAGGTGTGTGGTATCGCATTGTCCTGATGGAACTGTCCAAGGCCGTCGGAATACACAGTGTACACGAATGGAGTTAGGTGATCAGACAGGATGCTTACGTATGCATCACCTGCCAGAGTCGTATCTGGACGTATCAGGGGTCCCATATTACTCCAACTGCACATGCCCCACACCTGTACAGAGCCTCCACCAGCTTCAACAGCCCCCTGATGACATGCAGGCTCCACAGATTCTAGAGGTTTTCTCTATATCCATACACATCCATCTGCTTGGTACAATTTGAAATGAGACTCAACTGACCAAGCAACATGTTTCCAGTCATCAAAAATCCAGTGTCATTGTTTATGGGCCCAGGTGAGGAGTAAGACTTTGGGTCATAACAGTCAGCAAGGGTGCATGAACGACCTTCGGCCTCGACAGCCTGTATCAATGACGATTCGTTGAATGGTTTGCATGCTGTCATTGTAGATGGAACAGCATCGAAATCACCAGTAATTTGTGGAAGGATTGGTCTTCAGCCACTGTTAGTCCTGTTCTTGCAATAACTTTTTCCGCTGCAGCCTACATTCTATTTTGTGTTGTGTGTTTGAACCTCTAGATTTTTACCTATTTTCGCTCAGGCCTCTCACCTGAACTACTTTACTTTCTCCGTATGTCCCTCTCTCCATAAGTCCCTCTCTCCCTCTCTCTCCCACTCAATCCTCAACCCCTCAACCCCTCTCCCCCTCTCCCCCCTCTCCCCCTCTCCCCCTTTCCCCCTTTCCCCCTCACCCCTTCTCCCCTCTCCCCTCTCCCCCTCCCCCTCCCCCTCTCCACCTCTCCCCATCTCCCCCTCTCTCCTCTCTGCCCCTTTCCCTCTCTCTCTCCCTCCCCCTCTCCCCCTATCTCTCCCTCCCCCTCTCCCCCTCTCACCCCTCTCCCCCTCTCCCTCCTCTCCACCTCTCCCACTATCCCCCCTCTCCCTCACTCCTCCCTCTCTCCCCTCTCCCCCACTCTCTCCTCTCCCACCTCTCACCCCTCTCCCCCTCTCCCCATCGCCCCCTCTCTACCCTCTGCACTCTCCTTACCTCTTCTTGGGCAAAGGGGAGAGTAACGGGGCCATTTGTGTAGATCTTATCCATTTGTTTTGATAAGTCTGTGTGATGTTTCCCGTGATTCGCCTTTTCTTCATCATAGAGAAGCATATTCAGCAGATACTCTGCTGAGCATGTTTAGCCTGGTGTAGCTATAGTAAGCACAGAACTGCGACAGAAAAGGCGGTATAATTAGTGATTGAAGGTGCCTTGCGGAGAAACCTCAACATAAGGCTGTACAACACTACCTTACAGAGGAAAGGAACAATAACAATTGACATTCAACGAGCACATAAGACTTAAAACAGAAAAAGCGAGAAGACTAATGCACAAACGCGCCACATCAAACTCAACTCATTATGGACTACCATTGCAGACACTTCAGAAGTATCATAAAGCCCTCTTTGAATCTTTAATACGTTTTGCAGCAAGTACCTATGCATATCGACTGTCAGTCACGACCAAAAAAGCAATAGTGAGCCGTGGACAAAGACGTGTATTGCTCAGGGTGTCAGGTGCATTTGGCACCTCGTCCATGGAGGTCGTATGATTTTTCTTGCAAATACCCCGTTGACATAACCATTAGACACAGAGAAGCAGCATACTGGATCAGAAAATGTAGGCAGGATGATGTACATAACAGAAGAGCATATTAGAGGTAAGCGCCAATTAAGTCATTGGAAGGTTGAGACATGGAAAAAAGAATGTGAAACATTTGAAAAGCGCCGTCGGGTTTTCTCCATCTTCCCAAACATCCAGGAACGGTTGAGGCTCAAACACCATGACCCAAGTCACGGTTTGATGATGGGTCATGACCAGTTTTACCTTACACATCTGCACCGCTTTGGCCTTAGCGAAAGTGATTTCTGTAAATGTGGGCAACACGGGTCCAACAAACACATAACACTAAAATTTCGCTCACTCACATTCCAATCTAAGAAATATGGCAAGCTATAAGGGCCTTAGGAAACTGGAGTTTACTTAAGGGCATCACTTATGAAATACAAAGAGTGCTACCCATGACTTAAAAGCACCAACGACCATATGCAGGATCGCAACCCGATACAAACCCTTCACCACATGATGCATGGGACAACAGAGACTGAAACACTGATGTGGAAACACATACACGTAGACACAGATGATGGTGTGAGCACTGAGGTACTACCAGATATAAATACAGCATGGTAGAAGGTCACACGACTGCAAAGATAATACAAGTAATACAAACATGGAATTTAGAAATAAGTTACTAATAGAAATAAAAGAACGAATTTTCTGGTTGTACAAGTAAAACAAGTAATTAGTTAACTCTCTGGGTCATCATTTTTAAACAAGTAGTTTATGAAATTTGTGAAATGTACATGATGCATACTGTAAAACGAATGAATTTTATAAAATTGTGCATAAACGTACATATGCAGTATAATATGAATTACATACACAGTCACAGATGCACAACGTCGACAAGAAGCGCCTTTTGGGGAGGCAAGGCTCGAAGTCACCTCCAGAGACTTATCTCCAGAGGAAGCGGTTGTATTAAAACAGTGCTGTCATACCGTATACACAAATAACATAGCTTTAATATCACAACATACATAAATGAAGTACTAGCTATAGTTGAATAGAATATGTTAATTCAGATATGACAATCTAGATGTGTTTACCGAAGCCATCCCACTTAAAAAAGCTAGGTAAAGGGATCTCTTTTGCTGTCTTTCCTTTCGTATATTATTTTCCTCTTAAGAATATAGTATAATTTGTTTTTCCGTTCCTTTCCCAAATTGTACTTTATGCATCTTCTGTTTCAATTAGTAATTTAATTATATAAACAGACAAGAAAAGTACTAACGTTCTGAAAATTGTTTAGTTTGTAGGAACAAACGACTCAGTATAGTTGCTAAGTTGGTGAATCACTCTGTAAGGTTAGTAAGTAAATGAATAATTAAATGACTGACGTCCCGCTCTTAGCAATGCTCACCGGTTCAGTTCTATTCTTTTCGCTGTTGAGCTTCCCTTGCTCATAGTAACTTGCTACTTCTATCACGTAATGAGCAGTACCTCTCCTCCTTTTGTGTGCTATTATCAATGTGCGTTAGCTTGCTGGAAGTACAACTCAATAATACTTCCCATTTTCCGACCCAGCAGTAACTTCACAGCATAGAAATTCTGACCATCTCCCTTTACTCTGTGTGGAAAAATCATACCTTCTTCTCAGTAACGCTTCTGTAACTCCGCTTTTTCCATTTTTGCAGATACGCTCTTGTTCTCTGCAATCAGCAACATCCGCTGCACTTTTACCCAGAAAACTTCATTATTATTTCCCAGTTCACGTAATATACTAGGACTATGTAACATAGCTAATTTACCAGCTTCTCTGCAACTGAAAAGTAGACTCAAAAGTATATTCTTGCTCCATCAGGCTTCACTGCCACGGTAGGTAGGTTGAAGTAGAAAGAAAGGTCTTCATGGCTAGACTCCATGACCAACTTTCATTCGCGTGGTAGCTCTTTTTGCACTTTCTACAGCCTCCCCATATACTGATCTCGTGACATGAAGCCCACTTCCTGTTGCTCTCACAAACCATGTTGCATGGCTTCTCGCAATATCGACAGTTCTCTGCATCGTTCCCAAACACGGTTTTCAAGGACTGGAACCACTTTCTTATCACTGTTACTTATCCTGATTCTACACCTCAGATTGCAACATCTTTACTTTCTGATTCACTGTTCTTCCCCAGGTAGTTGGCTTAATAACCGAGTATTGTTTAAGGCATCTGTATCTAAATGTGCAGTCTGCCTTGTGTACCACTCATTTTCTACCTTTATTCCTTTTGTCATTATTTCATCATTTCCACTATATTTTTTATCGTCCTGATGAGTCCATAGTTAGCTATGACAAACACAGTTTTCAGATGTAAGCCACCTGCATCGATCATACCTCTCCTCCTTTTGTGTGCTATTATCCACAGAATTATAGATCGATAGAAGTGGAGCGTTGTGCATCACGAAGAGTTTTACTATTGAAATTTCGGGACAGCACTTTTCAGGAACAGTCGGGCAACATATTACTTCCCCCCACATACATCTCGGGTACTGACCACGGGGAGAACAATAGAGAAATTAGAGCCAATACAGAGGTTTAGCGACAGTCATTCCTTCCACGCACTATTTACGATTGGAACCGGACGGAGGAGTCAGACAGTGGTACCGAAAGTACCCTCCCGCACACACCATTAGGTTGCTTTCGGAGTATGATGCAATCGTAGAGAACCTACCTCATCTCAACCTCTGTTTCTCATAAGTGCCAAGTATCTTCATGCATTCTCCCGTATCTTACCAGAAAATGTCTAATGCTTCCTCTTGCCTTCTCATGTCTTTCCGTATTTCTAATGCTTTAAATAACATTTATGTCACCCAGCGGTGACTGCTGATTACTACACGCACTTCCTTCACGAAAAGCACTCACCCTTCCAAATGATATTTCCACAATGCTTCCTCTCTGACGATTACCAATAGCATGGGTGAGGTCCTCAAATTCTCCACCTTGTATCCAGATATATACTATCTCTCCCTACAAATCTCCTGTTGCCCCAAAGCATTTTATCTCACCTACACTACAAATTACGTCATTCTTATACCTAACAAACACGAAAGCATAAAGTTTCTCTTATCTCATACGACATAACACATACGGACGTACCCTCAGCGCTGCGTCTGTAACCTCTAGTTTGCTCCGCTACATCTTTTTCATTCCAACACCCCACCTCCAGACTCATGAAAACGGTTTCGGACCTCCCACATGCACAGCTGTCACCCTCGTCGGCAACTGGACATCGACGTTCAGCAGTGACCACAACCTAATATGGCCCTTGATATTTTACAAAAAATATTTTCGTTTTTCCTTGGGGATGTAGGAAGTCGACAACATTACCCACCGGCCAAACCAATACCGAGGCAATCTTTCAGAAAGACTCACTGCCTTATCTTGCTGTTGTAGCGCCTTGAAACCAGCTCTGTGCATGCTGTGCCTTATTTCACTTTTCATTTCTCTTTAACAGATTTTCTTCTCTTACCCTTCTTGGTATTAAAATGTTAAATAGTGATAGCATGTTACAAATATGCACTACCTGTTGCTGTGACAACCCTGTATTCGTGTGCAACTACGAGGACTACTCTGAGACCACAAATTTTAAATAGTTGGTACGTGTCCAAATACTATCCTTACGTCTTCTCTATAGTCCTGTGGACCCTTTTTGTTCTTGTATTGGCTTGATTATGAAGAGGACTAGTTCTGAATTTCTTCACATACAATTACCGACACTATTTTTTTGAGAAACCTGACATAATATTGGTTGTCTGTTGTGTCACTATCTTCTAAAGTACCACAAACTTCAGTATCCAGTTGTTCACTAACGATTGAGCCAGTTTTGCTGCCTGTGGCTTGGTTATCGCGAACATTTCCACACACCTCGAAAAATGTTTTATAGTAGTGAGTACATTTTTGTTCCCTGCAGGTGTTTTGTTGAAAAGAATGCACTTTAGTAATGGTTCTCTTGTTCTACACAAATTTGCTACCTGTGCACATTGTATGCAGTTCCATACATTTTGCTCTTCACCTACTCCATGTTCCTCCACAAGTACCTCTTTGCTACTCACTTGTTGGAAGACCTCATCCCCATTACCCACTAACATGTGATCATGTATCTCCTGCAATGGCCGGCCGGTGTGGCCGTGTGGTTCTAGGCGCTTCAGTCTGGAACGGCGTGACCGCTACGGTCGTAGGTTCGAATCCTGCCTCGGGCATGGACGTGTGTGATGTCCTTAGGTTAGTTCGGTTTAAGTAGTTCTAAGTTCTAGGAGACTGATGACCACAGCAGTTAAGCCCCATAGTGCTGAGAGCCATTTGAACCATTTTTTATCGTGTAATATTTTCTCTCTAAACTTCACTGCTACCAAAACTCACAGATCCAACTTAGTTACTCTGCACAGGCATCATCGTGCACACGAACCTGCATATGATTACGAAACTATTTCTCGAAACACAAATAAATTAAAGAAATTAGTTGCCTGTGGGGATTGATCTATATCAATGAGGAAAGTTCATAATTTGTGCTAAAATCAAAATCAGGCTCAACAGCTTGCTAGGGACAGTGATCATTGGAATTACATAGTTTGCCCTGGTACACCTCCTGTGACACCCAGATTCTCAACTTATCCATACTCTACTGATGTATTGCCCCTTGTCAATTATCCTCATTATTCACTGTATTTTTCCGATACCTATAACAACTCTAGCTTGTTGCGGAACTGCACTGAAGAGGCCATTGACAGTCCTCATCACAGACATTTTTGATTCTGCATCCACTATGAATCCAGACACAAAGGAATAAGAGACATTAGCTTAAGTGGGCATTGTTTTAAACAGATGGGGTAAGTTGAACACTTTTGCTGGACCGGGATTTGAAACCAGAACTCTTTCTTACTAGGCAGATGCAATGAAAAACTACATCATCTGGACACAGTGGTCAGTAGACCTGTACAGACTACCGTAGCATGCCCTCTGTCAGATCAAAACGATCAACTTACACACACTAATGACGTAGAGCATGTAGAGTCCCTGGCCGATTATCTTCATACACACAGTATTCCGCCAAGTTCCGTAAGTGTTTGAGTTTGATGTGCATCTGCACTGAATGAGTCATTAACAGTTCTCTCCTTAATAATATATGTATTGTATGTTATTTTTTGTTTTTATTTACACTGAGGAGCAAATCTCCAAGGTCACAGAGCTTGTCAGTACATGAAATTGCATCATAAAAGTAATAACAAGTAAAAATAAAGTGTGTGTGAACCCAAAAAGCCAAGCCATAAGTTTAAATAAACGCAATCAAAAACATAAGATAATAATAAGCTTAATTTTTCAATTAACTCCTCAGCAGAATGGAAGGAGTGACCTACGAAGAAACTTCTCAGTTTTGATTTGAAAGCCCATGGTTTACTGATAAGATTTTTGAATCGTTGTGGTAGCTTATTGAAATCGAATGCAGCAGTATACCGAACAACTTTCTGCAAAAGAGTTTAGGGATTCCTATCCAAATGCAGGTTGCATTTCTACTGAATATTAACTAAGTGAAAGTTATGTATTCTTGGGAATTAACCCCCAATTTGACTGTATCACACTAAGACCCCATATAACAGCCATTCTCAACACTGAATAATGAAATTTTGCTATCTGGTGTTGAAATAAGAGGTCAACCAATTGTGAGCTATTCCCCATATCCTGTAATGCTCCATCTTCTGCTACAATATTTTGTAATCGACACAGTCAATGGGCTTTGTACATTAAAAAAATTGCTAATGTTAGAAAACTTTTGTTTAACCTATTCAGTGCTTATCAGGTAAAAGAAAAAAACTGTATTTTCTGTTATTAAACGACTGTTAAAGCCGAACTGTACGTTTGATGGCCATCATGTGATATAAAATGATACACAGACTTTTCAATAACTGTAGCAAATACTGATGTGATAGAAATAGGTCTAAAATTGCTTCGCTATCCCTTCCTTCCTTCTACTACTGGGTACTTTAATAGTTCAGGGAACTGACCAATCCTAAAAAAAATTTAAAATGTGGTTAAGTACAGTGCTAACAAGGGCAGCGCAGTACCCTAATATTCTGCTAGGCATTCCATCATATCCATGAGAGTCCTTAGCCTTCAATAATTTAATTATTGGCACAGTAACCCCCTTTTCTGTGTCACAGAGGAGTATTTGAGACATCAATCTCAGAAAGGCGGTTGCCAAGAGGGTTATATGATTTCTTGTAGAAACTAAAGTCTTATTTAATTCTCCAACAATGCCCAGAAAATGATTGTTAAATACTGTACATATATCTGTGTTACCACTAACAGTACTATGAAATATTTTTACTTCAAACTAATTTTATATCGTCGATCTTCTGCTACTGACGAGTCACTTACTTCATAGCTGGTTTTAATTTTATCATGTGAATTAGCTGTTCTATTTGCATACCCTTTACTTTTTGCCTTCCTAATAACATTCTGTGCACCTAACAATACTGTTTGTAATAGGCTAGTATAGGTTGATTGCAATACTTCTTACATTTATATAAAATTCCCGCTTTGTTCTACATGATATCCTTATCCCACTAATCAACCACTAGGCTGCCATTCACTACTAGTACCCCAATTTAGAATGAGCCAATGCAAAGCAACACTCAAAGAGAAAGAGAAATGTGTTAAGGAAAGCATTACGTTTGTCATCTACGTTATCAGCACTATAATCACCAAGCCACTCTTGTTCCTTGATGAGGTTCAAAAAGCTCTCTATTGCCGTTGTATTAGCTTTCCTTAATTGTTTGTAATTATATGTGACATTTGTATGAGTACAAAAGCCTTTTATTGTTAAAAATTGTGCACCACGATATGAAATACTATTCACCCTTTTACTAACAGAATGCCCATCTAGTAATGAAGAATGAATAAAAATGTTATCTATGACTGTGCTACTGTTCCCTTGCACCCTAGTTGGAAAAAAAACACAGTCTGCATCAGATCATATGAATCTGCGTGATCTACCAACATCCTTTTTCTTGCACAATTCTACACAAAATTAATACTGAAGTCACCACATACAACTAATTTCTGGTACTTCCTATAAAGGGATGAAGAGCCCTCTCTAGCTTGAGCAGAAATGTTCTGAAGACAGAGTTCAGGGACGCATAAACAACGAAAGTTAGAAGTTTAATTCCATTATATTCAACTGCCTCTGCACATGTTCAAATATCTACTCTGTTCAGTGTCGTGATACATGTACACTCAGAACTTCCTTCCTCAGAGATAACACTTGAAGTATTCCATAGACAAGGCACAACATTTCATGTTGTCTCATCGAGTAATTCTTCTCCATTGCGTTCATATGCCTTGATGAATAGGAAACCGATGTTCTTTACTCTCACCTCCTGACTCAGCACACAACCGAGTGCATGCGTGTTTGTGTCATATTGTAAACTTACCCTCTTTCTTCATGTTTCGATTTATCCTTGAACCTCTGCTCAAGAACATTATTGCTTATTATTCGTTATTGCTTCTCATTCATTTTATCATGTGTTACATTGGCATCAGGGTATTTTATTTTACATTTTAATTATCGTGATTACAATATTGTGGGTGCCTCCTTCAGTCTGTCGTGGCTAATGACACCAGAACTTTTATTTTATTTTTACTAATAGGTTAAATAACCTAGGTGGACCTGTGAATTGTCAGAACAAGCAAAGGAGAGGTGGAGAGGGGGACGGGAAAGCTCTTGTTTTATGCTTTTATCAATCAGTTTACTTTGCTACTGCATTTCATTATTATTCTTACTTTGGATTCACTTAAGAGGAGATGACAGGTGATTATTATTATCTCAAGTGTACTACAGGAAATCAGATAAGGAAATTGCATTTATTTTGTACATCACAGAAATGTTCTAATTTTGCATAAAACTTCCGACAATAGCATTTATTTACAATAAAACTTCTGATAACGCCATTTATATACATCAAAATTTCTGATGATAACATTTGTTTACATTACTACAAATTTAGGTTCCCACTGAAAAGTTATCTGGTCTCTATAATTACTGTAAGAGAGTTACACTATTAGAAAATGGAGGAGTGTTTACAAAGATGTGTCGCATATTGCTCGTATCGCTCAACAGTCACTAGGCATACGAAACACTCATTAGATTAACCACTATGATCAACATATTACTATCAATTGGCGGGCTAGATAAATGAGACCAGCAGAATGTCGTTCCGTTTGGCAAATTTTCTCCCTGGGTATCACTGAAGAGGCCTCTATGGCGGCAAGAATTCACTTAAATTCTCTTATTGGCATGAGATAAAAGGTACGGATTTGAAGATCAAAACAATTTGGGAAGGCCGGTTGGTTAATGGGGTTTTGTCGTCAGCTTACTCCTCGGCATAGTTCTGATGGGTCAAATGGCTCTGAGCAGTATGGGACTCAACTGCTATGGTCATTAGTCCCCTAGAACTTAGAACTTCTTAAACCTAACTAACCTAAGGACATCACACACATCCATGCCCGAGGCAGGATTCGAACCTGCGACCGTAGCAGTCGCACGGTTCCGGACTGCGTGCCTAGAACCGCGAAACCACCGCGGCCGGCCTATAGGTGTGACTTTTTCGCTGTAATCTTTGGTGCAATTCCAGTAGCCCATAAATTGACAATCTTTCTGGAAGTAATTGTAGACAACTACACTAACATCACAGTGGATTAATAAAAATTAGAGAAATGATTATGTGATGGTTTTAAAACTTCCTGTACTCTATGTAATCTTCCCCCACTTGAGTGCAATGCACAGAACATCCGTATAACCATG
Source organism: Schistocerca gregaria (assembly GCF_023897955.1). Classification (NCBI taxonomy): domain Eukaryota; kingdom Metazoa; phylum Arthropoda; class Insecta; order Orthoptera; family Acrididae; genus Schistocerca; species Schistocerca gregaria. The sequence continues at coordinate 110,655,125 of NC_064925.1, forward strand.
TGACACTGTCAAATTGGTCTGTCTTTGGGATGGTTTTCAAATTTTGTAACACATCTGATTGTGCGGTATTGTCCAGAGATCTCGGTGCCACAGCCAAATCGACAACGCGAATCGATGCCACGGACGGTAGCGAGATACCGCTGCAATGAGCAACGATGTACGAGAGGCACTCGTGAAGACCATGTCTCCCCTCTCAGCAAGACAACCTCGCACCGGAAGTCATATAGAGTCGGGCACAGAAGTGCTCTGCCCATTTCGTGACCTCATCCGAAGGAGTCAACTCTATTGTGTAGGACCAATGAGTTGTTGAAGTTTCGGATGAACATGTATTGTTGTAACTTCTATCGAACGTGTACCTCGAGGGAACAGTTAGTTAACTAGTGGATCAGTGGTGCTTTCATAGTCAACGAAATTTATATCTTACCCAGCAGCCCCGTGTAAAACAAGTGTGTCAGAGTTAAGCAAATCTTTTATTCATTAATGCAATAATGTGAACTTGTATTTCATATGTTATAGTTTGATGAGCCTTTTCCCAAAGCAGTCAAAGAACCCAGAGTTATGGCTAGACGGGGTAGTTTCACCTGGTCACAACAGCATGAATGTCAGTTTCTTCGTCAAAGCACACACTTTTTGTATCAATTTTTGTTCTTTGTTGTTTTGTGATACGGTGCTACGATAACATCAAATCTTCCAGACACCTTTGTTTTTATTCTTGAGCCTATTTTTTTGGGACAAACTTGGAACAAAATTTTCTCTTCTTGAGAATGACTTGGGCAGCTGATATGGAGATACTCCTCCACTGAAATTTGTGACACAACAACCTTGAGACACTAGGGAGAAACGTCAATTAGTTACCACCGCATGTTTACAAATGACTTGTCTAATAAACTTTTTTTTTTCTTACAGTTGATATTACAAGCTGCCACTGTAGTTACAGGTCTGTCGTATCTTGTACGCGAGGTACAAAACCTGTCTCGAAACTTCTGTGGTGAGAGGGAGGAGGGGCGTGTATGGTTAGTGAATTTTTTGAAATCCTTATTTTCAAAATAGTTTATTTTGCGCAAATTATCGTGAGTCGTGTTTTAATAACAGCTAATTGGTAACTGAACTAAATCATCAGCTAAATTCTTGTAAAGTGAGATGACGTATTTTAAAATCCTGCACGCTGTATTCTGTATTAACATTTTCACTTTAGCCACCGGAAAAACCCTGTAGAAATTTTCTGATTCAGGTATATCCAGGCATCTAGTTCTAGTCGTATTATGCACAGATTAACTTATAAAATAGGCGGTGTTAAGAGGACGTTGAACATATGCTGCCTTACTTTCGGTTCCCTTATCAGCACATTACTGGATCTCTCTTTCGAGGTTCATTCACATTACATGTATGAGCGTTATGGTAGTCATTTACCACGGAAGGACCACGCAAAAGCAATAGTGATCAGCAGTATCTGGTTTGCTACACCTCCTTTGGCTGCTACAACTTCATACCACGTAGTCGATCCTTCCGAACCCCTTCTAGAAAGGAAGTGTCGGAATCACGACGCTATCAGCGGATATAGCCGCCGATGGCCCTGTTTAGAAAAAATATCTTTGGATTAAACGGTTGTCTACTGGTGACTCCTAGAGTGTGTACTAAAATTGGATTATTCTGCTACCTTTAGTACACAAATGCAATTCGATAAAAACATTTCTGACCACGTGTTTTCGGAAAATCGCCTTACAGAAGTCTACAGGACGCTACTCCCTGGACCACTACTACCTACAAATATGCAATTCGGAAGCAGCATAGAACTTCAGAACGTCATTCACCATATATGGCTGTCTGCATTGTTGCCACTCTGTGGACACCTCTACACTGAGAACTCAGTTAAGGATCAAGTTTGCTTAATGTTAGACTACGTTTCTGTGTTAATCGCAAGGACTTCTAGCAACCGGGTTTCCATCAAAGAAATTCAGTGGTGACAAGCTGAGATACGGGAAAATTGGTCTTTGCTTTCTAGACTGGTATATATGTCCTCAGCAACAGCGTTTCAGCTTCCTGTTAGGAAGAAGTGAAAATGAATTTCATTGTTTCCAACCCATAGGCTTATGTGCTTGTAAGCTATACAGGTTGACAATTATTGAGCTATATGAAAGAAATGTGTATTAGTTACAAACTAAGACGTGCCCACGCCATATTCAGCACGTAAACGTCACTACAGATATTTGGATGTAGGTTATGACATGTCCAATGGAGGCCCATGCCAGTGGCTTCTGGGTACCCCAGAGCGAGAATGTGTTCCCCAAAGTGCTCCTCCAGGACACCAAACACTCTCCTGCTTCGATGGGGTCAAGCTCCGTCTGTCATGAACCACATCTTGTTGAAATCAGGGTCACTTTCTGTAATGGGGATTAAATCATCTTCCTAAACCTTCACGTAACTTGTGGTAGTCACCGTATCATCAAGGAATATCACACTGATCATTCCGTGACTGGACACTGCACACCACCAAATCATCCTTTGAGGATAGAGGGACTTCTTCGTTGTGAAATGTGTATTCTCAGTTCCCCAAATGTGTCAGTTTTGATTACTGGCGAATCCATCCGAATGGAAGTGTCCTTCGTCGCTAAACCAAAGACACATGCATATACTAATGCCCATCATGCCCCCTGGGCAACCGTGAAGTTTGACCGTTCTCACGCAAACCGTTCATATGGTTCAAATGGCTCTAAGCACTATGGGACTTAACATCTGAGGTCATCAGTCCCCTAGTCTCAGAAATACTTAAACCTAACTAACCTGAGGACTTCACACACATCCATGCCCTAGGCAGGATTCGAACCTGCGACCATAGCAGCAGCGTGGTTCCGGACTGAAGCGCCTAGAACCGCTCGACCACCGCGGCCGGCTAAACCATTTAGAAGCTATGATGATTTTATTTAATATTGTTCAATAGTTGTCACCCTGTATTTGTTATGCAAGTAGTAATGCGTAGGACAAATCTTAAATGTAGAAGAAATCATATTTTGGAATTACACGAAGGCCAAAGGTATAATAGGTGCAATCTCTCCTCTTTGTTAATATCGGATTCTCTACCTACCACATACATTTTAAACGGTACAAAAATCGCTTTACTCTATTTGAATGTGTTTTATATTGTAATTCCGGATTATGATACTTCACAAAGACCTAGATTCATAAACTATTAATCGTCTTCCTATTTACTGTTTATTTATTCAGTTTGTCGGAAGTCCCAGGTATGTTAGATCTTTTCCAGTGATACATTAACCGTTATTCTTCTGGGATAGGTTACCGAGACGTTATTGGTATCCCTACAGTGTTAAGCCGTTTTCATGTTAAAGGAAGGGTTATCATATTAACTAATCTACGTCTGACAGACAAATTTGCATCGCTCAGTGTTGTTTACTGTACATTGTTATTCTTTGTTATAATCTCAACGACCACTCTACACTGGAACTTTTTAATGCTTAGTTACGTTCACTGAGGCTGCGACGTCATTATGTCTCCATGTTACTGCTTTCTAGTGAACTATGAATAGAAAACTTTGTTGTTTACTTGGAAATCTCATATCTTGGAAAACGTATCGTCCCACTGTAGGGTCAGAATTGAAATGCCGCACAAAATGACTAGAAGCGAGTTGTGTCCCCATACCATGCCCTAGTGTTTAACAGTTTTCGCCCAGCCCATCTTCTTACATTTCATTAGCATATATCCGTTTTGAGTTATTATCTACGTTCCTTACTCGAGTCAGAGGTCAACAAATATCTCTCAGGGCGCACCCAAATTTCTTTTGTTTTGGGTAGACCTTCTGTCATCCATATACTGAATTTCTGCAAATTCTTCAAGATCAGATGCTAATAATTTTAGGTTAGGCTTTAGTGTGACTGTTATTGAGATCGAAAGAAAAAAGAAGTATACTGTTGTGGTTGGCAGCAGAGCCCACTTATTGTTAAAGGAGGCCGATATGCACGCGCTTTAGCTCACGCAGGCTGGCGTGAGGTATGGAACATGACAAGGGAATTAGAAGTGAGAAAAACGGACGTAGCTGGTGGAATACTTAACTTTAATCCATTAATGGCGAACGTAGCTTTTTATGGTACATTATTCACAATATCAATAGTACGGATACTGGCGCCTTGCTAGGTCGTAGCAAATAACTTAGCTGAAGTCTATGCTAACTATCGTCTAGGCAAATGAGAGCGTAGAAGTCAGTGAACCATCGCTAGTAAAGTCGGATGTACAACTGGGGCTGAGTGCTAGGAAGTCTCTCTAGACCTTCCGTGTGGCAGCGCTCGGTCTGCAATCATTGATAGTGGCGACACGCGGGTCCGACGTATACTACCGGACCGCGGCCGATTTAAAGGCTACCACCTAGCAAGTGTGGTGTCTGGCGGTGACACCACATATACCATTTCCAGTCACTGCTTATTTATATTCACAACGCGTTTCAGTGGTCTGAACCTCCATCTTCAGGTCGATTTAGATACGATAATACAACAAGTGTTTGTTGTGTTACAACTATTGGGTAATTTATGAATCGCTGGGCAACGTTAATCAAAAAGTTAACTTCGATAATCGCTAATCACTTACAAAAATTATTAAATGAATCAGTTTTATAATTATTTAGTTATTAATATTAAATCATGGCAGAATCAAAATACAGGAGATATCAGATAGTATCTGATTTCATTTACGTATTTCCCTCCATGAATATCAATGTGTTAAGGTTTCCATGCGAGAGCGAGGCTCTTTTAGGACAAAAAACTTCTTTTGCCACGGAAAAAAGTCGTTCGACTGCTGCACTCGATAGTGTAGGATATTATATTTAATAAATAAATCTACCGAAACTTGGGTTTGATTTGCGTTTTCCTCGAAATTGAACATTTACTGTTGTTTAAAGTTTTTATCAGCTTCTCGAACGACCACGGTTCGGCGATATGTTACGGAATCATATTCGTAACAAAAACGTTTACCATTAATCGCTGGTACCCTGGCGTAGCCACACACCAGAATGAAATTAACTTGGCAGAACGTGATTTCCGCGGGCAGAGGGCCGTCAGTTTTATCATTAATAGTTTTTTACCTCCCCATAATGAACTCAAAGTGAACGAAAGTGAAAGAGGCAGTCAGTGCTTTTTTAATTAATTTGTAATTAAATCCACTTCTCGAAAAACTAAAAGTTAAAGAGGCAGTTAGCGCTTTTTTAATTAATTTGAAATTAAATCCACTTCTCGAAAAACTAATTTTGTTAATTAATTATTAAAGGATTAACAGTCTTATACCCAGAAATGAACCTGTGGCACCGTCGCCAGTGGTCAAACTGTTTTTCTCTGTCGTAATGCATTACATAAAAATGGTTACGTTTGTAAAAATCTGTTACGTTTTGCAAATACCTTTGTTCATGTGTGATGAATTACAACAAAACAAGACGCTTATGACGACTCGAGACAGTGCCACAGGTTACCCCAAGTAGTAACATAACACACGCGTTTTGTAGTAACACTTACAAAACCCACTGATGATGGAGGTTTAAAGGTTTGAAACGCGTTGTGGATATAAATATGTCGCCACTGATACTAATATATCTGTTGTTTAATTCGATCGTAGACGTCAAATTTGTTTCAGTGTTCGTCACTTTTACCGATTTGACTGTAGGAGTGTAGAACGAAAAACATAAAAAAAACTTGAGTTTTATACGTTTATTAATTTAAACGACACCAAATGTAATTCTACTGAGATCAACGCACGAATGTTTTTTGTGGGAGGAACGAGAATGATGCCTTATCAGCAGACTTTCAATACTTGGCTTCAGCTTTGTTAGGTTTATCCTTAAATTAATTGCGTCAGTGATTTATTTTTTATTTTTTTTCCAACGAAATGGGATACCGTGGTCAAACGCTTGTCCGGGAGGTATGAACATGGAAAAGGTATTAAAAAATCTGTTGCGGTAGTCCATGTACAATTAAAGTACCTGGTACGCTTTCTTGAAGCCACAATTACTTATAAATCTTTTTAAGCTGTAACTAAAGTTCTTCGTTAGTACTTATTTCGATCAGTTCTTGAAATTTGAGATTATTTTCTTCATGATCACGGTATGGACTGTGTATGCTTTGTTTCTATAGTCAAAACATCCTTAACCGTAGGTACAGAATCTAAATGAAGGACGTTTCGGTACTGACATAGGTAGAAACGGCCAAAATAGAGTAGATAGAAACGGCAAAAATTTGTGCCATTCAATGTCTTCTGCCAAGAAAATATGAAGTGTTGGACTTTGGAATTTGGAATATCAAACTGTAACTTCAAATTAACCCTTATTACGTTCAGCCAAAATAATTTGTTAAATGAGCAATATCTGGCTTCCCTATGGCTAAATTTGTCTTTTAAAATTGAGCAGTTATTCCACAAACCCACGCGAATTGTAAATGGTTGCGAAAACACATTTGACCTCTTAGCCACAAACAATCCAGAGCTGATAGAGAGCATCATGACTGATACAGGGATTAGTGATCACAAGGTCGTAGTAGCTAGGCTCAATACCGTTTCCTCCAAATCCTCCAGAAACAAACGCAAACAATTAAAAAAATAAAAAGTGGATAACGTGTCACTAGAAGCCTTCCTGAGAGACAATCTCCATTCCTTCCGAACTGACGATGCAAATGTAGACGAGATGTGGCTCAAAATCAAAGATATATTAGCAATAGCAATTGGGAGATTCATACCTCATAAACTGGTAACAGATGGAACTGATCCCCCATGGTACACTAGACAGGTCCGAACGCTGTTGCAGAGGCAACAGAAAAAGTTCATAAGAACGCGAAATCCCGAAGATTGCCTAAAATTTACAGACGCCCGAAATTTGGCACGGACATCAATGCGAGATGCCTTTAATAGGTTCCCCAACGAAACATTGTCTCGAAAATTGGTAGAAAATCCGAAGAAATTCTGGTCGTATGTAAAGTACACAAGCAGCAAGACGCAGTTAATACCTTCGCTGCGCAGTGCCAATGGTACTGTTACCGACGACTGTGCCGCTAAAGCGGAGTTATTGAACGCAGTTTTCCGAAATTCCTTCACCAGGGAAGACGAGTGGAATATTCCAGAATATGAAACACGAACAGCTGCCAGCATGAGTTTCTTCGAAGTAGATACCTTAGGTGTTGCGAAGCAACTCAAATCGCTTGATACAGGTCCAGATTGTATACCGATTGGGTTCCTTTCAGATTACGCTGATACAATCTCTCCCTACTTAGAAACCACATACAAACGCTCACTCACCGATAGATTTGTACTTGCAGATTTGAAAATTGCGCAAGTCGCACGAGTGTTTAAGAAGGGTAGTAGGAGTAATGCTTCGAACTACACACCTATATCATTGACGTCGGTTTGCAGTACGGTTTTGGAGCATATACTGTTTTCCAACAGTATGAATCACTTCGAAGGGCACGATCTATTGATATGTAATCAGTATGGTTTCAGAAAATATCGTTCTTGTGCAACGCAGCTAGCTTTTATTTGCACAAAGTAATGGCCGCTATCGACAGGAGATCTCAAGTTGATTCCGTATTTCTAGATTCCCGGAGAGCTTTTGACACCGTTCCTCACAAGCGACTTCTAATCAAGCTGTGGGCGTATGAGGTATCGTTTCAGTTGTGCGATTGGATTTGTGATTTCCTGTCAGGAAGGTCGCAGTTCGTAGTAATAGACGGCAAATCACCGAGTAAAACTGAAGTGATATCAGGTGTTCCCCAGGGAAGCGTCCTGGGACCTCTGCAGTTCATGATCTATATAAATGACCAGGTCTCTTAGGTTGTTCGCAGATGCTGCTGTAATTTACCGTCTAGTAAGGTCATCCGAAGACCAGTATCAGTTGCAAAGCGATTTAGAAAAGATTGCTGTATGGGGTGGCAGGTGGCAGTTGACGCTAAATAACGAAATTGTGAGGTAATCCACATGAGTTCCAAAAGAAATCCGTTGGAACTCGATTACTCGATGAACAGTACAATTCTCAAGGCTGTCAATTCAACTAAGTACCTGGGTGTTAAAATTACGAAGAAATTTCAGTTGGAAAGACGATATAGATAACATTGTGGGGAAGGCGAGCCGAAGGTTGCGTTTCATTGGCAGGATACTTAGAAGATGCAACAGGTCCATTTAAGAGACAGATTACACTACACTCGTTCGTCCTCTGTTAGAATATTGCTGCGCGTTGTGGGATTCTTACCAGGTGGGATTGACGGAGGATATCTAAAGGATGCAAAAAGGGATGCTCGTTTTGTATTATCACGTAATAGGGGAGAGAGGGTGGCAGATATGGTACACGAGATGGGATGGAAGTCATTAAAGCACAGACGTTTTTCGTCGCTGCGAGATCTTTTTACGAAATTTCAGTCACCAACTTTCTCTTCCGAATGAGAAAATATTCTGTTGAGCCCAACCTACATAGGTAGGAATGATCATCAAAATATAATAAAAGAAATCAGAACTCGAACAGAAAGGTTTAGGCGTTCGTTTCTCCCGCGCGCTGTCCTGGAGTGGAATGGTAGGGAGACAGTATGATTGTGGTTCGATGAACCCTCTGCCAAGCACTTAAATGTGAATTGCAGAGTAATCATGTACATGTAGATGTAGATGTAGATGTTGTAATAAATCCGTCTGTATCTACTGCTAGTGCCTCAGCTGTGCTGTTGCTCGAGCAGCCTCGCAAATTTAGCTTCCATACTACGAAACAGCTTCTTTTTCCTTCTTCGTCAGTTACTGTAAACACGAGCAGTCCATTGTTGTATCCACGAGTAGCCGGATACCAGTGCACACGTCAGAAAATGAGGAGAGAAAGATGACGACACGAGGCGAGAAGACCGCCTGTGGACGGCACTCTAACCCATCCGGAGACGAGCAACACGGTTGACTGTATGGAGGGCCCGACACGACACTACAAGAGCAAGTCAATACCGACCTATGCAACAACGAAGTGCAACAAACTTTCGACACAACTCTGTCAACTCGTCAAATACGAGCCACAATCCAGATCGAGACCAAAGAGAAACATCAATGTCAAATCCGCCGACGAGCATTTGGAAATAGTAACGAACGTTACGAAACGAATAACACAACTGACTGAACGGTCTACGTGCGGCGGTATTTACGCCGGCCCCGAGGGGCCCTACTACCGGGTGTATTCACGTGGCGAGACGGTGGCATGCTCACTAGGTGAGTGCAGCGTCCATTCTGTTCATTTGGTCTAGGGGGAACTCATCTTTTTCGCATGCGTTACTAGACCATTTACAACAAACTTTACCCAGGTTGTCTACAATACACTGCGTCATTCATTGGCAATATTCACTTGCTTAAAGTGTGTGTGGTACAGTGAAATAATCTTTCCAGTTGTCATTAATGCAGTAAGCAGACTTCTAAGCCATAAGTTCACTGCTAGGTTATCGGACACCAAAGTATCCCAACGTACCGACATCACGATGGAGGCAGATGTGCCTGCATGGTTACGTTGTCGTAATACTGCAGACAGCTGCCAAAGGGGCCAAACGTGACGCAAAGTACAGGCAAACCCACTGAGTGAAGATTTTGCGTGCTGGCGGCAGTAAGCCAGGTGGGCAGTTCTAATGCTGAGCTCAATCACCAGGGACCCCACCATACAAGTCGTGTCATGTGCTGTTTCGACGTGTTGAGTCGTCAGCCACCCACATCATATGCTGTTTTCATTCCCGTGTTTGTCTCTGTTTGGTTTCAGTCTTTTTGCTGCCCTATAGACTGTCTCACACTGCCAGTTTTCCCTTGCTCTTGTGAGCTACACATAGTCTTCGTTGCATCCCTGGAACCAAGACAGAATGTTTCCTTCTCCACCTTCTATATCTCTGTCTCGTGTCCACAGTACTACTTTTCACCGTGGGCCTTGCATTTCTGCAATGCTGGAAGGAGCAGCAGAAGAAGCAGCAGCAGCATGAGCAGATGCATGCACTGCTAAACCAGACTGTGAATTGCTTCGTGCCTGCTGAGCCAGGCACCCACTGTATGCTTTTACTCCTCAACCCCGCCGCCCCCAACGCTATTTACAGGTTTCTACGACCTTGGTGCAGGGAAAATTAGCTCATTGGTACAGGGTTTTATGAAGTACTGCGAAATTTTGAGCCCTCCACTGAGACCAACAAACTCACTGTTGACGGAATATGTCCATTGCTTTAGCAGGACTTTGGACGTCACATCCAAGTGATGGTGGCATGGCTGCAGTGTAACAAGCACCTCAAGTGCCATCTGCAGTCATTTGTGTAATGGATTGCCAATTTGCATCATCTCTTTCGCAACCATCATTTTGAGCCTCCCTAATTTCCTTTGTCATATGCAGACTCACTAATTCTAGATATGATTATGTGGTTAGCATCTGATCCATAAGTCGAAAAGTGGGAGTTGACGTTGTTCAGTCGCTCATTAACCAAGGCTGCCCAAACTGTGAAATCGTACGAGCGACTGCCTCTCTGGCAGTCGGCACACAGTGCAGTTAAGTGAGGGTCATAAACAGTTCCCAGTGTCCTGTGTGGTTCCCCACGTGGCCTTCCCTCAGTCCGAATCATTGTGTATTGATGATTTTGGCACAGAGGCATCGCGGCGTTGAGCGCCTTCACTCACGCCAAGCCCAGCAGGTTAGCGTCGATTGTTGTGTCGCAGTTCTCACCTGTGAGGTTCTTTGGGTCTTCGGCTTTGCTATCTTTCAAATAACTGTTTGACCCAGTGGTTCTGCCCATACTGCCCTTCAGTGCATGTTCGATGAGGTTTCCCGTATGTTGGTTACGCCATCAGGTAGGCCTTTTAGCAAATGTTTGTGACAGTCGGCGAGCTGCTAGTCATTTATCAAACTCCCTGTGTTAATGCTGGACTCCTGGTCTATTTCCATGTATTACTCCAGCTTATTTTGCTGGCGTTAATAGCGGATGTCTGACGAGACGAATTTCAAGTAGTCATGGGAATGAAGGTCGGCCTAATTAATTTAAACCCATATGGGCTCTAGGGCTGCATAGCATTGCGACAGGAGCTACAACATATTTTGTTTTATAATAAACAGTGATTCGCTTGAGGGTGCACTTAACCATCTCTGGGCGTTATACAATTGTTGAACGGCGACTTACATTGTTAGCGGATAATTCACCATTGGCCCAAAATATTGTTTGTAGGTAGCTTCCTCTGATTATGGCTTCTAGATAATTTACGAAGTCTGTTTAGAGACTCGTTCCACCACTTTTTAAGTTTTTGACTCCTTGCTGTGGTCATACAATCAGATGTTAGTTTATATCATGAGTTGGGGAGAAGATTTGGAGGCACATGTTTCTCTTAAACCGTAGGCAGTGCCTGTATTTTTTCATCCCCGCCCCCTTCCCTTCTGAGACCGAGTTTCAGCGTTCACAGGATCAACGCGTCATTCGCCTATTTCGTAAATTCGGTTGCCTCCCCCTCT